>NC_135712.1:177900202-178200202 GCF_964656455.1 Halichoerus grypus
TCCTCCTCCTCCTCCTCCTTCTTCTTCTCTCTCTCTCTTTTAGGAAGTGAGTAAAATGCCACACACAAAGGAGACACCCAACAATAACCAGTAAAACAGTATACTTTCGTGGTTATGGCTCAGGGCTCTGGAATCCAACAAAGACAAAAATACGGTAGACTGAAGAAACCGTGCTAGTCCTCCCCGAGAAGCCACGTCTGTGTCCCTGCCCTGGGTCTGACTGGGCTCTCTGACAGGCTTGAAGCGATGCTGTGCCCGCTGTGGGCCCAGGCCTCAGGCAGCTTCCATGTGGCTCACTCTGAGCCCTGAGCTGCCCTGTAAAAGCGCCGTTACCCTGAGATGGCTTTGCTGGAGAGAGCACACCCTTTCCCTCCGGTGACAGTCCCCACTGAGCCGCCCAGCCTCCCTCCCTGCCAAGGCACCGGTCACTCGAGAGAAGCTGTCTTGGACCCTCCAGATGAACCTGTCCACCAGCTAGATACCCAAAGCGACCCCAGTCAGCACTGCATGGAGAGGAGCCCTGCCCAGATGGTGGTTGTTTTAAGCTGTTATGCTTTGGGGGTAATTTGTTACATAGCAGCAGATAGCTAGAGCCTCTGGGTTCAAGTCCCCCTTTACCACTTGCTAACTAGCAGTTTGATCTTTAGCTGTTACCTCTCCAAGCTTCCATCCCCTCGACTTTAAATGGGGACAGGAACAGATCCTGCCTTGTAGGAGCTTCACGAACGTTCAGTGAGGCAACTCCAACAGGGAGCCTGGGGCAGGGTCTCGTGTCTAGTAATGCTCACTGTCACTGGTACTATTCCCTTCCCAGACGTTGCCGGTGGGATAACAAAGAAGCAGCAAAGGGAAGGGCTCAGCCCACGTGCCTTTGAGGGCAGAGGGCCCTGGGCAGCTGTCTATTTTTCCCAATACATAGAATTGTCTTAATCATACTTAATCCTGTTCTCAGGAGGGTATTTAAAATTGGAACCGTCATTTATTTGGTTTCCTCTGTAAGAGTTGCCCTAATGAACCCATGTCATTTGCAAGGGAATTAAGAGACCCTTTTCTGTCCTTAGCTCACAGAATGCCCCCCCCATATGATGTGTTAGTGCCCATGGGTAGGGTTGTTGGCACAGCTGCCTTCTTGGTTTTCTTCCTCCCTTTGCTCCAGGGACTGTTCTTTGAGGGGACAGTTGCTGCTGACTTCTGGCTGTAGGTGGGCACCTGGGACGTTTGCCTTGCTCTGCAGCCTGGGACCCCACCCCCCGTGACTGAGCCTGTGTCCTCCTGAGGCAACTCGCAGCCTGCCTTGGCCTCCTTTTACTACTGACTCTAAGTCTCTAAGAAGGTGTTATGTCAGGCTGTTTTGCTGGGTAGCTTCAGAGAAGGTAGAGCCTGGGATAGGCAGGAGTCTGGGACTGAGGGATAGGCAACAGTAGAATACTGTTGAAAAAACACCACAAGGGCGCCTGGGTGGCTCAGTCAGTCAGTTAAGTGTCTGCCTTCGGCTCAGGTCATGATCTCAGGGTCCTGGGATCAAGCCTTGCATCGGGCTCCCTGCTCTGTGGGGAGCCTGCTTCTCCTTCTTCCTCTGCCCCCCCGCCCCCCGCTTGTGTGCTCGCGTGCATGCTCTCTCTCTCTTTCTCGTAAAAGTAAATAAATAAAATCTTATAAAAACTTATAAAAAAAAACCACCACGAGCATTTTGGGGTCATTCATTAATTCAACAGCTATCCCTTCAGCATGCTCCAAGTGCCCAGGACCAAGCTAGGCATGGTTCTAGAAATGTTTGGGTCTGATGCTCTGCCCCTGTCCCTAAAAGTTATCTGACATCCACCCAGCAGAAGGTCTAGAACAAAAACAAGAGCCAATCCCCAGTCTCACTGAGGCAGTAAAGCACCTAGAACTCTCCTACACTGTGGGAGGAGTCTAGCCACTTTGGAAAGCAGAAATGGATACGTGCACACACACGTGCACCAGAAGACATGCTCAGGAATGCTCGTAGCCGCACCATTTGTAAGAGCTGCCAACTGGCAACCACCCAAATGTTCGGCTACGGAACACATATCCACACCACGGAGTATCATGCTGCCACTAGGATGAATGCACTAGAACCACATGCAGCAACATGGGTGAATCCCACAGACACAGTGTGACAGGACACGAATTATGGACAGAGCGGTAAGTACGGCATGATTCCATTATGCGCATTTGAGAGCAGGCAAAGTGAGTTTATGGTGTAAGTCAGGGCAGTGGTTGCCCTTGGGGGTGAGTGAGTGGCAGGAACAGGAGAGGAGCTCCTGGGGGGCTGATCAGGATGGTCTGTGTCTTGAGATCTGGGGTTGAGCTGCTGGTCCCATGGATGTGTTCATCTGGTGAAATCTATCCAGCTGGTAATGTGTACCCTTATAATGTATGCTTTTTAAAATGTATAGTTTAATAAAAGGTTAGAAACACAATAGCCAACGTTGATCAAATTGTTTTGCCTCTTTAAGCTTGATTTCCTTATCTATAAAATATGGGTAACATAGCCTTCATCTTAGGGCTATAGCTCCACAGAGATTTCATGAAGGCGAACAGGATAGTGAACTACCTAAAAATGTTAGGTGCTTCATGAATGATGGCTGTCATTATTGTTATTATTTTTGTTACTAACAATCTCTTTTTCTTAGATCTCTCTGAATGCCTGTGTTGTTGTTGTTGTTATTGTTGTTTTAACAATCTGGGGAAAATGTCATTGTTCTTTAGCAGAGGAAGAAATTTAAAAAACAGCCTTAAACAAGGTCTTTCTGTGGGTTGAAGTTGTTTCCTGATAGGTGTCAAGTCCCCGCAGAAAATGAAAAATAGCTCCCTCTTTTGAAAATGCTCATTTTCTTTCTATGTTCTTCAAATCCCCTTTCCTAAGTGTTCTCTGAGGGTAAAACTTTGGGGAGAGAATGTCATACCACCTGGAAGGAATTTCCCCCCTGCCCCTTCTCCACACTTTTAGAGAACGTGACCCAGAGCAGATTCTTCAATTCCTCGGGAACCAAGAACATGTCGTAATAAAGTTCATCCCTCTTGGCCAGAATTTTCCCGCACTTTCACGGGGCCGTGTGTCGTGAAAGGGTTTAGCAGTGCAGACCATGCTCACCATGGTCTAAAGGCGATCTTCAGCCCCTGGAGAAATGCCCCATGCTTCACTGCTGGGAGCAAGTCTAAAGCTTTTACACTGTGCATATTATATTTCATCAACTTATAAAGGGTAATCTTGGAATTAGCCATTGACGGCTGAAAAACAGACCAGCTGGTCACAGCTGAGGGAGGAGGGAGGCTGTGGAAGGAGGCCTGGGCTGCAGCGCCGGGAGACCAGAGGGAGCATCACTGCTGGGCCACGGTCCTCGCTCGGTTCCAGATGCACCGAGAGACAGAGCAGGCCGGGGACGGGGGCAGCCTCTGCAGGGTCCGGGATAGAGATGCTGAATATTCCGCTGATACGTTTTGGCAGACGTGACTCTGGTGTCCAGGCAAGGTTAATGGGGCTTAGTCACAGAGTGAGAGAGGGTGGACGCTTCCCTGCCCAGATGGGACACCAGCCGTCTCGCTCTTCCTTACAGAGATGGGACTCCAGAGCCTCACCTTTGTGGCCTCAAGGAATTGCTTTGACAGTTCCAGGCTCTGCTCACCAACAACGGGACAGATTAGCTCAGAAAGTGCCTAACTGTGTTTGTGAGGGCCAAGAGAAACCAGAATTCTTCTATTTTGTGGGTGGTATGGCGTTTCTGGGGGCCAATTTGATAGTATGAAGTAAGTCTTTAAAAAGTGTAGCCCTTCCGACCTTTGGAACTTACCCTGAGTTTTTACTAACGTGCAAGGATATTTAGTTACATTTCCATTCACTAAATATTTGGTAAGTGACTGAACCTTAACAGATGCCAGGCATCCTGCTGAGACTTCACGCATTCCCTCAGACCCTGCTCAGGGTCCCCATTTTACAGATAGGAGACTGAGGCCTTTGGCAGTTAATGAGCCAATTAGTGGAGCTGGATTTGAAGCCTGGGATCTGCCTTGGGAGTGTAAACTCTGTGACCATTTGGTCTCTGAGATTCAGCCCTGCAGGGAGGCTGACACAGCAAACCCTACCCGGGCCCGCCATCACCGAGGGAAAAGCGTAGGACCCCACAGGAACGGGCAACTGGAATATTCCCACAATTGTTGATCATCAGCCAGGAAGGAAATAACCTGAATGTCTGACGATTAGGGTTTGGCTGGATAACATTATGTCCATAGTTTGGACTACTGAGTAGCATTAAAATGAATGTTACAGGGCTATGTTTATTCACGTGGCAAGATGTTCCTGTCGCACTATTAAAGGGAAAACGGTGATTATGGTAAAAAATAAAATCTGTGTGTGTGTGTGTGTGTGTGTGTGTGTGTGTAGGCATAGAAACAACACATTACTAGTTATTTTCTCTGGGTTTGGGGATTATTTATAGGTTTTTTTTCTTTCCATCCATGACCTTTCTGATTTGGGGGGTGGGTAATTAGCATGTTTTCCACATCTAATTGGAATAACAAGCTATTTCCATTTGAGGGGGAAATAGCTGCTGCCTCTTCAGACACACAGATGGCTTGGTGGCACGCAAGTGTCATACTCTTTGTTTCTTACCAAAGGGAAAGGAGTGGCCTACAGGTGAAGAAGACTGGTCCACGTATTTGTAGATCCTCGGTCCTCCGTGTGTGGCCTGTGGATCTGCTTCCGAATCACCCAGGGCTGTTTGTCCGTCACCCAGAGCTTCCTGGACTCCACCCTGATATCAATAATAGATCACATTTATTGAACACATATTGTGTGCTGGCCACTGTTCTAGGTGCTTTATACTCACTAACCCATTTTATCCTCACAAACCCTATGGTAGGTACATGATTATACCCACTTCCCTGATGAGAAGGCCGAGGCACAGAGGATTAACTGATGTGGTCTCAGTTGCAAAGCTGTAGGTGGCAGAGGGGACACCAGGCCCTGTTCTTGTCCCCAGGCCCCAACTCAAAGTCACTACCCTGGGAATGTGGGAGTTCAGGAATCTGGATTTTTAATAAGCTGCCAAGGGATCTGGGTGCACACTAAAGTGAAGTACCGCTGCTCTGAAGAATCTTTTCTGGGTAAAGATTTATTTATTTATTTTAGAGACAGAAAGAGAGTGGGGGAAGGGTAGAGGGAGAGGGAGTCTCAAGCAGACTCTGGTGGAGCGCTGAGCACAGAGCCGGACGCGGGGCTCGATCTCACCATCCTGAGATCACGACCTGAGCTGAAACTGAGAGTCGGCCGCTTAACTGACTGCGCCACCCAGGCGCCCCCGCTCTGAAGAGTCTTTTACCTCAGAACCACCTGCATTGTTTAGGATTAAAAGACAGCTGATCCATTTACCCTATGTCAGCCATGAAAGGACTTTCTCTCCTTGAAGTCATTAGAACAAAAATGTCAGTCGGAGGTTCTCGGCTACGGGGGAGTCATCAAACATAAAAAGTAGACAAGCTTTAACAACCCACTAGCCTAATCATCCACCCCGTTTCCTCTCTTCTTTCCTTTCTTTCAAACACATCCTTATTTAGAATCCCACTTCTAAAATGTGGAGGAGTTGGGCCGCTCTCCCCGAAGTTAGGACGTGGAGGGGGCTGTGTAGTCAGGGCCCACCTGGATGCCCTCCCTCTGTGTGGGGATCCTGAAACAACCCTGGAAACACCATTTGGAAAGTCAGGGATGCCTGGAGAGTGGAGGCCAAGATTGCCTGTGGTTGGTTTCCTGACTCCTACTTTTTTTTTTTTTTTTTTAAAGATTTTATTTATTTATTTGAGAGAGAGAGAGAATGAGAGAGACAGCACATGAGAGGGGGGAGGGTCAGAGGGAGAAGCAGACTCCCTGCCGAGCAGGGAGCCCGATGCGGGACTCGATCCCGGGACTCCAGGATCATGACCTGAGCCGAAGGCAGTCGCTTAACCAACTGAGCCACCCAGGCGCCCCTGACTCCTACTTTTTAAAGACCGACCTAGGGTGGCTCCTTGAGGTTGTCCCGATGTGTTAAAATGCCCACTGGCTCAAATGGTGGTTGCAAAGCTTGGCAGAGTGGCTGTGTTCAAGTAGCAGCCCTAAGCTGAATGGCACAGTTCCAGAGGCCCCGCTCACATCACGTGAATGGAGCTGGCCTTCGGACGCGGTTCGCATGTATTACAAAGTGGGTGGTAAAGCACCAAGCGTCTGCCCCAGCTCCTCCATTCTGGAATCAAGGTGAAGGTCCTGGTGGCTGAGTTGCCCCCAAAGGAGAAAATCAGCTTCAAGCAGTGGAAATGATGGCCCCGAAAGGCGAGTCTTCCCAACCTGCGGGGGTGAGCCACAGCAATGACCCTTCCTTCCACTCAGCCCTGTTCGCCCAGTGCCTGCTACGGAAGCTGTGGGGCTTTCCACAAGATCAGGGCATGGGCAGTGGGGTCAGCAAAGAGAGAGCATAAGGAGAGCCGGTCCCTTTGCTTGGGGCTGGAGAACAGGGCTTGGGGGCCACCGTTGAGCAAAGGTGTGCCATCCCAGGTCACGACTTGATAGAACGTGCCTGTTGGCATATTCACGGACTGTATCACCTCTGGTGCTCCCCTGGGTGCTCTGAGGTTGTGCACTCAGGCAGATGTTTTTAAAATCTGTCAGATTTTATTATTCTCATTTCACAGATTAGGAAGCTGAGGCTCAGAGCCTTGCTTGAGACCACACAGCTAGGAAGAGACTGTGGCACTGGGACATCTGAACCTAGAGTTTTTCTCCCTCTGAGTCAGCGAATGATGCCAGAGAACAAACATCCCTGGGCCAGATTAGGAGAGAGCAGAGACTGTTTTTTTTCTCTCTGAGGAGGTGTTAGTTCTACATTTCCTGGAAGGTTTCCCCTACATACAACATCTCTCGGCTGTACTGATGATTTGCACTGGGCTGAGAATTCTTTATATCCCTCCCCTACCTCAAGACCTGACTTGACTGCTCCAATTTACACAGGGAATGAAAGAATTAAAAAGAAAACACTCCTGAAAATGAAAGAAATCACAGTGTTTCTCCAGAACTAAAGGCTTTTTATAGGAGTACAGGAAAAACAAACAAACAACAACCAAAAAGCCAAAAATCCCTGATCGTTCTTGGCAGCTTTTGAAAAAATTAGTGTACTGAAAGAATGGATGAAAGAGTAAGGAGTGTGTCAGAGAGAAAGGAAATCCACGAGCTCCCCAGGTGAGTGCCTGCTCCCTGCTCTGTCTGGGAGGTCAAGGGGTAGTGGAGGAGTCCACTTGGAAAACATAGCCATTTCCTTTCCCATCTCAGCTTGAGCCACACCACACCGAGGGGCCTCCTCTGACTCTAGACCAGACTGGCCCCTCCATCTCATGTGGTCTGCCAGTCCTCTGCACTTGACCTTTTTAACCCTTTTAATTTTTTGTTCAGCACCTGCCTCCCCCATTTGACTTCGAACTCCATGAGGCAGAGGGTGGGTCTGCCTTGTTCGCCCCTGTATCACTTGGGAATCTTCTGGTTGCAGAGAGCAGAAGACCCAACTCAACCTGGATTAAGCAAAAAGGAACATTTTTTTTTTTTTTCCGCCCAAGGTTAGAGCTGGCTTTGGGAAAGCCTGGATTCAGGGGTTCTGAGTCTGTATTTGATCTCTCCACCCCTCTTTCCTCCACTTCATTTTCCTCCTTGGGATGGTTTTATTTTCAGCCTCCTCATCATGCCAAGACGGCTGTCACAACTCTGGCCTAGGATGTTTTCAGGGAGTAAGCACCCCTTTCCTGGTGACCAAAGCAGTATTCTCAGGATTAACTCCAATTGGCTTGGCTTGAGTAATATGCCCACCTGTGAACCAGTCACTGTAGTCCAGAGAGCTTGGTGCTTTCTGATTGGCTAATATCTCTCTCTCTCTCTCTCTCTCTCTCTCTCTCACACACACACACACACACACACACAGACACACACACACACACACACACACACACAGCTCATCGTCCACCCCAAAGCCATTCCCTCATCCTTCCTTGCTAACAAAAACCCATCAGATATCAAGCAGGTGGGCAAGATGCTCAGGAAAAGTGACCACTCCTCAATCCAGATAACCATTTACAGTAATCCTGTCCTCGTGGCAGTGATTGGTTTAGAAGTGTGCGCTGATCCACTTCTGGCCAATAGAACATGATGCCAAGTTGGAGGCTTCCAGGAGAAATCTTCCTTCCTCTGACAAGTCACATCTGTAGGGGGACTAGTTTCTTCCCAACCCCTTCTTGCCTTTGGATATTGTTGTGAGCGGGTGGGAAGTTCGGAGCTGCTACAGCCATCTTGCAACTATGAGGTGAGATATTGCTAATGTACTGGGGACGGCAGAGTGGAAAATGTCTGCTCTTGGCTTCTGCGGTGTTTCCCTTCTACTGGCCTGCACCTGTGACTTCTTCCGAAGGACTGTCCACAGGCTATTTATTGTAGCCACTTTGCCTGCACACGCAGAGCACCAGATTGCCTGGGATTTCTGTTCCTAAGGGAACAGTCCATACCAATAACAGATGCAGAGGTGTGAAAGCCCAGCTCCTTGGCTTTGAATTGGGACAAATCCTGAGGTGTACTTTTCACTCCAGGGCTCCCTACAGGATCAGGCCGAGGCTTGGACTTGCTTGAAATCAACCTTCACTTGGCATCTTCTTCTTCCCTGTCCCGCCCTCCCCCCATCTCACCACCAGATGCCCCTGGGAGCACTTCCTTAATCAATCGCTTGCACACAAATCGTTAGCTCCTTCTGGGGGACCTGTCGTATCACGGGGGCTTGCACATCCCAGCTGCTCTGTAAATATTTGTTGCCTGAGTGAATGAATACATGAATGGATGAACAAGCCGGGGAAATCACAGGCAGGTGGAATCCGAACAGGTTATTATACTAATTACAGGCTGTCTACTTTTTTTCCCTTTGCTCTGTGAAACAGGTTGGCCCCTTGGGGAATTTCCCCAAAGCTTTTGAAGCGGACAGGGTGTCTTCTTAACAGTCTCATGGGCTTCCTAATTGGGCAGTCCATTAGAAGGTGAGGTCATCTCCCCTAGGGAAGGAGGAGAGGCCTTAACACTCAGGACGAGGGGCCCTGGGGTGGGGACCACCCTGCCTCAACATCTGCAGTGTTTGTCTGTTACTGGAGAGGCTGCTGGAGGGAATGACCATTCTGGAATGAATCAACTAAACCTTTGACCTGAACTCCAGTTTAATTCACTCTTTCCCCTCCATTAGCTAGTGTAAGGGATGAGGGAGGCAGAAGGGGAGGGATAACATATTTTATTTTTATGGCATTTTTATTCCAAATGACCTGCTGGGTCAAACCCACTTTTCTTTCATGAATTATACATTAGAGGAATCCTTTTGTTTTTCTAATGGCTTGAGTTGAGTTCACCCTCTAGAAAGATTTTAAACAAAATCAGGAATTTCAATTAAAGAGTTCACCTCTTGCCATATCAGTTGACATGGTTTTGATTAGGTCATCCCATAAATGCATCTCCATTAGTAGAGTTTTCAAGCTTCCTAGGGTGTTAGAAATCCTCCAGCCCCATCCCCTTACTTTATACATGGGAAGACTAAGAACCCAGAGATGGGAAATGACATGCCCAAGTTCACACAGCCAGTGAGTATCAATAGCTATTAAAAGACAGAAATGGTGGTGTATTTGATCTCCCTTTACCTCTAGCCCAGTATTCTTTTCTGCAAGTAAGCCTAGAGAAGGGATATAGTTGCCATGGCTGCAGAAAAAATTGCTCCTAAACCTAGTGGCATAAAGCAATCCCTTGTTATGCTCCTAGATTCTGTGGATTGGGAATTTGACAGAGCACAATGAGGATGGCTTCTTTCTGCTCTGTGGTGTCTAGGGACTCAGCTGGAAGAGCCAAAGGCTTGAGGCTGGGTTCATCTAAAGTCTCGTTCGTTCACATGAGTAGAGGTTCATGCTGTCTGTTGGCTGAAACCTGTTGTTGGCTGGAACATCCACATGTGGTCTCTCCATGTGGTCTGGGCTTCCTTACAAACATGGCGGGCTGGGTTCCAAAGGAAGAGTTGAGAGAGGGAGATGAGGGGAGTGGGGAGAGATCCATATATTGATGAATTGGTGGAAATTGTGTCACTTTTTATAGACCCAAAAGTCACTCTGTATTACTTATACAACATTCTGTTGGTCAAAGCTGTTATGAAGTCCACCTGGTTTTCAGAGGAGGGAAGGTAGCCCCATAGATCAATGGAGGAGCGCCAGTTACATTGTGCGAGAGCATATTGAATGGGATATATATATTGGTGCAGCCATCTTGGGAAAATTCACTCTGCTACAAGAGGTTTAGGGCTAGTTCCCATTAAGTTTTGCTGAATTGTTTATTTAGGATCTATCTTTTCTGCTAGATTATAATTTCCTAAAGGGCAAGATATGTGTCTGTCTTGTTTGCTAATATATCTCAGTGTCCAGCACAGCTGCAGCTGACTCAGGGTAAGGACTGAGTACATTTTGGTTTGGAAAATCTGTGTCAAAAAGAAAGTATTTATTGGCTAAAAATAGACTCAGAGATTTCCCTTCTCCTCTTGTGACCTTTCCTTTTCATCAAGAACTTGAATACCAGGGGCATCTGGGTGGTTCAGTCAGTTGGGCATCTGCCTTCAGCTTGGGTCATGATCCCAGGGTCCTGGGATCAAGCCCCATGTCGGGCTCCCTGCTGAGCGGGGAGCCTGCTTCTCCCTCTCCCTCTGCCTGCTGCTCCCCCTGCTTGTGCTCTCTCTCTGTCAAATGGATAAATAAAATCTTTAAAAAAAACAAAGAACTTGAGGGGTGCCTGGGTGGCTCAGTCGTTAAGCGTCTGTCTTCCGCTCAGGTCATGATCCCAGGGTCCTGGGATCGAGCCCCCGCATCAGGCTCCCTGCTCCACGGGAAGCCTGCTTCTCCCTCTCCCACTCCCCCTGCTTGTGTTCCCTCTCTTGCTGTGTCTCTCTCTGTCAAATAAATAAAATCTTTAAAAAATTAATAAATAAATAAAAAAGAACTTGAATACCACCACCATCCTTTCTAGAAAGTTGATGATTGAGTGATTGATTCATTCATTCATTCATGTTTGACACACATGGAAGAGGTGCTTAACTAAGTTTTGGAGTGGTCGGAGAAGTTGTGCTGGGGGGGAGTGGTGGATGTAAGAGAAGAACTAGAGGATGAATAAGAGGAAGCTGAGTGAAGAGGCAGGAGGAAGGGCAGAGTAAACAGCCTATGCGAATTGGAGACAAGTCATTCAGTGTGGCAGGTGTATAGAGTTTGAGAGAATGGCAAGAGGTAAGTGAGGCTAGAGGGGCAAGCAGGGCCTGGGTTGTAATCAGGCCTTCACTGCCACTCCAAGGAGTCTGACTTATCCCTAAATAACAGTAGGAAGCCATGAAGGAAGCAACCCAATCAAATATGTGTTTAGAAGGGCATGTCTGCAGAGTGTGTGATGGATTAGATGGATTAGGCTAGCTGGGGCATGATTGGCAGAAATCCTGATATGAGATCATGAGCACCAGAGCCTCAGTGGGGATGGTGAGAAATGGGGAGATATTTCCAAGGAGGCCCAGCTGATGAAATGGATGTGGGGGTGAGAGAGGGGCTGGGTCAATTCTTGGTCTCTGGGTTAGGCAAGTGGGTGGCTGGGGGTACTGGACCCCAAGCCAAGAAACCCTAGGGAAGGAGTAGCATTGGGGTGGGGCTGTGAGGGGTTCAGTATTTTGGGCATGATGAGTCCAAGATGCCAGGGGGATCGCCTGAGTGAAGGTTCCAGGAGGCACTTGAATTCATAAAACCAAAACTCAGCAGAGTGGTCTGAGCTGTGAATCTGGCCTGGGGACCGATGGAGAGATGGAAACTGAAGCCCCAGGAGTGTATGGGCTTGCAGTGGGAGAATTAGCACAACAGAGGGGCAGAGAGCCATGGAGAAAGCAGTTTTCAAGAGGGAGGCAGTCAGTGGTACCCAGTCATCTGAGAAATCATGGAAGGAAAGGAGCAACATTGTCCACAGGATTGAACAAAAGAAAAGTCGTTGGCAGCTTTCACAAGGACAGTTCTCCTGAGAGAGACAGGAAGAAGCCAGTTGAAAGAGTTGTGGGATAAAGAGGAGGTGAGCGTGATGAATTGAAAGCATGAATGAATAGTGTTCTAGTAAAGTCTTGACTTGCCTCCTTCCAGGTCTGGTAATTCTGGAAACACTGGGATGGATTTGTCAAATAAACTCCCAAAAAAGAGCAGCCAGGAGGGATCTTTTCTACTCAGCTCTCTCTGTCCCAGAAAATAACCTATGTGTGGGCTGTCCTCCGCATCCCTCCCTAGCAACCAACATTTGTATTTAAATTCTTGTGGGGGGGGTGCTCTCATTTTTCAGCCATCAACACAGTTCTGTGGTCACATCTGTTGTTTTTGTCTGCACAATAGCCATTTATCAGCATTTGGCTAATAGCATCCCAATCTGGGGAGGGCTGACCCCTTCTCCTTGGTTCCATGGGTGGCACCTGTCCCAAGCCCAATCAATAAGACTCAGGCCTGAGATTTTTTGGAAAACTATTGGGAAAGAGAAGCACTCTTTAGGCAGGGGTGGCTTTCCCTGCACCATGGAAAGCAAATCAGGGACATAGAGAGAAAAACAGTCTCGATGACAATTCTTGAACTCCTGGATCCAGCCTTGCCTGAAGACATTTAATCCCTGGATTTTTCAGTTACCTGAGCCAGTAAATTCTCCCTCTCTCTTTTTTTTTTTTTTTTAGCCAGGAATTCTGTATGAATTCTAGTGCTGAATGAGTGGTCCCAAGAGGAGCCAAGACATGGGGGGCCTCAGGGTGGAGTTGGTAGAAGAGGTTTACTTGATCCTCTCAGGCATTTCACTCGACATTTCACTCACCAAGTTGCTCCCACCTTAGGAATCTCTCCCTCCTTTTTGCAGTCAGCCCCTTCATTGTTTCAGCTTGTATTCCTACCTTTTTGCAAACCCATCCTTGCTCAGAAACATTACCTGAAGTGCACGGATGCTGTGCTGAAGGAAGGCCCTCTCTCACCACCACCCCGCCCGAGGCAATACACATGCCTATTATTTCTAACAGGAGACGCTCCCAAGTTGGGAGATGGGGCATTTGCAGGGACCCCCTCCGTGTGCAGTGTCTGCCTCCAGTGATTGCTGACAGCCGACCCGGATGCCAGATCCCCCTGCCTCTGGCCCCACCAGCCCATGTGTACAACAACCACGCCAATGGTACAAACTCGTGTTCATTTGTTCAGAATGTGAATTAATCATGCCAGGGAGATTCCTGGCCGCTGGACCAGGTTTCGCTGTGTTAGCAATAAACACCCCTTCACCCTGTCACCACAACCCGAAGGGAAAGCAGAGGTCCAGAAGTCTCCGAGGCGACGAGGGGACTCCGCGGGTCACCCGGTCACCCGTGGCAGAGGGAGGAAGTGACACATTCCTTGTTTTTTCCTCCTCCCTCCCCGTATCAGCTGTGATCTTGGTTTCCTTTTTTTTTTCTTTTTTCTTTTGCTTCTGAGTATGCTTCCTACCTCCAGGCTTCAGTTGCACGGATCACGTTTTCTGTCCAGCCTCCAGTCCGAGCGCTCAGGGTTGGCGTGGGCCCCTACATGACAGCTCCTGGAGGGCGGGGCTTGCGTGTTGCAGCTCCGGGCTTGCTAGAGCCGCCCCGCATCGTTTCCTAGCCCTGCTCATTTGGAATTATCAGGCTGAGGTGGGTTCCTCCCTCCTCCTCCTTTCTTTCTTTCCTCCCTCTGACTCACTCTACTTACCTCCTCCTGTCCCTTCTCTTCCCCCTCCTCCTTCCTCTCCCTTTCTCCATCTCCCTCCCACCTCCTCTTATGGCTTCATCTCTTCCTCCCTACCCGCATCATCCTCCTTCCCTTTTTCCTTCCCCCTATTTACTTTTCCTACCTCTGTCTTCCCTTCTCTCTTTCCTTCTTTCCTTCCTTCTTGTTTCTTTTCCTCCACTTGCCCCCTCCCCCCTACAACGTTCACCCTGTGGTTCCAATGAAATGTGAACGAAGGGAATAATACTGAAAAGCAGCCAGGCTCAGCCAATAAATCCTCTAATGCTTGTAATAGTTTCATGTTCTTCACGTTCATCCTAGTTTAAGAGTTTAATCAACATCTTGGAAATACTTGTGATTTACTCCATGAGCTTTAATTTGAGGCATGGCAAGTCCCTCCCTGTCCTCCTCCCTCCCTTCCTCCCTTCCTCCCTTCCTCCCTTTCTCTCTCCCTCCTTCCCTCCCTACCTCCCTCCCTCCCTTCCTCCTCCCTCCCTCCCTTCCTTCTTTCCTTCCTTCCTTCCTTCCTACCATTTATTCAATAAATGTTTTTTGAGGGTCTATTCACATCAAGCCCTGGGCTAAATGCTAGACATAGTAAACAGAAAAAAGGACACTATCCCTGCTCTGATGAGTTTATAGTCTAGTGTGAGAGGCAGATTTTCACCATAGATCACAAATGAATATATTCTTGTGACTTCAATGAAAGTTCTGAATTTCCATGGGGATCTAGGCGGAAGGAGTGACCCCGACCGTGGAGGTGTGGAGGCTTCCTTGATGAGCTGATTTGAAGGATGAGTTCTCTAGGCAGTGAGAAGAGGAATGAAAATGCCAAGTAGAGGGAATAGAATATGCAAAGGTCCTGGGGTGAGAGGAAGCAAGGCACTTTCACAGAATTTGACAAGAATAGTGTGGCTGGGACAGAGAGTAGAAAACATGAGCCAGAGGTCAGCAGTGGTCAGAGGTTTAGAGCTCTTACCTGAGGTGAGAGTTTGGGTCTTAACTCCAAAAGCAAGAGGATGTTATTGAAGAGTTTCACCTGGAGGCAGAGATGTCATAATCGGTTTGGCTGCTGGTGCAGTCAAGCTCAGGACAGGTTCTTTGGGTGAGCCTTCTCTAGTTTTAGGTGATCTAGGTAGGCGGGGAAGAAACAGATTCAGTCGGATGCAGCATTAGTGTCCCAGGGCCTGGATTGGGGTCAGATAACTGCTCAGGCTTCCCCAAAGGGACATTATCCTGTCTGCAGACCTCCTATGTGGGTCAGAGGACCCTATCAGATGAGGAAGGTGGAAGGAGCATAGCTAAGAACTTTGGACCTAGAGTCAGCCAGATCTGGCTTTGCTGTTTACCAGCTATGAGACCCTGGGCAGGTTTGCATCTTTTTGGAAAGTGTTTCCTCATCTGTAAAATGAGGATAATAATAGTAATAAATGTGTTGTTTTTGTCTGCCTATCATCCCTTTTTCATGGTCATTAGGAAATTAACACTGCATGTGGTTCTGGTGGGACTGGCAATCACTGTGCCTCAGCTACCCATTGGACACATGATCCAGGCCCAACCAATCATCGTGCCCCATCTCCCTGTCTCCAGGGATTGGTCTAAGGGAGTGGCCCAAGTAGGGCCGATCAGAGACCTGCCATGGGATCTGATATGGGGCTTTTGGGAGGAGAGGGTCTCTCTTGGTTTTAGATTATAAGCTGTAAGATGAGGCGCCTGGGGGGCTCAGTCGGGTAAGCATCTGACTCTTGATTTCGGCTCAGGTCATGATTTCAGGGTTGTGAGATCAAGCCCCACATCGGGCTGTGCACTGGGCATGAAGCCTGCTTAAGATTCTCTCTCTCTCCCTCTCTCTCTCTCTCTCTGGCCCTGCCTCTCTCTCTCTCTATCCCCATCTCTAAAAAAAAAAAAAAATTATGAGGTATAAGAGCATAAGCTTGAACTACTGGTGTCCACTTCTGGAAAAAAAATCAGGGAGATGAGTAGGGGAGGGAGAGAAGGAGAGAGAGAATAAGGGAGGCAAGAGGAGAATAAGAGAAAGAACTTTCACACTCCGGATGCAACACTTCGTGAAGCCTAGAATACCCCTTGCACTTCTCAGTTAACCCATCAATGCGCATTCTGGCTTAAGCCAATTTGAATTGGGTTTTGTCACTCACAACACATGTTGTGACCAAGGCGCTGTGTTACTTTGTTTTTGTGAGTGTTTAGCTAAAGCACAAAAAGCAAAAGTGAAGTGCCTAGCATGCAGAGTGCTTAGTCATCACTACCTAGGGGCTTTGTTTGGATAACAATGCAGAGCTGTAAGATACATAACTAGAGTATATACTGCTTCTCCCTCTGGTGTGTGGTCTCATATTGCCCCACAAAGGGCTATGTGCCACCTTAGCGATCCTACGTAAAAGCCTCAGATAGTGACCTGAGTTCCTCCTCCCAACCTCCCCTTCTCCCTCTGAAATTGGTGACTCCTGGGTCCCTTGGGCTTTCTTAAAGTGACAGTGGCAGCACCAAGAGAACACAATGACCTGAAGGATTTGACTATGTTTAGACCATTCCCTTTCCATTTCATACCAACTGGTTTCCCATGATCTTTTTGATAAAATGTATTAGTTATCTATTGCTGTGTAATAAACCCCAAACTTCCTGGCTTAAAGCAACTGGAGATTTATTATCTCATGGCTTCTGGGGGTGAGGGATGCAGGATCAGCTTTGCTGGGTGCTTCTTGTCATGAAGCAGAAGTGAGAACATTGGCCAGGGCTGCTATCATCTGAAGGCTTGAATGGGGCTGGAGGAGCCATTTACAAAATGGCCTACTCACATGGCTGTTGGAAGAAGACTCTAGGTCCTGGCTAAACCTCTCCACAGAGTTGCTTGAGTGTCCTTATGATGTGGCCGCCAGCTTCCCCGAGAGTGAGTGATCTAAGAGAGAGGAAGACGGAAACAATATTTATATGACCTCATCTTTGAAATCATGGAAGCAATATTTATATGACCTCATCTTTGAAATCATGAACATCATTTCTGCAACATTCTCCGATTATACAGTTTGGCTCTCTGCAGTGTGGGAGAGGGTAAACAAAGGCATGAATACTGGAAGGTTGGGGTCATTGGGGGCCATCTTGAAGGCTGTGGTGGTATTTTTAAGTGTCATTAAAGTTTCTTCTTAATTTCATGGGAATTGTCTTCCTCAAGGAGGCCTTTGGATGCTCAAGATAACATGGCATCTTCAAGGCACCAAAAAACACCCCTTCCAACAACTTGTGCTTGAAAGAGCTTTTTTCAGAGCTTGCAAAGAGCTCCTTAAACTAGTGAAATGACTAAACTAATTTGCTGGTCTGTAATTTCCTGGCACGTCTGGAGATTTCCTAATAAATACTGGCTTCAGGTTGGCAACCTGCCAGTGTTACGGCCTTCCCCTGAGTGACAAACAAAGGATATGAAAAGCATCTTGGAGGGTTGGGAAGGTTGATGCATTGCAGGGATAGAGCACAGGACCTGGAGGCTGGATGTTGGGGTCTGAGAGCCAGCCCTGCCTCTTACCTACCGTAATACCTACCATCCCTACCAATACCTATCATATTTCAAGCAAAACACTTTCCTCTCTGTGCCTCAGTTTCTCCTTCTGGGAAACATGGCGACAACCCTGGTTTTCCATGAATCACATGGCTATTACGAGGTTTGAATGAGCCGATACAGCATTTCTAAGAGGGAGGTCCCTGGGACCCTAGCACCATGGGCTGTTAACCCCAGGAGGGGTTCCATGCTGAAGTGAGCATGGAAAACTGTATTAAGTAAAGCCCAACTATTTTCCATTTTTCACGATGGCAGGCAAGGCCAGCCCCATGGCTGCTAAGAAGGACCCTACACTTGGGGCTTCATGCCCTGCAGTTGCTGTCTTGAAATTCTTAATAATTTTATCTTCGAAGATGTGTTTTGTAAGTGAACCTTGATGGGACAATAGAGCATGTGCCAGGGGCTTGGCGTCTCAGCTCACAAGAGCGCCCCTCTCCCGCCTCCTTAGGGTGAGCTCTCAGCTGCTGGTCCCGCCCCCAGGCTCCTGGTTCTCTGCCCAGCCCAGAAACCGTGTCCCCAGGGTACCCAGATCACAGGAGCTCAGGACAGTGACTGGCTTGCAGTGGCGGGGGCCTGGGAGGGAGGCCCCATTGTGCTGCCACCCTCTGCCCCCCCACGGGGGCCTGGGCACACGTGAAGGGAGGGCTAGAGTCAATGCCCGCCCCATGGCGCCACAGGGCAGGGCAAGGAGGCGGCCATCCCAGGGCTGGGCTGGTAGCACCCCGGCACGGTTAGCAGGCGTCTTGGTGGGGGCCTGTCATCTACCTCTGACCCAGGTACCAGGCAGGTTGTAATTCCTCGGGGGTCACCCATCTGGAAGAGGAGATCGTTTCCCTGCCACCAGCCAGGATTGTGCATTCTCACTTTGCACTGGGTCCCGCACATTCTGTGGCTGGTCCTGCCTGCGGAACTTGTCAGATCCTTTAACAGAAGAGAGACTAAAGTGTAGAGGGTCAGAGTGCCAACTTGAGAGCTAGAATGTCCGGGTTTGAGTTCTGGCCCCACTCCTTACCAGTGTCGTCACCTCGGCCCATTTTCGTAGCCTTTCTGTGTCTCTGTTTTCTCATCTCTGAAATAATGATCATGTCGTTCCTACCTCAGAGGTTGCTGTAAGGATTAAATGAGGACGCCAAGCATCCAGACTAGCCCCCCACCACGTAGCAGGTGTTAGTGGATATATCTGATGCTCGCTTCGCACAAAGGACCGCGGTGCTGCTGGGGTAGGAGCATCATCCGTAACGTGCTGCGGTCCCGTATGCAGCACCATGGGGAGAGCCGGCCCGTGAACACTTGCTGAATGAAAGCATCTCCAAGGGGGGCTTCCCACAGGGTCCCCGCCCAGACCCTTTTATTCCGGAGAGTCATAAGCAATCAGCGGTCCAGCCTCCAAGGCCAAAGAGACACAGCCTCTTGTCCCTGCTCATTCCCTGTCTCCTGACGTGGGGGGCGGAGCACACAGGCACCCCAGGGACTCTCGCCCGGCCGGCCTCCTCTCGGGGCCCATCTGTCCTTCTGGGAATAGCTCCCCTAGACCCCCCCACAGGCCACGCGATAGCTCACTCTGCCTCCCTAGCCTCTCTGCCCTTAATTGGGCCAATCTGTCTGCCTGACACCCTGCTCTGGTTCGCTTTCTTCCCAAAGCTCTCTCTTGTCACTTGACAGATTCTCAACTGTCCTGACCACATTTTTCAATGTGTGCTCTTTCAGTGATTTCCCAAGCAGGTTTCTGCTCTTTTTAAAGCTACTTAATTTTACAATTTCTAAATGATGTTCCTCACCTGCCACGATTCTTCTCCACCCCCACTCCTTGGCTTTCTTCCCGTGACTTGCATTTTCTCAGCCCTGAAGCCATGCAGGTGTTTGTGGGGTGGGGTGGGGTGGGGTGGGGTGGGGCGGGGGGGAGGGGGGGCCCTGGAAGGAAGCCTGTCTTTTTTTTTCCCAGCTAGAGGGAAGATGACCATCTTAGTTGGGGTTCCTCCAAAAGCTGGCCCTGAGATGAAGGCATGGGTGCACTAGTTTATTTGGGAAGTGATCCAGGAAGCAGGACGGAGGGGGAATGAGACAGGGAAGGGAGAAGAGCTGACAATGTGCCTTATTTTCTGGTTACCCACTGGGTAATGTGCGGGGGTACTATAGACGCGGAATGTTCCTTTGCACTGTCCCACCGAAGGGAGGGGAGACTGACTGCCCGCCCCCCGCCCCCAGCCTCCATTGGAGGGTTGTCCCTGGGAAAATTAACTTCCCTGAACTTCTGTCTGCCTGTGCCACTAAGTGGCCTCTTCTGGCTTCAGAGAAAAGCTCGGTTAGCGCTAGAGCTCTAGAAACAGCCGTGGAACGCTCCATCTGAGCTCGTGTGCCACCGAGGTTGGCGACAGCCAGTTACACATTCCAGACTCCCCGGAGTCGAGATTGCCTCTTGGGGTGTGGACTCCTTCATTTCTTCATCTTCTTTGGAAGCCCCTGATTGCTGCGGTCAGGGCAGGCTCCAGCCAGCAGGTGCCCTCCAAGGGGGATGGCTGGGGCTCCGGTAGGGAAGGGCCGTTCAGCCAGGCACTTCTAGTGTGTTTCCGACTCTGGGGATCCGTCTGTGGGGAGGAGGGTATTGATGTTTTCAGAGGGGATGAAGGAACCCGTCTCCCCATGACTTCCAGGGCCCCTGACAGCATTTGGGTGGTGGCCAAATTGCAAAATTGATGAGAGGTCCAGTATTCCAGGTACTGACGAGTCTGAAGATGATGAAGCACAAACATGAATTTGAGTTTTTCTCCAACTGATCTGATTCCTTTCCATGTCCCTTAGTGACACCCTAGATGGATCCCATAGGTCTCCGCTCTCTTTGGATACGGAAAGGTAAAGGTAATTTTCCAGGCTCCTTTCCTCCCTGCTGCCCTGCACAGGTTTGACTCAGCCTGAGGGGTGTGAAGTGAAGAGAGAGCTTGGTCTGCCCACAGGATCCCTTCTCCTCCTCCCCATTCTCCCTCCCCCTCCTCTCTCATCAGGCAACTCCAGGGAGCGTCACCAACATGGTGGCCTGGCCCTGGGACGGCCTTCACACACGAGACACCGTGAAGGGTATTCCCTGGACTTTGCGGCAGCCCTGTGTGCTGGGACAGGGAAAAGAGACTGGAGAAAAGAAACACGTCTGTTTTTCCTCACCCAGAACTACTGGAGTCCTCTCTCAGACAACACTGTTTCGCCTGCCTGCACGGTGAGCTCCGAATGATGCCATTTATGACTTTTCTGAGGTGCGTTTGGGTGTCTGTGGGCAGAGTGGGATGTGGGGGGGCTTCTCCTCGATGCGCCATTCTCCAGCATCGGAGAACCACCCTTGCTTGACCTCCTCCTACTTTCCCTTCAGCAGAAACTGCCCCCCCCCTTTACCCCCAGCCACTGGCTTCTGGGGTCTTGCCTCGGGGCCTCCTTCCTGGTTGAGACTCAAGCCTGTGGGGTCCTCTTCACCAAAGGAGATTCCCTGCCTTGTCCCCCTTAGTGGTGGGAGGGTTGACTGCACCCTTTCGCCACCTCACTGTCTCCAGTTCTCTCCTGGCCCTTCTTGAATAGGTCTGAAATTCCTTTTGTTCATGGCAGTCCAACCAGGAAATGAGGCCCCCAGCTCCCCCTGCAAGCACCCTCTCAGTCTCTCTAAGCTACTCTCCTGGAGCGTTCCTCCCTTGACTTGACAAAGGAGACATACTCCCCCCCGCCTCCAGAAGTCACAGTCCTGCTTGCGTCTCCTATGTCTGTTTGTACAAGGTAGAGAGAAGGAAGGAAGAAAGGAAGGAATGATGGCCGATTTGGGCATCTTTTAATATGCCCGGATGCACTTCTGGGCTCTTTCTGGCTTTCCCTAGGAAAGAGGTTCTTACCTTGGGCGGGAAAAAGCCTTATTTTTTATATTTGCTAATCTAAAAATGAAAGTTGGTATTTCTTTCTGTTCCAAATTTTATTATTAGTTGTCTACAACTTTGTCATACATTGAAAGCAGAGATTTTTCATATCACATTACAGGTGTCACAGATATCTGAAAATGACATTTTATGCTCATCTCTATTTAAAAATTACAGTAGTAATTAGACCTGCTGCTGGATCTCATTTTTTAATGTGTTAACGTAGCATCAGTATTACTATATCACAAATTTGTTTAATATTTTGATAGCCGTATAACTCGTTTTCTCTGTAATCCTATGTATTTTATTTTTTTATTTTTAGATTTTATTTATTTATTTATTTATTTATTTATTTATTTATTAGAGAGCGAGAGAGAGAGAGAAACAGCATGAGAGGGGAGAGGGTCAGAGGGAGAAGCAGGCTCCCCGCTGAGCAGGGAGCCCGATGTGGGACTTGATCCCAGGACTCCGGGATCATGACCTGAGCCAAAGGCAGTCGCTTAACCAACTGAGCCACCCAGGCGCCCCTCCTATGTATTTTATTTTGTGCATTTAAAAACCATTATTCTGAAAAGGGACCATTACTTCAATGGGTGCCAACACAGGAAAGATCAGAAGCCCTGCTCTGGAATACGTGTTCTTTGTGCCTAATGTCTAGCTTTGGGGTCTTAAATGCTAGAACTGACATATCCTTCTAGATAATTTTCTGCTTTGGCTTTCTTTTTAACCAGGATCCTGTTGCCCCCAATCAGAGCCAATAATAGCTAACATTTTAAGTGCTTCCTTTGTGCAGGCACACTGCAAAACACTCTACATGCATTAGCTCATTTAATTCCCATCTTTTAAGGAGGCACAGAGAGGTTTGGTGACTTGCCCAAGGTCACACAGCTAGTAAGTAGGGGAACTGGGATTTAAACCTGGACAGTCTGACTCAAGAGCCCACATTCTTAAACCTGTAAATTGTCAACTAGGTAAGAGATAGCTAGTTTTCCCAAAAGCCCATGTTCCTGGCTTTAAATAGTGTGGGGCCAGCTAGTTCACTATCACTGTGATGCCGCCAAAAACCCTTTTCAGCTCCCCAACTGAGAAATGAACATTGAATCACAGCGCCCCCTGGCTTACATAGCAATTCTGATTGCTCACTCTGGGGTCAAGCTGGTCCACAGAAATAGAAGACGAAACTTTATTAGGCACCCGCAGTATGGCAAGCCCTCTGTTGGGCACTGGGGATAAAGAGAGAATAGGTATAGCTTCCACCTTCCAGGAATTCCTGCAAAGTCAGGAGAGACATACCCAGAAGTTGTGTTGGAATAAGGAGAGCCGAGCTCTGGTGGAGGGTGTGGACACAGAGCCCCTTGGACGCTGTGGGGGAAGGGATTTTCACAGGATGGGGGAAAAGGCTTCAGTGCTCTTCAGGCCCCCTACCCTGATGCCATGTTGAGCCCTCTTTGCCTGGCCCAAGTGCCTAGGTTTCCTTTGGCCCTTCCTCCAAACTTTGGTCCTTGCAACTTCTGTGTCTCCCTGCCTCTTCCCTCAGTATGCTCCCACATGGCTGCTTAGCTAATTGCAGAGCCTCATTCAAAGCCAGGGGCTAATGACTCCTGAATTTTAACAAGAGTTCTCAGTGCTGTAAACCAGAGATCACAAACATGAACGGCTGAGGGTTCGGCAGATAATGTCAGTGAACTAAGCAGGCCAGTATTTGCATGTTAAACATGCAGGAATATTTTTTACTCCCACAAAAATAGACTCTCACCTATTTTTTTTCTGAAACACATTGTCTTCCAGAACTATCTCTCCCTTTTCTTTTCACTTTTAATAAAGATCAAACACAGATAAGTATTTCTTTACCAGAAGAAAAATGACAGTGCCTGCTGATAAAGGCTTACTAGCACCTGGAAGACTAAAGGGGCTGGGGACTTAGGCTGCCCCAGAAGCAGATTCTGAGAGTAGGATCTGAGTGCAGGTAGTTTATTTGGAAGGTGATTCTGGGAAATGTTGGGAGGGAACTGGGAACAAGGATAGGGAAGGGAAGGGAAGGCAGCCAGCCAATAAAAGGTGCATTATGGAGTGAGCTCCACTCTGGACAGCTGGGACTCAAACTCTGGGGGCCAGTGTAACAGGTGACCTCCAGGTATCCTGTCTGAGAAACGGGGAGCTGGCATATTTATACATCAACTCCCATCAGTTGTTAGTTGGGGTCTTTTGGGGGTGGTAGTGCTTTCACTCTCTAGCCCCTCTGGCTAGGCAAGCTCCAGGGGACCAGAGAAAGCCCTCAGGCAAAGGGACAGAGGTTCTGGGTCTTGGAAGTCAGGTCATTGGGCCCCAAAGGTAAGACCCAAGGGTACAACCATGTCTGTGACAGGCATTGACCATGATTAACTGAAGCAGGCTAGCAGCTGGATTTTTCCAAGCAAGAATTTGGCCCAGGGTTGCCAGACCTTCTGATTTCTCAAGAAAAGCCAAACATTTTGATTTTTAGGTGAAACTTCGCAATTTTAGAAAGGTTGACAACAAATCTGAAATTTTAAAAAGTATACTATAGGAATCAACCAAAGCATGCCTGTGAGCTGGATCTAGTTTACCAGTGGTCAGATTATGAAATCTGATCTATCCTAAAGGTAGATCCGATCTTGGGTCCAGAAGGTTCTTGCTCAAAGCAAGCTATAAAGATGAAATCTGAGAAGGTAAGGTGGATGTATTAGTTAGGGAGTAGATTGCGAGTTAGGGAGTAGAGCGAATTGATGTAGTAAGAGACCCCCCAGTAGAGGGTTTGGAACCAGATGGAAGTGTGTTTCTTTCTCATGCAGCAGTCTGGAGGTAGGTGGGTGGTCCAGGACAGCTGTGGTGCGTGTCCAGGGACCCAGGTTCCTTCTATCTTGTTGCTCAGCGTGTTGTCTTCATCTTTGTGGTCAAGGCCAGCTGACCAGCTCCTTATTCACATTCCAGCTAGTAGGGAAGGGAAAAGAGAAGCTCAGTCAGTCTCAGTAAGTGCACAGTTCACTTCCTCTCACATCCCATTGGTGAGAACTTTGCCACATGGTCATCTGTAAGGGATGCTCAGAAATGTGGTCTCTCTCTCTTTGGCCATATGGTCAGCTTAACTTGGTGTGTTTGTGAGAATTTGTATTATTATAGAATTAGGGGAGGGCTGATATTAGGGAAGCCTCTGCCGCACTGAGGGAAGGGTCTGGAAAAGAAGATGGACTTCAAGCCTGAGGTAGGATCTACCCAAGAGAAATTTTTTTCCCACAAGAATGAGGAAAGTCTGGCTTTCCTCATTAGCCCTCTTTGTTTTGCCTTGGTCAGTCATGAAACCATAGTAGAAGATTAGCCCAACCTGGAAAAAGTCTGTTATAATGAGAAAGAAGTGAACATAATGAGCACCTACCAGATACAAGGGGCTTTCACATATGTGATCTCAAGTAACCTTCACAGTTACCCCATGAAATCAGTGTTATTATTCCCCCATTTTGCGGAAGACAAACTGAGGACCAGAGAAGCAGGCTGACACTCAGGCTCTCTAGCTAGGGTTAGAGCAGGGGCACTGACCAATCAGAGCCACCATACAGGTTTGCCCCCTCCAAGAAGGGAAGGGCCTTGGCCAGGATTTGAAATGAGGCCCATATGACTGCAAAGCTCACATTCTTTTCCCTGCAATCTGATTTCCTTACACCAGCTGCTTCCCCAGAGACAGCAACAGCAAATCTACTGGGTTGTTGAGAGGGTAAACAAACCGTGATGAATGAATCTCCTCTCCTAATATGAATGCCTTATTGTTGTTATTCTTCATGCCCTGACAGACTATTTACAGTCTCTGCTGTTGCGCTGCTTCTATCTGGTGGATTAAGGAAACTCAGAACTCCGGGCCCTAGCAGAAAGTTACAACTGGGATTTGAGTTAATGAAGAGTTGAAGACTCAGCAAGTGGCACTTGGCTCTACTATTAACCTGGACAAGGCCATTAACTCTCCTGTAATTAATTGGCTTCTTCCATGACACCCTGTTGCCAGGGAAATACCCATATGGGTGTACCCCACATTGAACAAGCCCACCTATGAAAACAGACTTGGCAAAAAAAAAAGTGGGAGATCATCATTTAATTAACGACAAAAGACTTGGTTTTGCAGAATGGGATTTCTGTATGGCTAGTTTCCAAATAATACTGAAAATTTGATTCCGGAAGAAAGGGAGGATACAAAGATGCATTCGTTCCCTCCTGGTCTGAGAATGTTCTGGAATAGATTAGATTTCAAGAACTCTGTAATGATGTATCAGAGGGAACTTGTGAAATCTGAATTAGGCTAGGGGTGGTTTGTGGTGGATACATTGCAGGAACCTGCCATGCCCTTGAACTAAGAGATTGTGTAGAGCCGGGTTGAGGGACTCTAAAGCCATGTGCACTTTCTTAAGAAGGCAGAACGAGAGCATACCAGTCTGTAAAGGCAAAGGGGAATGAGCTGACACCCAAGCATGGCAGGGCCTGGCTTCCTCAGTTTCCTGTTGTTGGGTGTCTGTCCACGGGACTGCCTGTTGCAGCCTTAGAATGAGCATGTTCAAAGTTCCCACTCATCGGGGATTCCAAGCTGGTCCCAGCTTATCCACCTTGGTCAGGGGTGAGACCTGTTTTTATGCCCCTGTCTGCTTTCAGTGGATCTAGAGGGCTCTGGGGGCCCCTCTGTCCTGGGAGGCTTTTGTCCTGGCCATTGGTTGGGGAAAGGATGTTGTCCCTGGGACACATCTTTGCAAACCGCATGATTGATATGGTTTGGTGGTCTTTGTCAGAAAAGAGAAATGCCTTGATGTCAACTCAAGGAACTCCCAGCTCTTTGGAGCAAAGCTGGTGGAGGCTGTGATCTTCATCTTCCCACTGTGCTGCTCTGAGCATAGGGGGCTTTGCTTTGTTTCCTTATGGAGTAAGCAACTCAGTTGTGGCTGAGTTGGATTGGGGGGGTGGAGGTAGGGAATGAAGTCCTCAGGATGCAGCAGGGAAATCTGTTTCGTACAGAAGTGTTGGGTGAACCCACAGTTAATGCCTCAAATGTTACCCCACCCCACTAAGCTTGGGTGGATTTCTGTTACTGGCGACCAAATGTGGCATGCAACATACCAGCACAGTATTCTGCCCCTTGCTTGTCCCTCTCTTCCCTCCTGATTTCTACAGGAAGCAGAAGCCCCATCTGGCTACCCAGGAGCCCCAGAACATCCTGTCCAGATTTATTCCCCGGCTCAGTCAAAATCTGTCATGCCTTGGGGTTTGGCAGTTGTCCTTTGTATATTGTATATTCATAGGTCTTTATAGACACAACTAACTTGCATTTCAATATTATGAAAGTTTCTTATCAAAGGGCTTGGCTGTCCCCCGACCTCTTTATCTAATCCCTTCCTCCTTTTAATCTCTTCTGGTTGAACAGCCTCTCTCCGCCAGTCCTTTACCCTTCAGTTAATAGTATTCCTTGTGTGTTTTTGTCCACACTTTCTATGTGCCAGCCACTGTGGTAAATGATTTACAGATACCATGTTGTTTAATTGTCACAAACCCCTATGTGATAGCTACTAATGACCATCCCCATTTTACGGATGGTGAAATTGAGAGGCTACGTCACTGATTTGCTGCCACGGCCTGAGAGTTTTACCACCCTGCTTTGTTGTCGCTCCAGCTTCCCTGCAGTGATAGTGAAATTTCCTCCCATCACTCGCAGTGGCTGAGGGGGAGAAGGCCCAGGTGTCCTGCCTGGCAGCATGGCCCCCAGAACTTGGCTTTTCTCTATCCTCCTTCCCAGCCAGCACGGCTGCCAACCTGGAACATAGCCCTTTCCAAGAAAGCCCAGGAGAGAAGCCAAATGTTGACTCACCTGCCAGACACGGGGATACTACAGCCAAGATGCCTCGGGGCCTGTGCAGGAGGATTGGCAGGGCAGCCCGTGGTGGGGCTCCGAGGCGTGGCTCCATAGGGCCCTTCAAAGGGCCAGGCCTTCTTTCCCAAGTGCTTCAAGTTCCAGAGGCTAAAGAGATCCAGATGGGCTCATCCCCTCCCCCTCCTGCTCTATCCTGCAGCCTTGGAAGTTTCTGGAGGAGACTGTCTCCTCCTCATCTCCATTTGGGTGGCAGGCAGGATTCTAGGAAAGCCCCCATGATTTTCTGCCCCCGCCCCCACCCCAGTGTGCACTCCCCACAGGATCCCTGGGACTGACAATGTAATGGACAGCCCTGCCATGATTAGATGGTGTTACATGATACAGTTGACCTGAAGAAAAGGAGATGATCCTGGTGGTCCAAACCAATCACAAGAGCCCTTTAAAGGCAGAGGTTTTTCTGGCTGGTGGCAGAAGAGCACGTGAGAGTTTCCAAGCTGGAGGGTTTGACCCGCCCTTTCTGGCTTGGAGATGGAGGGAGCCCAGTGGCAAGGGATGCAGGCAGCTTCTAGAAGCTAAGAGTGGCCTTCAGCTCATAGCCAGCAAAGAACCAGGGACTTCAGGCCTACAACGTCAAGGAGTTGAATTCTCCCAACGACGAACATGAGCTTGCAAGTGGATTCTTCCTTAGAGCCTCCAACAAGAACTGGGTCCTGTGGGCACCTAGACTTCAACTTTCTGATGGGCTGAGCAGCAAACCCAGCGGAGTGCACCTGGACCTCGACCTACAGAACTGTCCATTGATGGGGTTGTTTCAAGCTGCTCAATTTGTGGTAATTTGTTACAAAACAATAGAAAACCAATACACCTGGGATACTGAATAGGCTTCTCAAACCTCACAGGTACAGCCATTCCCACCTGTTCTTCACGGTCTTCCCCATCTGGTTGATGAAAACTGGCTTCTTCTTGGCTCAGGCTCCAAATCTTAAAGTCTGCCTTGACTTCTCTCTTCTTGTAGATCCTGTGTTGATCCATCAGCAAATTCTTTCGACTCTCTTTTCGTCAAGTATCCAGCCTTGGACGGTGCCTCACCACCCCCGGTGTGCTGTCTCACCTCTCTGCCCTCGCAGCTCCGAAGTTTATTATAGCCATTGGGAGGGAGGGTCCTCCTGGGCTGTGACTGGCCCCCCTCCTCCTCAGCTTCAGTGCCCCACCCCTCGGGGCACCTGATGCATTCAAACACAGACAGTAAGCAGAAAGTGCCAGAAGAGGAGGCTTCCATGCTGAGGCCGAACAGGAAAAGGGGGGCGGGATTCAAACTCTGGCCACCCTTGGCCTTGGGAGCTGTCAGAGCCAGCTGCCCTGCACGCTTCTGGGTAGAACACAGTTATCACCCCAGAGGAGTTCCCAAGCCTCCTTCAGAACCAATTATGCTCAGAAGTCATGCTGTGGAATATTTCCCAGGGATTGGGATTTTATTTATTGTTCAACATTTTGAGCCAAGAATGAAAAATTATTGTTGATGATGACTGAAGAATTCCCAGGAGGCCTAGAAGAACTTACAGGCAACCAGTCTCCTGGAGTGGTTAAGATTTATAGCTGTCAAGTCAGCCAGAGTATGAGTCCAGCTCATCCTTTCTAGTGGGGTTTCCAGGGCCCTCAATTTCCTCAGTAACGATTAAATGAGATCGGTTTTCTTTCTGGTCAAACATTTAGCACAGTACCTGGCATACACTGAGTTCTTATTCAATGGTAGCTATTATGCTGATCTGTTGTCCATAATTTATTTCTAAAGCTAAAGCATAGATAATATGTTACATGTGCTTGAGTGTGTGCACGTGCGCGTGCATGTGTATGTGTGTGCATGTGCGTGTTAGCTTTCATTCACATTGTAGGGGCAGTTAGCTAACATTTTGAAAGATCACAGTCCCACACTCCAGAGGAAGTTACCGTAAGTGCTCCAATTATTTGTCTTAGCTCTGCACCCCCGCGTGTGTTAATTACCATAATGGATTTCTAAAATGGTTTTTCATTGATGAAAATAATGGCATGCAGGAAAGGTAGATGGCTAGAAATGTTTCATGGTGCGTCTGCTTTGCCTGGACTTTGCAAATGAATCTAGCAAGACCGGTTGCTTGTTCTCTTGGAAAGGCACCGAGCTCGGATGTCCAACCAGTCCAGTGTCTGGATGTTAAAAGGTTGATTTTATCACCTGCCTCAGTAGGTTAGCTAAATACTGCACTGACGGTCTTGTCACATCTGCCTCAGACGAACTTTTCATGTAAGAGGCTGTTGAAGTGTCTAAAAGGACAGCTCCTGGAGATGTCCCCAGGCTCACAGAACGGCTCGAAGAGCTGTGTATGTGCCTGCTTGCTAATCACTGTTTCCTTTTGGTGGAATTCAGGCTGAGATGGGCTCTGTTTGTTTCACACCATCTGGTTAGGAGGTCAGGGGAAGAAACCTGTAGCCTCCGTGGACTTCTGACTAGTGGAGGATGGGGACACCACCGTCAAATATTGTAACTTGAACAGCCAAATTGCTTAGGATGGTTTGCAACGATCGCTTTCAAATAAGTAAGAGAATTACAATGGAATCAAGGAACAACTGGTTTCCTGTAGCTTAGGAAAGACATGTTATAACAAGAAGTCAGAAAATTGTGAGAATAAACCTCTGTATGGAATGTCCTGGGGGTAGAATTCTGGTGCTGTTTTAGATGCAGGTAAAACTTAAAAGAGGGTGTGTGTGTGTGTGCACGTGCATGTGCATGCACGTGTAGACCAATGGAGGAGCAGGTAGAGGATAGGAGATGAGGAAGGTGAGTGGGAAATTCTGGTACCATTTTTCTCCCAAGAAAAGGAAGAAAAAGCCATGGAACTTTCTAGAAGTGGCTTAGCTGATTGAGATGAGCTGGCGTTTGGGCCTCAGACCAGGATTCCAATGCTGCCTCTCTTCCTTTCTAAGTGATCTTGGGCAAGTTTCTTAACCCCGCTGAATCTGCTTCCTCAGTGACAAAATGGATGGAAGCATAGTTTGAGTTGTAATTAAGGTGAATGGACTTGAAACCACTCGGCAAAATGTCAGGCACAGAATGAGCTTTCAATAAATAGCTGCCTCCCTGGATATTTAGAGCACCAGGGGTTGTGCACACAGTGTCTAGGTTACAGCAGCAAACAGGCATAGAAGTTTCCTAGAACTTACAACCTAGCTGTGCTGATGAACTTCATGGAGGTGTCCCATGAGAATCCCCTGGTGTGTCTGTTAAAAATGCAGGTCCTAAGTACCATTCAGGAGATATCAGGGATCAGTGGGTGGGCCCAGGAACCCGATTTTTTTGAGGGGGGCAGGGGCAGAGGGAGAGGGAGAGAGAGAATCCACACCCAGCACAGAGCCCAACTCTGGGCTCGATCTCACGACCCTGAGATCATGACCTGAGTGGAAATCAAGAGTCAGTGCTTAACCCACTGAGCCACCCAGGCACCCCAGGAACCCAATTTTTAAAAAAGATTTTATTTATTTATTTGAGAGAGAGAGCATGAGCAGGGGGGAGGGGCAGAGGTAGAGGAAGAGAGAAGCAGACTCCCCGCTGAGCAGGGAGCCTGACATGGGGCTTGATCCCAGGACCCCTAGATCATGACCTGAGCCAAAGGCAGGCGCTTAACTGACTGAGCCACACAGACACCCCCCTCCCCCGCCAGGAACCCGATTTTATGAAGCTCCATAGGTGACTCTGATGGGCAGCCAGGTGGGGGAAATGCACACTCAACCATTTTTTCTCTACTATAGCCTCAGGTTTGGCAGGGCTTCAGTCTCTTTTCAAAGGCTCCTTGGCCACGTGTCTGACTTGACTGCACCCACATTTGTGGGAGGCACCGCCTACCTCATAGCCTGAACCTCTCCATTGCAATGGTGGCAGGAGACTTCTTATTTTGCTTATTTTACAGGCAGTGCTCATATATCATTATCAGAAACTTCAAAGACCTTGCTGAGCATGGAATTGACAGGCTATAACTTGCATTATGCAGTTTTCACTGGCTAAACCCTCTAAACCTGAATAAGGCCCTGCTCTTCAGATTAGTGTCTAAGAAAAATGAAAATCTAGTCCGATGCTGCTGTCTGCCTGTGATTTTGGAATCATGTTTCCTACTCTCCTCCCCCTCCTTAAAATCATGTGTTGTGCCGTCATTTGTCTAAAAAATAATTCCTACTCACTGTGGAAAATGGAGGTAATAGAGAATTGGCACAGAATAAAATGTGAAAAGATCCCGGGGATCCAGTCCCCAGGAGATAACCACCATGGATATCTTTGCTGTATTTCCTCCCAGCTGTTTCTCAATGTATATGAATACAGGTGTTATTTTTCTCCCCACAAACTCAAGATAGCATGGGTGTGCTGTTTTTTGACATGCCCTTCTTACGTTATAACATGTTTTTTTAAAAGATTTACTTATTTTAGAGAGAGAGAGAAAGAGAGCGAGTGGGGGGAGGGGCAGAGGGAGAGAATCTTCAAGCCGACTTCCCGCTGAGCGTGGAGCCCAACGTAGGGCTTGGATCTCAGGACCCATGAGGTCATGACCTGAGCCGAAACCAAGAGTCGGACGCTTAACTGACTGAGCCACCCCGGCGCCCCTCATGTTATAACATGTTTTAAAGTAAAAAGTTAGTGATATTTTTCTCATGCCATTAAATAATCCCCTACAATAGTGGTTTTCACACTGGGGTCCAGTGAAAATCTCAGGGTTCTTAGGAAATGCTTAGTGGTTACTGGAGGTGGGGGAGGGGCTGGGGGACTGGAGGGAGCAACTGAATGGGCGGGGCTGCAGCCCCACAACCCTATTTTAGTCACAGAACTCCACTTGTATCTGGTAGTAACTGGAGGAGCCCTGTAGGATTGCATCACAAAAACATTTGGAGGCTTAAAAAATGTGAAAACCACTGCCCTAAGTCATCATAAAACACTTTTTTAAAAATCTGGTTTCTTTCCTTCTTTTTAAAAAACTTAAATGAAAATGGCTCTTTAAAAATTGTAAGACAAATATTTGCTAATTGTTTTTAAAAACCCAAGTTTTTATTATGTATTTTTAAAAATGTAGACAAATGATATGTGATCAAATATAGGTTTGGTGAAAACCCATTCTCAAAAATTCCCACCCCCAAATACCTAAGGAACTCAGCACTGCCCCACTGCCCAACTCCAGAGGGCTCTATTCACAAAGAATACCCAGATAAGAGGCACATCTCATTCCAGACTCTTTTCTGTCTGTATGGATTGCCTTGGGTTCAGGTACTCCAGAAATCACTACTGGGACTAGGATTTGAGTGCAAATGTTTTTTTTTTTTTGCGGGGGGGGGAAGTAAGGTATCCAACTGTCCTGGTTTATCTGGGACTAGGGGGGCTTCGCAGGATGAACTACCTGGTCACCCTACAGTGGGAGGTAATGCGAGGAAGCACGGATGGAGGATGGAGGAAATGGGATAGGCCAGGAAGGGCAGCTGATAATGAATAGGTTAGCTCTGTGGACAACTAGGGCTCAGGCCTGTTTGAGACCTCTGGGGAGCACTGTAGAACAGCCCTCAGAGTTATCACACCTGGGAAGCTTTTCTCCACCAACATGGGTCCCTCCCTGGTTGATCCTGGGGGCACTAACTCTGACACCAGGCCCGCCCACCTTCTGCGGCCCTGGGAAGGCCTGGGCACGAAGACACAGAAGCAGAAATGCCAAGGGGCAGGGGAAGAGCCCCAGAGCATCTGTTATGAAACGATTTCTGTGCATATATTTTTTTAAAAAGTAATGATAGGATCACTTCATTCTTGATTTACCGGCACCTTGATTTATGTAAGGTGTCTAAAGAAAAACCATTATAGGCCACCCATCTAATAATGCAGTCACTTCGAGGGACCAGGCTTGGAACTGCCCTTAGGTTAATATCACAAGGCTCATCATGTAAATAACCAGCATTGGAACCAGATGAAATATAATAATAGTAATAATAATAATAATAATAATAATACCTCAGATGAGTTCTCTACTGGATTCTGCTGAACCATTAGAAGAAACTAACAAGGGAAGTCTGAAGATTCTAATTCTTCCAGCGCTGCGGTCAGCCCAGCTCCCCCAGGAGCGCGCTAATCCCAGGGACTGACAGCAGCTAGCTGAGCCCCTGGGGCGCTCCTGACCCCCCTGGGGCTGCCCAGCAGCACACTGTCAGGTGTGCCGCCGCCGCAGACAGCACTCGCCTCCTCCCTCCATGCTCAGCAGCTTCTAGATTGCTCTGTCTAAACAAGGGAGCAAGGAATAAGGGTTCCTTTTGTAACCGCGTCTCCATGGTTATTTGACACGTGATCGCCTTTTTGGAGTTCTTAGCAAAACCGGCTGTGGGTTTGGCTATGATGTTCCTGTCTGTGAAGAAAAGGGAGGGATGGAATTATTCATCCGGACAGGCTCAGGCTGTTTCCTAAAACAATTTGCAAGGTGCAAATACCATCCCTGATATATCAACTGGATGCTGCTAAAAAAAAAAAAAAAAAAAAAAGAACACTGATTGGCTTTTTGATGATATTAAGGAATCATTACTTTTTCCAAAAGTTGTGATAACGGTCCTATGTTGTAAAAGAGCGTTCCACGTTTTGAGAAACGCAGTGGTATTTGCAGATGAAATGATAGGATCTCTGAAGTTTGCTTCAAAATATATGGGTAGGGATGGACAAAGCAGGATTGGCCATGAGTTGAGAATAATGAGTGCCTGGACATCGGTGGTCCTGTTGGGTCCACTCTCATATATGTTTGAAGTTTTCCATAATGCAAAAAAGATTTTTTTAGCAGATTTGATTACGGGGCAATATGTTTACATGTTAGACATATGGCTAAGAGATATACATGGCAGAACTCCATTCTCATCTGTTTACATGCCTTTGTAGAATGGAAAACCCAAGTGTCACAATTATGAACAAATTTGTGAGTATACACAATTTTGTTAAAGGGTGGTAGCTGAGAGACGATTCTGCTTTTTTTTTTCTTTTTTCCAAAGATCATGACAAAGATCCAATGAATGGGTGTGATTGCAAGATAAACTGTCAGTTTTTGTAGGGGAGTTACAGGCCAGAGAATTCTACCCTATAGACAGCAAAGATGGTGGTAGTGAGGGGTGTGTTTGGGCGGGGAGGCAGTGGGAATTGCGGGGTGAGTGCAGGACGGCTCAGATGGTCTCAAACAGAACTGTCTGCCTATGACTGGGCAGGGTGGGCTCTTGAGATGTTAAACCACACTGCACCCCCAAACTCCCCAATTTGTGAAGCCAGACCATTTGCTTTTATTGTCTAGGGAAAGAAAGGACCTACAGAATCCAGGGAATGAAAGGGTTAAAGTTTCAGCATTTTGAATTTTAAAGTTACTGTCTAAGCATAAGACAAAGACTTGCTCAGTGAGAGTCAGTGTTTTCTTCCCTCCCACCCCCAATGACAGTTAACTTTAGTCGAGCATTTGCGATGTGCCAGGCACTATTCTAGGCATCCTACAGATATTTCCTTTTCTAATCCTCTAACATCCCTATGAGACCATTGATTTTACAGAGAGGGAAACTAAGGCACAAAGCAGAGTCACATAACTAATCTGACTCCAGAGGCTGGGTCCCTAGCCATTCCCTGGATAGATGAAGGAAGACCCCAGGGTTCCATGCTCAGTTTAGTGTGGAATCAGTTAGGTAGAGATGGCCCATTGGGGAGTTTAGGCAGAAAGAACCTGAGAAAGACTGGGGGTGCCAGCGAGAGCATGGAAAGGGGCATTTAAGCCTCAAGGAAGCTGTAACCACACCTGCACCTCGTGCCTTGATACTCCTGAGGACCTCTGGAGCTGGCAGTCAGCCTGGGGGAGAGTAGAGAAATTCCTAAAAGAGAACAATTTTGTTTTTGCCTCCAGGATGGGGGGCCTGACAAAGAAATTAATTTTAGTTGTCAAAAAAAAAAAATGGAGCAGTAGTTTTTTGATTGCAGCCTGCAATTTTACATGCATACCAGTATGCTCTTGTTTCTGCTGTTGTGATTAAATAAGGCATTCTGAAGGAAGTGGGGTTAAAATACTAGATTTTCAAGTCACACTACCCTGGGTTTGAACCTTAACTCTGTCATTTAGTTGCTATGTGGCCATGGTGTGAGCCTCAATTTATCATCAACAGAACAGAGATGAGAGTAGTAATGGTTCTGACCATGCCTACCAGACAGGGTGGTGTGAGGATGAGGCCCAGCTCAGTGTCTGACATAGGGCCACTCCTCACTACCGTGTAACCTATGTTTTCAAGTGTCTCCATTCAATGGCGGGATAGATGAGAAATGACTTTATTGTTTCTAATCATTGCCCCTAACCCAGCTACCTGACATATTCCATCAGGAAACACATCCTTAGAAGTTCAGCTGAATTCTATAATTTACCAGTTCCTTTACTAAAACTATCACTTTAGTTTTTTTAGGCTCTGTCTTGTACATTTTAAAACATCAGTCTCCTTTTGGATTGAAAGCCCTTTTCCTGCTCTGGCCCTGGGTCAGGCTTGAACTATGATTCTGAGGGTCTGGAGGGAAAGGGAGGATGTTCTCTCATAACCTCTGCCCTCGCCACCCCCTCCCTGCATTGGCTTGTATAGGGGGAGGGGCAGCAGGAAGGAGAGGAAGCACGGTCCATGCCTCGTCCCTAGACCTGGCGAACTTGCAGATTTCTCCCTAGTTGCCCAGTGCTGCCATTGCCCCAGAGTTCTATGGGCTTTGTCCAGTTGGCCTTGCAAGGAGCCTATTTCCCAGCACCCCCCTGCATGCTGTTGGTCCCTTCCTGGATCTGGCCACAACTTCTAGCTGACCCCACCATAATACTCTGGTGGGGACCTCTTGGTCCCCATGATAAAGAATCCTTGCTCCTCTGCCTTCCTGGGCAAACTTCAGGGCCTCGGGGCATGTATGACATCCAACCTCTGTACTTCTCAAGAACTAGGGACTAGGGACTTAGAGCAGGGTGTTCCTGGCCCTCTTCTTTCCTGGTGGACTGCACTAAGCCATCCTACTCCAATTCCATCATTCTCTTTCTGGTTACACAAAGGAATGCCAGCAGATCCTCCAATTAGCAGATGGAATTCTAATCTCTTTCGCCTGCAGATACCTGCAGTCACCAGGAGGTCTTCTCTCTGGGCCTCCCTTTTCTGGCTCTGGAGGTGGGAATACAACTCCTCATTGAGGGGAAGAAAAGAAAAGGAAAGGGCCTCTCTTAAAAAATCCTGCACTGTCCCAAAAAGTGACTTGCTCTCTCCATAGCAGTGGCATTGATGGAGATGATGAAGGTGATGGTGATGGAGGTTATGAAGGTAGTGATGGAGGTGTTGGAGGTGATAAAGGTGGTGGTGGTGGAGGTGATGGTGATAGGAGTGATGAAAGTGATGGTGGAGGTGATGAATATGGAGAAGGTGGTGATGGAGGTGATGAAGGTGATGGTGGAGCTGACAATGGTGGAGGTGATGGTAGTGGTGGTAGAGATGGTGATTTTCCTGAGAATTACCCCAAAGACAGCCCTGAGGTGGCTGTTCCTTTTGATTCTCAAAGATCAGATCTCTGCACCTAGAAGATGGGCATTAATATCCTTTGTCCTTAGCAGACATTTCAGAACAACAGGAAAAATTCCACTAACCCTTAACACCATCTTGTTATATGATGTGTAGTGCTACCAATAAAAATAGTTCTTTCACAATCATTGTTACAGTGGTACTGTAAATATGGTCACAGCCTCTTCTTGTGCTGGATGAGAGGTCTGTGGAGTTTGGGGTACAGGCTGTGGTCCCAGAGGAAACACAGGTAAATGACCAGAAAGAGGCTGAACCAAGGCCCCTGGCCTCCTTAACTCCACAGTCTGGTCAACAGGGTGAAGCAAGCTGGAGGTGATTAGCTGGATGAGGAGGGAATTCCGACTCCCGGTTTTCTTTACTAGTGCCTTATGATAGGTTACTTTCTTTCTCTACAACCAGGACTACCTATAAGCCAGGGTTTCTTGACATCGGTACTATTGACATGTGGGGCCAGATGATTCTGTGTTGTGGAGGTGTCCTGTGCATTGTAGGATGGTTAGCAGCTTTCCTGACCTCTATTCACTAGATGCCAGTAGCACTCCCCAGTTGTAACCCCAGATGTCTCTAGGTATCACCAAATATCTCTTGGGAGGGATCACCCACTCCCAGTGAGCACCACTGCCATAGACCCTACTAAAGCTAAGGCTGACCTTTTTCCTGGGAGAGTCTGGGTACTGAGGTAGCAGGTACAGTATTTTTGAGCCATGTATTAAAGATGCATATCAAATTTAACTTACTTTGTATTTTTGTTCCGCATTCTTATAACTCATTTCTGTATACTCCCTTTTGAGCCTTCATTCTTCCTGATGACATCTATGGGAAAACTCCCTCTTTTAAAGTTTAAAGCCAGTCAATTCAGGATTCTTGTATTCTCTTTCCACTCCTGTGTTGAACAAAGAAGACTTAGGGGGTTAAATATTATCATGGCACTGATTGGGGAAGGGTGAGGACGAATTTCTCTTCTTAGGAAATGTATAATCCTTCTGGATGTTTCCTTCATGGGTTACCAATGACTTAATAGGTCACCAGTGAACCTCATGGAACCAACAGTCATATCTGTCCTTATCTTATTTGACTTCATTTGATTCTTCCTTGTCCTTAACAAAAATATTCCCCTGGCGTCTGTGACCCTTATAGACTCTGGGTTTTCTTCCCACCTCACTGGCACCTCCTTCTTTGCCTCTGTGGCTGAATCCTCACTCTCCTCATCGCTAAATGTCAGAGCCCCTGGGAGCACACTCAGAGAACCATGTACCATCAGCTGAGTTCTTCAAACCAAAGATCACAGAGTTATCCTCAGCCAGTCAGTCCCACCACATCCATCTAGGAGCATGTACTTTTGACTCTCTCTCCAAAGCATGATGTGAATCGGTTCACCGAATTGCCACTGCTACCACCTTGGTTCAGTTTGCCTGCATTCCCACAGCGGCTGCCTACCTGATGTCTCCTCGCCTCTTCTCTTACTCTCCCCCCGCCACGATTCACTCACTACACAACAGCCAGAATAAGCTTTAAAAATATGTAAATCATCAGATTATGTCATGCCCCTTAAACCTTCCAGTGGCTCCTGATCACATGAGTGACATCCCAACTGCTTACCCTGACTCACAGGTCCCACCGGATCTAGCTCTTGGGGGAGAATGATGTCCAGCTTCACCCTCTAACCACCGCCCTTTGCTCTACTTCATGCCAGTCACACTGCCATCCCGAAGCGTGGGGACTTGCAGCAGGAACTGTGGGTCTTTCTCACAGTTCTGTGGGTTAGCTGGGCTCTGCATGGTCTCTCCAGCAATGTAGCCGGATCCCTTTACATGTTGGGTCAGAGCTCCAGGAGGGTGAAAGAGGAAATTGCCAGAATCTTAGGCTCAGAACCAAAACACTGTAACTGCACCACATTCTACTGGTCAAAGTAAGTCACGAGGTGCCCACAGATTCAAGGGGAGGAAAATAGATGAAGAGGGGAGGCAGGTGCGGAGGTCCTATTTTTTCCTTGGGGCCTCTGCACGTATCTTTCCCCTTGGCGCTGAGTGTCCTTCTCCTTAAACTCAGGATAGCTGGCACCTTCTTCCTAGTCAGACCTCAGCTCCCTCTCGTAAGAGTTGACCACGCAATGAAAGATGCCACCAGTTACTCTCACAGTACCCTTTGAACATGCTCTGCAGAGCATTATCACTCTTACTTTATCAATTTGTTTATTTACTTTTCACTAGACTCTGCCCTGGACTGAAAGCCCCATGAGGGCAGGAACCTGGCTGTTTGGTTTGCCCTGGAGCTTTAGCCCTGGTGGAGAGGAGGAACAGGGAAGGCAAAGGCCCCCAGTCGATACGTGTTGAGTAAGTGAATGCCAGAGGCCTCTTCACCCTGCAGAGGTGAAGAACCTATCTTTCCGAATGACACAGACTTGGGTTCTGCCCCTTCCTTGCTGTGTGACTGTGGGAGAAGTTACCTAACTTTTCTGTGCTGTGGTGTGTAACACAGTAAGAAATAAGGGAACCCACCTCCTCCTCAGAGGAAGTGTTAGGATAAATGAGAACAATCCAACTTATCAAGGGACCTAGAAGTCCTCATTATGTTAGTGGAAAATCTAATTGAGTCCCTCCTCTTTACTTCCTTTCCGTGAGCTCCAGAACCAGGAGAGAAAAATTCCAAGTAACTCTAGAAGGTAGGAATCACATTACATTGTGATCCTTAAAATGCTTTCGGGTGGCTGCCTGCTGGCTCCAGGCAAGAGTAGGTCCTTATCTTGCGTCCAGTGGTGCAGGGCAGCCTGGCCAAGTTCAGGGAAGAACCAGAAGGTGTTAAGCCCACTCTCTCCTCAAGGAGCTCTGTGCTTCTGCTGCAAGGGCCCCCAGACCACTGAGGAGTGTTTTCAGATCTGCATTCTGCCACAGGCTGCACTTGACCCTGGCTTCCTTACTTTTATTAAACTGTTTGGCCCATCCCAATTAGAGCCTTTGGAAACCACCGTACTCAATTTACCACCTAATTACTCTAACCTTGTTTGTTTAATGAAGCTTACCTAATGATTCTGGTGATTTTTATGAAATGTTAGGTGGAGATTTTACTTTTCACTTTATAATTTGCGATTTTTATATTAATGTTTTATAATCTTGGGGTCTTAATCATGAAATCATAAGCAGCTTAATTGATTTGAAACTAGCCATGCCCTGAAGTGTGTACATGTCAAATTGATTCAGATTGATCCAGTGAGTTTAAATAAAGCTTAGGCCAGAGAACATGATGGCACCTGATGGAAATTTTCCTGAAGTGCTTAACTTGGGTGACTCAATTACACTGCCATCTCAACACAGTAAATTATTGGAGAGATACCTTTTTTTTTTTTTTTGCATTTATCACAGCTGAGAAGATAGGACAGTTTAAAAAAAAAAGCCTAGGAAAAGTTAGACAAGTGTAAAATGTTCTATTCATAGTTCTTCCTTCTGGAAAGCTGTGGGGAGCTCACATTTTGAGGGCATGATGACTTGAAAAAAAATATATGTATATATATATATATATATATATATATATATATATATATATATATATTTACATGTTTTGTTTCAAAGCCTGACAGTCAACATCACCATCTTAAGTTGAAAATAGTTGGAAATTAAAGGCTGATACTAGAAGCCCTGGAAAAACACCAAAGTTATTTGGGATGAAAAAATAAAAAAATTTCCCTAAGGGATGAGCAGTAATGGCACTTTTCTATAGAAAACTTTCCGTGAGCAAATGAAGTCACAGGAGAAATCCTCAGTTACCCAGAACAGGGTGAGTTCTATTTTGCATTGGTCAGTTTAGTCCTAAGTAGCCCTAATTGGCACCCCTACCCTCCAGAGGCTGCATTCTTTTACCTGTCTCCCAGCAGCCTTCAAAAAGGTGTGAAACCCTTTTTGGGCTTTGGAAAATATCAGACATAATTTCCCAGTGGATCCCTGTAAAGCAAATGAAACTGATTGCTGGGTACAGAGAAAGGAGCTTGACTCCAGGAAAGATGCAGTTCCCGGGGCTCGGGGCTCCTGGAGGTCCCAGTGGTGAACAGTCACACAGAATTTTTCCGTATCTGATCTCTCCAAAACGGTTTTCCTTTGCAAGCAGTTCCAATGGTTCCTGCCTTGCTTTTATATCTATCATTCTAGTTCTTGCTAAGTCTGTCATTTTGCTTTACTCTCTCTTTTCAAGAGTCTTTGACGAAATGCTTCTTGGACTTGACCATCCGTAGACAGTCTTGTGTACCCAGGGCTCACTGCTGCTACTCACCTTAGCGGGAACACTGTGGGCTTGTGTTCCAGACCATGCTTCCCCCTGTGTGCCCCTTGGGGACAGCATCCCTGTCTGCTCTAGTTGCCCCTGTGTGCCCACGGCTGAGCACAGCATTTGATAGTGCATGCTCAGTACGAACTTTTTTTTTTCTACAAAGTGCACAACCTTAGGTGGTATCTTGAAAAGTGTTTACTCCACAGTCACCATCCCCCATCAAGACAGTGAGCATTTCCAGCCAGCCCAGAAGACTTCTTCATGCCCTCTCTCTCATAGTCCCAACTCTACTCATTCTGGAAGTAACCACTGTACTTTTATCACTGAACATTGATTTTCCTTGTTCTGTCATGAAAATGCATCTCTCGGATCTTTGGCCATGGGGATTGACCTACAGCCGATTCTGCTGGACTCTGAAATATCTCACCTCCTCTGTGGGAGAACCCACTTCCCGCTGGTACTCCTTCCTCTGACTGGGCATGGCAGGAAGGCTGGTGCAGGGCAGTTCCTGGGAGATGGGGAACTCTTCTGACTGGCAGTTCTGGCTCAAGGACTCCCCACCAGCCTTGCTGAGCTTCCTTAGATCTACACGGTCCCTTCCGTCTCCCCTTCCTTCTCTCCCCCCTCTCCCTCACAAGGAGCAGACCTGCATCACAGTCTGATGGTTCCCAGCCTTTCCCAGCAACCTCCTTATTTCCCCTCAGGGATGTTTGCCCTAATCATCTCTTGGACATTTAATCTTGGCAGCTCCTTGGAGGGCGCAGAGTAACACAACTGTTTACTCTTCTTTGTAGGCTTCTTTTGCTCATCATTAGGGCACTGATTCTTCATGTCGTTGCATGTGGTAACAATTCATTCTTCTTCTTTATTGCTATGTAGGCTTCCATTGCATGAGGATGCCAGCAAATCAGTTAGGTCTTCTCACCTTGGTGGGCATTTGGGTTGCTCCCTGGTTCTGGCTATTTTGGGTAAAGCTGTTATGGACATACTCAGAGTGATCCTCTGGTGGGCATGTCTTCATTTCTCTCGGATGTGTACTTAGCTGTGGGATGGCTGGAGTGTAGAGTAATGGATGTTTAGTTTTAAGAGATACTTCAAAACAATTTTCCAAAGTGGTTCTACCAATTTACTTTTCCATGCTCATAAAGTATTTACTGAATGAATGGACTCAGACCAGAAGGGTCTTTTTATTTATTTATTTTATTATAATTTTTTTCCAGAAGGGTCTTTTTAGAACGTAACTTTATCTCAGCTGCTCACACACACAAGGCTTTCTCTGGTGCCCCACTGTTATGGATAATGTCCAAATTCTAAACTTATAAGCTGTAGAAGGCCTGCATGTATAGCCCTTGTGTGAGTCTCCAGTGTCATTCTCACCACAGCCAGCACTAGTACTCAGCACTCAGCACCCAGCACCAGCACCCAGCACCAGCACCAACAACATATACTTCATTTACATTGAATCACTCATCTTCAAATATGCTGTCATCTTTCTCTCCTCCAGGTTTTTGCATATATTGGACCCTCTGCCTTGAACACCTCATCTTTTTTTGTAATTATTTTCCTACTTTGTCTGGTAGATGAGTTAGAAATGCTTTTGACTGCAAGCAATGAAAAAAAATTGGACTTAGAGGCATTCAAATAGTGGCTCATTTTTTTGGTCACATAACAGGAAACGTGGAGGTAGGCAGCCCCTAGCATGCTGCAGCAGCATAATAATGACAGGGCTGGCTCTGTGTGTTTTCTTTCCTTTTGTCTCCACCCTGTACCCTCATGGTTATAAAGTGGCTACTATAGCTCCAGGTGTTACACCCACATTCAAGGCAGGAAGAATGGGAAAGGGCTAAACCAGCCTTTTCTGTCTCTTCATGAGAAAAGTAAACCTTTTTTTCCCAGAAAAACTTCCAGCAGACTTCTGTTAGAGTTGCATTGGCTGAAATTGGTCATGTAGACCCCTCTGGCTTCAAGGAAGGCCAGGAAGCTACTACCTCTTCAAGCCTCCATTGTGGAGGACAAGAGGAAGAAGAGTTTAGAAATGGCTATTGAGTGAACCTACCCATGATGTGTTCTTCATGAAGCCAACTCCGACTCACCCTCCTGGTCTCAAGCTGGCTGTCCCTTTCTCTTGGAAGCCTTCTTTGATCCCCCCACCTTTTAAGGACTAATTTAGATGTTTCAGCATCATACTGATCTCTCGAGTTTTCTCCAGTCTTAAATTTATTTGCTGAACCTCACCTTGACGTATGTGTCAAATCAAGTCCTTAAAAAAAAAAAAAAAGACACAACTTGTGATAAAATATATACATGGATCCCACCTGAATCTTCACTTCAGCCAAAGTTTTATCTGTTTTATTATCCAGTCTCCGTGCAACTACAAAGCCCACATGGCTTTCCTCCCACTGGATGAACTCCCAGCAAAGTGTTGGTAAAGTTGTACCCAACATTTGTACCTGTTAAATACCCACCAATCCAGACTGGATACTTACAGCCTTTCTTTTTGATTGCTGTTTGAAAGCTATAAAATCCCCTCTTTTAGGGTCAGTCTAGTTTAGCAGGTAAGTCCTTGGACTCTGGACTCAGAAGACTGGGGTTCAAACCTGGACTCTGCATTACTGAATACATGGCTATGGGCCAGCCCCTGAACCCCCTGCGTCCTCAATTGCTTCATCTGTAAAATGAGGATAATAACAGCACTGACCTCCCAGGGTTGTTGTGAGGAGGAAATGAGTTAGTTCTGGAAACCCTGGCATAGGACAAGGGCTCAGTCCCCATCGGCTCCTTTATTCCCTCTGAGCCATCTTTCCATCTGCTGCCCCCAACCATCCCTCTCTCCTCTCTTCTTCTTTAAACTCGGTTAGTGAAATGCCTAATGCAATCACTGCCTAAATCAGTGATATTACATCTCCTTGGAGAAATCTGCAGTCAGGTGGGAGAGCTCCAACAGGCAGCCAAGGAACTAGAACGCAGTAGCCGGCATGAATTGCGTGCTTGCGCTGTGCCCTGCATAGATGAGCTCGTGGCTTGCTCCCACCAGCTCATTGCCTTTTTCCTCAGATGAGGAATCTGAGTCTTGGGAGTGGTTCTCCATTAAAGTGTCCCAGCAGGGGAACAAGTGCAGGTGTGTCTCATTGTCTAAAGCCAAGGTGCCTAACCATCGTGCCCAGCTGAATTTGTGACACAGAATGGGCTGGGCAGCCCCAGAAGGCACCAGGTGTCCTGGAGTTCAGAGGTGGGAGAAGTTCCAACCAATCTGGAAGTTTCCCAAAGGACTCCATGGACACACGAGACATAGCGTGGAGGGTGGGGCAGATTTTTGTCAGGTTGCTGGGAGGAAAGGCAGGAAGAGCAAGAAAGGCTTTTTTAGATGAATGGAACAACAAAAGCAAAGACACAAATTCCAAAAGCGCAGGGTATTTGGGGGGAAATAATGGTTAGGAATACAGGCTCCAGCATGGGAAGAACCTCGGCTCAAATCCCAGTTCTGCCAATTACTAGCTGTGTGACCTTAGTTCCGTTGCTTCACCTCTCTGCCTCGTCTCCTCACTTGTAAGAATGAGAACAAGAAGAGCACCTCCCTTGACGTGGCTGGGGAGGATGAAGTAAGATGAGTGCTGTGTAAATGCTCCACCAATGCATCGCCCAGGCTGGTGGCTAGAAGTGTCACCTGCTTTCAGGAGATTAGGATGAAAACAGAGGAAGCTGCTTTTGAGGTTTCTCTATGATTTAAGTAAAAATGTTGGAAGCGCTTGTTCCTCTTGATTGGCTCTCGCAGCAAATGACAGTGTGAATCATGCTGCGTGCCGTCTCTTAGTCTGGCTTCTGCAAATTGCCCAGATCAGCAAAATGCAGATAGAAATACAACCATAAAAAAAAAAAAAAAAGAACGACACTCATCTAAGTACCTGATTACAAATATTTGGCTTCAGCAGATATTTCAGACTGTTGCCTCGGGGAAAGACTGAGAGGTTGCTTTCTGGGAGGAATTATACAAACTTCGTGTCCAGCCACTACTCTTTCCCGGTCACTGACAAGACCCCAACTCAGCCCCGTGGGGGAGGGAATATCAGAAGAAAAGAAACAGGAGGGTTGGGAAAAAACAAAACAAAACACTTTTATATTTCCTTCTCTTTTGAGTCAGCTGGCATGTGGTCAACAAACTGTTTTGAAGGACCTGCTACGTCTCAGACCATCCTTCATGAACTAGTTCTGTATACATAAAAATCAATGCTGAATTTTCCAGCCATCCCTACCCTTACCCGGCTCCCGCCCCCATTCTCCCCGAGGAGATCTAAGGAGAATTTAATCCATATGGTTTTGATTCCCTCACTCATCAAAATGCAGTTTTCCAAGAGCCATTTGATCTCCAAGATGTTATGTGAGTGTCTTTTTGTATTTCATTTTTTCCCTTAGAAAAGAAAAGGCGACAGTTTGCCAAAAGAAAATGAACTCCAACCCCCCGGGGTCTGAACTAGGTTCAAGCATTAGTTCCAGGGAAGCCAAAGGGGATGTTGCTAAGTCAGAGGGCTCTAATATTCTATTCAGACGCCAGGTGAATCCAGGCAAAGCGAGGAGACTTCGTTTCCTTTCTTTTCTCGTGTATGCGCATGCGTGTGTGTGTGCGCGTGCGCGCTTGCGTTCACGCATGTGCGTGCGTGCGTGCGCTGCCCACTCTTCTATTCTAGTAACTGAATTATAATACCGTGTATTGAGCAGCTCCCGAGTGCCAGGCGCAGTGCTAAGTGGTTTATGAGAATTTTCTAATTGGGTCTTTATAATCACCCTTTGAGGATGTGCTCCCTCGCTTCCTCCTCCGTCCCGTCCCCCCTCCTTTCCTTCCTTTATTTATCAAATATTTATTGAGCACTTCTTATGTGTCAGGCTCTATTGGGGTCCGGAGGCACATTCGTGAGTAAGACAAATTATATCCCTGCATTTGTGGAGCATACATTCTAGTTTATGTGCAATTAAACAAACGAATATTTTCCAGGTAGTATCAGCGTTGTGAAGAAAATCAAACACAGAGGCGGCAGAATGACGCCAGTCCTGTTTTATTTGCATGGGTGATCAGGGAAGGCCTCACCGAGCTGAGAGCTGAGGGACACCAGGGATCAAGCTGCAAAGATACAGAGGGAAGAACGAGGGCTAAGTTCCAAAGTGGGCACACGCTTGGCACCTCCAGGGAGCAGACTGAGGGCCAGCATGCTGGAGCCATGGAGCTCTCAGGGCAGAGAGTGGAGGTGAGAGGAAGCTGGGCCAGGTACTGAAGGCTTCATGGGCCATGGTGGAAGCCTCTGGACCTTAGGCAGCAGACGCCAGGCCTTGATTCTGTGTTACACCATCGCTCTGGGTTCTGGGTGGAGAAGAGGTTGGGAGGGCCAAGACAAGGGATAAGGAAGCATGGAAGCTACGGCAGACCTCAGGGTGTGTGTCTCCCTCCCCTTCCAAACGCAGAAACCAACAGACAACTGTTTGCAATCGGCCTCCACCGCTCACTAATGGCACCTCAGGAACTGGATCCCGAGGGTCCTAGTCATAGTTAATGGTGGCTCAGACCAACGTGACCCAGCAGGGAGGGTTGTGCTTGGATTCTGGAAGTCTTTCACTGGTGGGCTTGTTGATAGATTGCAGGTGAAGGAGGGGAGAGGGAGGAATCAGGGACAGCAAGGAGGTTAAGGCTTGAGCCACCTAGGCAGCTCAGGGGATAATCATACCCATTTTACAGGTGAGAACATGGAGGCCCAGAATAGTTGAATCACCTGACAAATCCCATGTAAGGGGCAGAGTTAAGACTCAAGCCCAGAGCTTTCTAGCTCTTCGAGTTGATCTCTCAGTTGCCCTTTCACAACTCAAGTTATGCCCTTGGACTGTGCTGGGTATTTGTGTCTGCTGTATACACAATAAGAGTTTGCTATATGCTATTGATGGACTAATGCCCACATGAATGCTGGTACTTGTATTTGATGGTCAAGAGCTGTAGAAGCCTTTCATTCATTCATTCATTCATTTGTTCATCCATCCATCCATCCATCCATCCATCCATCCATCCATCCGTCCATCCATCCAACATTTCTGAATACCATTCCACATGTTAAACAGCATGTTAGGGACTCAGAATGAACAAAACAAATCTCTGCTCTCGAACAGCTTTTGATCTGGTTAGGTGTGAGCGTGTGTATGTGTGTGAATGTACAATATGAGGTACTGTTGTGTAAATAAATAATCTTGATACATGAAAAAACCCTTTAATGGGGATAATGTATGTACAAAGTACTGTGAGTCCACAAAAGACGAGAATTTTTGTTCTTGGGCAGTTGGGGGTGTGTGGGTTTCATTAGAGATGGCTGGCTTCATGGAGAAGGCAACATTTCAACTCAGGAAGGGAAAGGAATTCTCCAGGAATCGAGTGGAAACCTGAAGGTGATTGTGTTGAGGGGCATGTATTTCACCTTTGTACCCCTTCCCCAAGTTAGAAGGAAGGCTGGGGTGGGAGGGGACTAGTGGGGGAGGTGGAGAGAGCAGGTTACATACATGTCCCCAAATCCCTATGTTCATCTTTCTGGCGATGGTATTGATGACTATGGCAGACAGGCTGTTCTTTCCTGTGTTCTTCCCCCTTCTTTGAGCAGCAGTCCTGATACTTCTGTGGGATCTTCCTTTACCCAGCCTCAGTCCACATGTTATAGGAGGGGCCAACCCCACCCTGGCTGACTGGAACACTACATTCCCTTGGTCATAGTGACCATAGGATCCTTGGCATGCCAGTTAGAGCCCAAGAGACTCAATTCTAGGATTTTCATTAGAATTACTGAAGTGGAATTCTGCTTTTCTGCTGGATTTGCTGTTGGAAGGGTGTGGTCCAAGTTGCTGCTGACAGTCACTTTGCAATCACATGGAGCTTAAAATGGGGCCCACACCAAGGAGCAGAGTCAAGATGGAGAGGGAAGCTGGTTCCTTGTGACATCCTCTGGGCCCTGAATCAATTGATACCTGAAGCCAGCCTTAGCATAGGTCATGAGCCAATAGATTTTCTTTTCGGCTTTAGCCACTTTGAGTTGGATTTCTTCTAGTTTGTACCAAAAGAACTCCAACTAATACGGTGGCCAATAATACTTGAAAAGTCATGGCTCCAGGGAAAGCTTTTGTTTTTCCCACCAAAAAAGTTTTGGGATGCAAAGAAGGGATGAAAAAAGAAATCTGGGGCATGGTGGCCAGGAGTGCAATTGGGAGGGTAGAATATGGTGGCCTCTGATTTTAGATTATCTGTGCTCTTCTCGCTAATGTTAACCACTTCAGTGTCCCTGAATGGAAGAACTTACCACAGTGGTACATTTCACTGGAAAGAGTTTCATAATTTCAGCACAGATTTCTGTTGTTGATGGTGAAGACTTCTTTTTTTTTTTTTTTAATAACTATAGTATAATATCAATACCAGGAAATTGACATTGGTACAATGTGTGTGCACACTTCTAAGTCATTTTCTCATGTGCAGATTCCAGTAACCAGCACTGCAGTCAACATATAAAACTGTTCCATCAGAATGATCTCTCTAGAATGCTATCCTTTTAGTCACATATCCCCCCTTCCTGCCATCCTTAAACCCTGGCAACCGTTAATCTATCTTCATCTCTACAATTTCATCATTTCAAGAATGTTATATATCAATGGAAGTATATTGTATATAAGCTTTTGAAATTGTCTCTTTTCACTTAACACAGTGCCCTTGAGATCCATCCAAATTGTTTGATGTATCAGTAGTTTGTTCTGTTTTGTTGCTGAGTAGTATTCCAAGGTATGGATATCACAGAATTTGTTTCACCACTCACCAATTAGGGGAGATTTTAGTTGTTTCCAATTTTGGCCTATTAGGAATAGAGCTGCTATAATTATGAATGAAGCTGCTACAGGCTTTTCTGTGGACACAAATTTTTATTTCTCTGAGATCAGCCACCAAGAGTATAATTGTTGGGTTGTGTGGTAGTTACACATTTAATTTTAGAAGAAACCGCCAAACTTTTCCAGAGTGTCTCTGCTATTTTATATTCCCAACAGCACTGTGTACAAGTTCTAGTTTCTCTGCATCCTTGTCAACAACTGGTGTCGTCACTATTTTTATTTTAGCCACTCTGATACGTGTGTAGTGATGTCTTATTGTGGTCTTAATTTTCATTTCTCTAATGGCTAGTTATATTGAACATCCTTTCATGTGTTTATTTGACATCCATATATCCTCTTCAGTGAAATTTCTCTTCATGTTCTTGGCCCATTTTTTAATTGGCTTACTTATTCTTTTATTGTTGACTTTTGAAAATTCTTTAATATATTCCAGATAGGAGTTTTTTGTCTGAAATGTGGCTTATATTTCCCTCTAGTCTGTGGTTTGTCTTTTTCATCCACTTCACAACGTCTTTTCCAAACCAAAAGTTTTAAATTTTGTGAAGCCCAGTGTATTGATTTTTTTTTCTTTTAGAAAAAAAATTGTGCTTTTCATCTCAAGTTTAAGAACTCTTCTCCAAGCCTTAGGTCCTGAAGATTTTCTCCTATGTTTTCTCCTAATAGTTTTAGAGTTTTACATGACCATTTAAGAGTTCATTTTTATGTAAGGTATGAGATACAGGTCAAGATCAAATTTTTTTTTGTCTTTTGGTATGCAATTACCCCAGCTCCATTTGTAAAGACTTCTTTCTCCAGTGAATTGCTTTTGTACCTCTATAAGAAATCAGTTAGCCATACCTGTGTTGGTCTATTTCTGGATTCTCTGTTTTGTTCCATAGATCTATGGGTCTGTCCCTCCAATAAAGCACAGAGTGCTGATTATTGTAGCTGCATAATAGCCATACAATCAGAGTGATTCCTCCCACTGTACTCTTTTTCCAAATTGATTTAGCTTTCTAGTTTCTTTGCCTTTCCATTTCAATTTTAAAATAAGCTTGTCTTTACCTGTAAAAAGTCTTGCTGGGATTTTGATAGAAGTTGCATTAACCCTGTGTATCCTTTTGGAGAGAATTGATATTTTTACTATGTTGAGTCATCCAATCCATGAACATGGTATGTCTCTCCATTTATGTAAATGTTCTCTGATTTCTTTCTTCAGTGTTTCATAGTTTTCACATAAAAGTTCTGTACATGTTTGGTTAGATTTATACATATTTCTTTTTTTTTTTTAGTGATTTAAAATTATATTGTATTTTTAATTTTGGTTTACATGTGTTCATTGCTAGTATATAGAAATACAATTGATTTTTATGTTTATCTTTTTATCCTACAAAGTTGCTGAACTCATTTACTAGTTATAGGAGGTTTTTCTAGATTCCTTAAGATTTTCTATGTAGCCCATCATGTCATCTGAAAATAGGGACAGTTTTATTTCTTCCTTTTTGATCTGTAAGTAGGGGCTTCTTGTACTTTTCTAAGTCAAAAGTAATGGTTTAAGTAATCACTGAATCAAAGACTATTTTGATTTCAGAGGATCCTAGAGGTCACCTGATTTAATTAACCTCATTAAGCCTCTGCTTCTTCAAAGTAAAATAGAGATAATCAGGGTATGCCTCTCATAAGGGTGTGGGCTGTTAAGCTCTGATGTAGACTTGTGTACATTTCAATAGAAATACCTTATTTTGAGCAGCTTCAGTAATAGGAGTTTACTGTCTCATTCTAGGGAATCCAAGTTGTACATCTTTATAAAATTATATGTTTTAAATATATAAATGACTTCAATATCTCCCTCTCTCTCTCTCGGTCTCAGTTTCCTCTTCTGTAAAATGGAGGTAATAATAGTGTCTACCTCGTAAGGTGGTTGTGGAAGATGAAAAGAATAAAGCCATGGCCCCTCCAGATTCACTCTCCACCCTTTTCCATTCTTCTCTGAATGGTCATGGGTGACACTGCTTTCAAGTTTCTGAAAGGTTTCAGCCCATGATAAACATGAGGTTGGAGCAGGAGAGGAATGAGGTCAGGTTCACTTCTGTAGGGTCAATGTGAGCTGGCTATGTCCTGCCATTAAAGGCCCTGGCCTTTGCCTGTTGGCTCTCTCAATGGGATCTGGTAACTGCTCTGTGTCCTTATGGCTTTAGGCCAGGGGAGGGTGGGGGGTGACAGCCCCATTGTTACTGACCCGCAGGTGCTGCACTCTCTCTGTGGTTTCTCTACATCTTGCCCACACCTTTGCAAATGGTCTCTCTATTAAGCTCTCAAAATTCCCATTTTGAGTGTAGACTCTGCTTTTGTTGGCCCTGACTGACTCACTCCAAGGCAAGACCTAGCACAGAGCCCAGCACACAGCAAGTACTCCATAAGGTCTCCTGCTGTTGTTTTGGTCATCTACAAAGCAAAGAAGGAAACACAAGATGGATGTGTGGTTTGACCATTGATTTCATTATTTGAGTTCTTCTTTCTTTAATCAGATGATGTGGTTTTACTCTCATGAATTAGTAGTGGCTTTGATGAATGGCAAACCCTCCTATCTAAGTGCCACTAGGAAGAATAGCTTATGGACACAATCTCCAATCCCCAGTCATCACATTGAACTTTCATTTATCCAGGATCCTGACTTCCCTTTATCATAACCTCTGGACTCTTAACTATAATCCAGGAAGTTTCCTATTCACACTAATCTAATTTAAGCAAACCAAATGTAATAAAGCTTCTGCTAGGGTCCAAGTGTGTTATGAACTGATGTCCAAGAAATTCATAACCCCCAATGTGATGGTATTGGACATGAAGCCTTTGGAAGATCATTAGTTTTAGATGAAGTCATGAGAGTGGGGCCCTCATGGGAGGATCGGTGTCCTTATAAGAAGAGGAACACAGACCAGAACTCTCTCATTTTCTCTACCATGTGAAGCCACAGCAAGAAGTTAGCCATCTGCAAGCAGGAAGAGGACTTTTGCCAGAAATCAAATTGGCCAGCACTTTGACCTTGGAATTCCCAGGTGCTGGCACTGTAAGAAATTAATGCCTGTTATGTAAACCACCTAGTCTAGTATTTTGTTATAGCAGCCTGAGCTGACCAAGACAATGTAAATATTTCATATGTGTGTAATGACAGTGTGAACTCTTTTGCTCTGAAAGTTCACTGTGGGTGAGGCACTGGGCTCACTGCTCTACATGAATGGCTTTATTCAATTCCCATAGTAACACTCATAGCTACTTGTATTAGGGATCGCCTTCAGTTTCTTAGTAAGAGACTAGAAATAACAGTTATTTTAAAAGATACAAATTTTTCTCACACACACACAAAGCCTATAACTTGGCAGCCATGAGCTTAATAGTAGCTCCATGATCATCAGAGTCTCAGGCTTCTTCTGTTTTTCTTCATGGGTTTCATCTTCAAGGTTACCTCATGGTCCAGCATGGTTGCTGTAACTCCTGTCATTATGTCTATATTCCTGACATTGAGAAAAAGGAAGAAATCCAACAGATTTTTTTAAAGTGCCAGCTTGCTACATGAACATGCTTTACAGCCAGTGGTTTCCCAGAAATTCCACCCAACATCTTCCCTTTACATCTCATGGGCCAGAGATTGCTCCCATGGCCACACCTAGACAAGGGAAGCTCGTCAAGGGAGTCTTTTACCTGGGCTCACTATGGCCCTCAGAAATGCCAAGACTCTGTTACTAAGAAAGAAGGGAAGAATAATATGAGTTAGGCATTCTCTACTATGGTACAGCCTTTGTCCTCATATTACCAATGAGGGAACAGGTCTGAGAGTCAGGCATCTTGCCCAAGATCACACCAATGGTCAGACAGAGCCAATAGTCAGAGATCTGCCTGACTTCAGTGCCCACGTTCTTCATCTCTACATGCTGATGGTAAAATTTGCCTAAGAAGAAAGGCCTGAGTGAAGTAGGCAGCCCTGTGTGTGTTCAGATGTCTCCACTGTCACTGTATGGACACCTGCTGAATGGGTCCAGAGTTATAAACGATTCTGGCTTACATCCAAAACTGACTCACAGAAGGTTTTCCAGAGGGAGCCCTTATGTAAATGGAGAACTGTCTTAACTTGTTTGCCTGTCTCTCCTTCCTGGTAGACTGTAGGCTTTGAGGGGGGCTATCTTATTCACAGTTGTATGGCCAAAACTGTGCCTCACGCCCCTCAGGGACCCAATAAGCATTTGCTGAATAAACGAAGGGAGCGAGTGAGTGAACTAATGAACTTGTATATAGCTAGCAATCTTGAAAGCAAGTCAACTTGTTTTTCCTGTATGGTATTTACCACCAGCTGACCAATTGTGTTGAAACCACCCTGTAAGAGGTAAAATCTCCCTGAGAAAAGCACCCATTGTCAACTGTGAGTCCCAAGACTGTTGATCTGTGAGAATTAGCATGTGTGGCCCCCATGAGACCTTTTTCTTTTTTTCTGGCAGATTTCTGAATATCCTTTTTTTCTGATTGGCCTATAAAGTGCACTAAGGAATTATGCTAATGCTGGTATCTCTCCAACCACATCCTACTGAGGATTGAATCTATTTTTCAAAGACAAAACTGAGTTTTAATTTAGTGTCCCCATGACATTTTCCCTTTTAAGCACATGAAGGATGCTCTGCAAAGGGGGAGGTCTTGGGAAATCTTTCACGGATGGCTACGCTTCACGCCTGGGTGGAGTAACCCTCAGCACGCCAGCTTTCAATTAGAAGTAAATAAATGAAGACAGCTTTGCAGTGTGCCCGACAGTCTGAAAGATCAACCCAGGGCCTTGGGCCTGGATTTCTCCCACTGTGGCTGAAAATTTTCATTTACATTTTTTTTGGCGTTTTCTGAGCCACTTCAATGTGCTAGATTTAACCTTTAAGACTTTCTCTCCTCTCTGCCATTTATTCTCCCACCCCAGGCTTTGAGAATACTGTGAGCCTCGAGGCACCTTGGGGGAACAGGGACATTCTCTTTTTCCACACAGGTGGATTCTGGACAGAATTCTCTAGATGGAAGTTTAGCCCTGTTGGGGCCAAGTCATGGAGTGTTTTTTTCCCTCTGTGATTGTAATTCTGTTTGAAGCTAGGGCAGATGGGGACATGTGTCTCCTCTGCTTACCACATCCTAAGGGACAGGTGGATTGGTGAAGCTAGGCCATGCTCTGGGGAGGGACTCCCTGCTGTGCCATTTTCCCACATTTTGAGACCTGAGAGCAAGGTCATGACATCATTTTGACATTTTTCTATAGGGAACTGTATCAGTTAGTTGTTGCTGTGCAACAAACCCCTCCAAAACTTAGTAGCTTAAAACAAGACCATTTACTTAGCTCACAGTTTTGTAGGTCAGCATTTTGGGCTTCCCTCAGCTGGTTGGTCCCCTGGTCTGGGCTGGGCTTGGCTGATCTCAGGTGGGCATGGTCAACTGGTGAGTTGGCTTGGTTGGATGACTCAGGCCATGGCATGGTGGGGATGACTATGATGGCTTTGGCTGGGATCACTGAGGCCACATGGGCTCTCTGATCCAGCAGGCCGGCTTGAACTTGCTCACATGGCGGTAGGATTCCAAGAGCAAGTACAGGAGAGTGTAAAGTCTCTTGAGGCCCAGACTTAGAATTGGCATGATGTTACTTCCACAGAATTCCACTGCTGAAAGCAAGCCTAGCTCCAGTGCTAGGAGTGGAGAAATGGACTCCACCTCTTGATGGAAAGAGCTTCAAAGAGTTTTGGCCACATTTGCAATCTATAGCAAGGAGTGATTTTCAAGATGTGCTTTTCAAGTTGTAGGGCTTCCATAGAAGAGCCACAGGAGCCAACATAAGGTCAAGATTCAAATTTGGGCTGCCCCTCCCACCTTCAACCAGAGTAACTCACTTTTGTCTGCAGCTTATAATGGACGTCCAAGTAACATTTCACTTAAACAAAAGTTGTCATGGTGAAAAGACATTTAAATACCAATTAGTTAGCAGTAACTGTCAGGATCTCTGCTGTATTCCTCTGCCCTCTGTGACTCTCAGAATTGCACTTCCCACTTTCTGGTGAAAGAGAAGTCGTGCCGAGAAGGAGGAAGAGTCTAGACTTGGCCATTCACTCATCCTTCTTACCATTTCCAATTCCAAGCAATCTCAGTTTAAAGAGTAGGTGGAAGACAGTAATGCATAACAGATGAGGCTAGAGCCTGAAGCCAGACTTTCAGGGTTCAAACCCTAGCTTCCTTAGTTGCACTATAGCCTTAGGAAAATTACTTAACCTCTCCAAGCACCTCTCCAATTTTCTCATCTATCAAATGGGAATGAGAATCACAGCTGTACTTCCTAAGATTGTTGTATGGATTGAATCAGATAACATAATTGGTATAGCATAAAATTTACTCAATACATGTTTACTATGGTTGTTGTTGTTATTATTATGTAGTCTCTGAATTCCCTTGAAATTCCAATAGACTATGCATCTGTGAGATTCTAGTTGGCAGTGTTTGTTTTTACTCTAATTGAGAGCCCAGTTCCCTGTCGCTAGGTAATCTGGTTTGGGATTTTTTTTTCTAAGAAGGCATTAAAACAAAACAAATCTCTGCCTACTGACCTGCTACCGAATGGTAAAATTTAGCTGTTGGAGATTCACTTCCCTGGCTTAATAAATTAGGTGTTCTTATTCATTAATACTTAGTATGAATTGGTTGATTAGATCTTTTTTCTTCTGTGAATATCAGGCTGAGCCTAGGCACTGAGAAAATGTGCAATTTGATGAAAAGTTTTGAAGAGGAGGGAGATATAATGTATATGTGTGAGAAGAAGGAGATAGGTTGGACTGGCCACCTGGGGAGTGGAGGGGGATCAGGGAGCAAGGAGGTTGATGCCTGGATAAAGAAAGAGACCCATTAGGTTGGTGGGAGAAGAGCCAAGAGGCACTTGGCCTGCTTTCCTTCTGTGTCTGGAGCTGAGGGTCTATGTGTCTGGAGCGCATGGAAGGATAATGCCTCCTCCAACCTCACCTCACCCATCATGATCCTCAGATGATTCAAGCCCTCCCCCCGAGACTGTGCAAGAATATTCAAAACCACCATGGCCACCGTCCAACAGGAAGGCACTCTATGACCCTGGATGATGGAGGAGCTGGGATTTTCCCATACTCCCATGGGGCATGTAGCTTTGTTTTCTCCGGGAGAAGAGTCTGCCCCGCAGTGACACTGAGCAGGCTGCCCATCAGGTTGGCCCTGCCCGACAGGATCTGTCACAATCACTCAGCCATCGAGGCTTCCGCTTGGTTAGGCCTTGGTTAAACAGGCTCCAGCTTGCCATGCTGGGCCTCAGACTGCAGGCCTGATGGAAAAGGTAGGGCAAGGTGAGCCCCAGACTGACTCTTTAGATGCTATACCTAGACTGGGGGTGCACAGAGTGGTGATGCCTCATCTTGAGATGACAAGAGGTGGCCAGGAGAATAGCTTGGACTCGGGGGTTGTGTGACTGTCGAAGCCAGCAATTACCTGATATTCTCAGGTAACAGATAGAGGGGCACCTGGCTATCAGCCAACCGTCTAAATGGAAATATCCCACCCCTCTTTAAAACTGTACTTTTGTGCCACACATAAAGGGGAGCCATGCTGACCTTTTGTTTTTCAGAAGGATTTGCCTTAGAATTCCTTTATCTGGCAAATTCTCCTATAACTTTTAAGAACTGCACTTTTTCCTTTTTTGGGGAGTGTCTATCATTTTTGTTCAGCAAGTAATCTGTATGCATTATGGAAAAATCTGAGATAGAGCAGATAAATAAAAGTTTTGTTTGGTGTGAAAAATTACTTGTAAATAATTACTTTTAAATTCTCTCTCTCTCCTCCATTGCTTTCTGTTGAAAGCATAGCCTGTCATCTGTTTATATAATGCCCTATTGTTGGGCATTTAGGAGTGTGGTTTTTGCAGGCTTCCAGCACCTGCAAAAATCCCTATGGGATTAAGCTTCAGTTGCCTCCCCTGGTCGCTGACGGATAACTCACCCTTTGTTAACTGCCTGCCCTGCTTGTCTCATTTCTCCATGTCCCTGCTCATTTCCCCCTCAGCTCCCAATAAACCACTTGCACTTAAATCCTTGTTCCTGGGGGCTGCTTCTGAGAGAACCCACACCAGTGCAGTGATTCACTCCCTTCGGGTTTGTAATATGCCTCCCTTTTCCAGTGTTTGACTTGCATACCCCTTTTCAGGAACAAGTCTCTTGTCTGATGTGGGGTAACCAGAGGTCAGGCTCTGTGGATTCTCTGAGGCCAGTTTGGCTGTGTCTCCTGGGTTTGGCAACTCAACCTTTGGCCTCCAAGTTTCTCATTCTTTTGCTGCCCAATTTATGTGAGACTTCCGCCAAGGCCCACTTGTCACTGATGACTAATCCTTGTTTTTCCTCTTGTCACTTTGTCCCCAAGTTAATCTTCTCTTACAATTCTTCGATCTCCTCTCTAGGCTTCTCTTCTCAATAAACCTTTACTGCTCCTCAGCCTTAGCCTGGAAGCAGGAGGCCCTGTCCACGCTATGACGTAGGTGAAGAGTTTGTTTGAGGATTGTCTTTACCCTGCTCTAAAAGCCCTGCTTTTTCTTATAACCTTCCCTGGAAAGAATATTTTGTTATTGGGCTGTCCCCTGAGGTGCTACCTCATCTAAGCAGAGAGTTTGGGGGTTCTTTTTTTCCCCCTCAAAGCATTGCTCATATTCTTTAACTTCGGTCTAAGGAGGGATGCTTTCCCCTCCATCTCCCCATACTTGCCATTTTGATGGTCCAAAGTCTCGGAACCCTGCCAAAGTGTGCAAAGTAGAACATACTAACATACATGAGAGCTTGCCGTGTCTTGACGCTGTCCTTGTTGGAGGATATTTATAATCTGGGGACGTCAATCCAAACACATGAATGTAAAGGTGGGAATTTCAGGCGCGATGGTAGGAAAAGTTTTGAGTGACCCTCCAAATAACAACATTCGCATTTCAGCAGGAGAGTGCCTTGGCCTGGGATGAAAATTATAACGCATTCCCTTCCTTCCCTCCTTCCACTCCTTCTCTCCCTCTTTCCTTCCCTGCCTTTTGTCAAGAAAGGTACTATGGTTGACTCAACCAGTTACTAGCTCTGTGATTTTGGGCAAATTATTCTTTATGTCTATTTTCCCACCTGTAAAATGGAGATTATTCTTATCCTGCTTCGTGGAGTTTTTGTGAGGATTAAATGAGCCAATACTTGTAAAGCATTTAGGACAGCACCTGGCACAGAGCAGCCCTTCAAAACCTGTTTGCTCTTTTTATCAGTACACTCGTAAAATAAATAAAGCACCCACTTCATGGCAGGTCCTGAGGCAACAGAGTGAGTAAGACCCAAAGAGTCAAGTGAGGAAAAAAAACTTTAGAACACATTTATTCAACTTGCCCTCAGGAAATCGCAACTTTATGTTCTTCTTTTTCTTTACTACCTTAGAAGAATTTGGCCTGTTTTAGGAAGGAAGGCAAGCCCTCCTCCAGGAAGCTACGCATGACTGAGTGCAGGCAAGTATGTCATCTCAACGCAAGAGTGGTGGGAGGAGGGAAAGCAGGGACAGCTTTCTGATAACTAATGATTTGGGCACTGGTTTTAATGGCTCCCAAGGTCTACTGGGAACAAAACAGGATTAGGATGTGGCTAAAATAGAAGTGTTAGAACGTACTGGAGTGAGCTTGGGGCCCTGAGATGGATGTCCATGAAAGGGGTTTGGGTAGGGTTGGGTAGACAAGAGATGGAGCCCTGCGAGGGGCTCTGGTCCCATACTCGGCACTCTATGAGCCTGCTGTCCACTCCAGCCAACTGGTCCCCTTCTTTGGAGCAAGTGCAGCTGGTTGGTTAAGAGCATGAACTCCAGAGCTTGACTATTAGGTCAAATCTCTGCTTTATCCCTTAGTGTGTTGGACTATATCTTCCAAAATGGCTGCAACCCCCCATCCCCCGCACACACACATGCACACACACCCCAGGCTCTTCTTACAATGTGACTGGCACTTCTACTGAGAAAGATGGCTCTACCCCCTCTCCCTGGACACAAACAGAGGCTTGGACTACCCTGACCAAAGGAGGAGGCAGAGGGGATGCTGTGTGACTTCTAAGGATAAGTCGTAAGAAGGATCTAGGTTCCACCTGGTAATCTGTCTCTCCAGGGACACTTGCCCTTGGAACGCAGCCACCATGTTGTAAGGAAGCTGAGGCCACATGCAGAGGCTGCATCCGGGCATTCCAGCTGACAGCCCTCACGAGGTCCTGGGCAGCAGCTGGCGTTAATCGCCAGGCATGTGAATGAGCAAGCCTTCGAATTATTCCAGGTCGCAGCATTCGAGACTTCCAGCTGAGGCCCCAGACAGCATGGAGCAGGGACAAGCTATCCCTACTAGGCCCTGTCTGAACTCCTGATGCACAGAAACTGTAAGAAATAATACATAATTATTGTTGTGTTAAGCCACTGGGTTTGGGGACAATTTGTCATGCAGCAGCTGATAACTAACATACTGACAATGTGACCTCCAGCAAGGTAAATGATTTTTCTATGCCTTAGTTTCCTCCTTTATAAAATGGGGTTAATAACAATATCCAGCAGGCTGGTAAATCAGCTCTCCTCCCCTCCACCACCACCCCCCAAAGCCATAATTTTTAGCATTTGCTGATTTCTGTGGTATAAATACTCCCACAGTGGTCAATTGCAAGCAATCAATGGTTTAAACACCAGATGGTGAAATTCATAAATATTTAACAATTGGCTCTCATGAACCAGTACAAGTCACCTCCAACACATTACCAAAATATCTACCTCATAGCAGTAAATGATTTATTATCGGTAAATAATTTAGACATAGCACAGAGTAAGTGCTATGTGCCCCTCTCTTAAAACTCCTGCTCCTGTTTTTGTCATTATCACACATACCCCAGTTGATCTGCGGTTATCTGCAGCATTGTTCCATCTACAGAGGGCTTCCCCAGTATTGGCTGGCCATGCCCCCTCTGACAGAACCAGGAGAGCTCTGTCCTAGAATGCCCCAGGTTAGCCCTGAGTCGAAGAGGAGCCCTCGGCATATAGTGGGTGATATTGTGGTGAAGGGCTAGTGTGCAAAACTTTCATGCCCGTACTTGTTAGGGGGTACCTGACCTGGGCAGATGTGAGAATCCTGAGTAGGGTTGTGGTCGGTGATTCCTCATCACACACACGGCACAGTACAGTTCAGTAGATGCTCAGATGGGCTACACTTGGGGCGCTATGGGAGCCCACAGTGGGAGCTTCTGTCCATGCCTTAGGGGGGCCACAAAAGGTCTCAGAGAAGTTTAAATGGGGATTTCCCATGTGAAAGAGAAAAGAAAGGGCATTCCAGGTGGAGGAGATAGCTCAAACGAAAGCCTGGTAGAAAGAAAACATCATTTCTGGGGATATGTGCAAATCTGAGTGTGGTAGGTAAGAGTGTAGAGTGACAAATCCAAGGGGATTCTCTGGATGTGCAAATCTGAGTGTGGCAACAAGTGTAGTTTAGTGACAAGTCCAGGAGCATTCTCTGGATGTGCAAATCTGAGTGTGGCAAGAGTGTAGAGTGACAAGTCCAAGGGCGTTCTCTGGATGTGCAAGTCTGAGTGTGGCAAGAGAGTAGAGTGACAAGTCCAAGGGCATTCTCTGGATGTGCAAGTCTGAGTGTGGCAAGAGAGTAGAGTGACAAGTCCAAGGACATTCCCTGGATGTGCAAATCTGAGTGTGGCAAGAGAGTAGAGTGACAAGTCCAGGGGCATTCTGTGGAACCACTGGTCTGCACTCTTCAAAATGACACTATCATGAAAGAGAAAGAAAGACTCAAACACAGTTTCTGATGAAAAGAGACTATACAAAAATGACAGCTAAACACAATGCATGATCCCAAACTGGCCCTCCACCCTTCCTGGATGGGGAGAAGCAGGAGCACTACAATAGACTATTCAATCAGTGAAATCTGAATGTGGGCTGTATATTAAATAATAGTGTTACATTGATATTAGATAAAATCCCATTTTCTCTTAATTGATGCTGAAGTGTGAGGAGTAACGGGGCATGGTATCTACAATGAACTCTCAAATGTTTCTGGGAAAAATTCTGATTAGACAGAAGGGGTGATAAAACAAAATGGCAAATATTAACCATGGCACATAGGAAAACAGGGTAAAGGAGTTTCTTCTATTCTTACAATTCATCTGTAAGATTAAAATGATTTCAAAATAAAAAGATTCTTTAAATGAGTGGAGAAAAAGAAAGTGTAGGCTAAGAGTCAGGGAGGGGAAAGAGAGTAGTCTGGAAGTTGGGTTGCTCATTTTATTAGAAAGGGCACTAAGCCATGGACGAGCTAAATGGCTGGCTGAGGTTCAGTGAGCAATTAGCATGGACTTTGTGCCCCTAACCCTTATTTCTGAGACCCAAGTCTTGGCTCTTTCTAGTAAACTGGAGGATCCCAGAGGGGGAGTGTGTGTGTTAATATATGGCCTCTGATGTAGAGAAGGCCTCAGGGGTGTAATTTCTGCTTGCCGTGCATGAGTTATCCACATAGCTCCTATTATTTTAGGTTATCATTAATGTGAGTTGTGACCTGAATTCCCCGTATACTGCCCTGAAATTTGCCCCATATGTTTGTAAAGGTTGATTATATCTTTGGGACCTTTTTCTAATGTGAGCAGAAGCTATAAAGTTTCAATTGTCGCAGCTTGTTGGGATCAAGCATCTTTTCTTGTGTGCCATAAAAAGGCTCTGCATCTGATATCTGACGTCAAACAAGCATGCATGAGTAATCTATTGATTTCAGATGATGTGTGGTGCCATCATCTCTTAGATAGGAAATTAGGAGCAAATCTTTCCTTCCCCTTTTCAAAGGAGAACAACTCAGTACAGAATAATGGAATCCTGGCTAGCTATGGGACTAGAACTAAAAAGGGGTCCTCACTCTCACTTGCTTTTGGTGGAAGTATAAATTGGTACAGCCACTCTGGGCAACTATTTGATAGTAACTAATAAAGCCTACTGTATGCTGAATAAAGCAAGTCAATGTTTGTGCATTTATCTAAGAGAATATGAGTGCATATGTCCACCTGAACACATGTACAAAAATGGTCACAGGATCTTTAATAATAATAGCAGAAAATAAAAAACAACCAAATGTCCATCAACACTAGAATAGACAAATAAACTGATATATACTACTGAGCAATGACAAGGCATGAAATGCTGAACTAACACAACAATCTCATGGCCACATGGACACAAGAGAAAACATTTTGTGTCATTCAATTTATTTGAAGTTCAAAGACAGGTGAAGTAAATCTAGGATGATAGTTGTCAGAAGAGTGAATATTAAGGAAGGTGTCTAGGGTGAGAGAGGGAGCTGTCTAGGGTGCTGGAAATGTTTGCTATCTTCATCTGGGTAGTGGTTACATGACTAAAATTTGAGCACTTGGCTGCATGTAAATTATACACTATTAGAGTATATAGTTATTAGAAATATAATTTAATATTAGAAATATTAGAAATATTAGAAAAATAATTTAAAAGAAAAAAAGGGAGTTTCTTTCCACTGGTAGGGTTATCTTGAGGGGCTGCAGAAAGAGCCATCCCAATAACAATGCCTGATAGTAGCAACCTACTCCAAATGCTATTTCCGGCCCCATTTGGAAAGAGCCAATCACATGTGCTCTTGCTGAAATGTGCTAGGAAACAGTCACCAGTCAGCCAAGGCTCAGTTGATGCCTATATGCCAAGCCAATGGTATCAGGACTGCTTCCTTCTGCAGGACAGAGCTTGAGACCACTCAAACTCCAATGTGAATCACCTGGTCATGTTCAAAGGCAGATTCTGATCCATGTCTTACATGGGGTCTGAGAATTGTCATTTCCAGTAAGTTCCCAGGTGATGCTGTTGCTGTCAGACCGATTTTGAGCTTCAAGGCCCTAGAGGCAGACAGGCCAGGTTAAGAACTTGGATCTGCCACTTACAAGCTCTTTGATCTCTGCCAAATTCCTCCATCTTTCTGAAGATCTCATAATTTCTTCTGCAAACTTGAAGAGGAGGGAAGGGAGGGATAGGCGAGACAACAGTCTCCCAGAACAGTGTGGATTCAAAGGGGTAAGATGCAAAAAGTGCTTAGCACAGTCTTGGCCTATAGTAAATACTCACTGATTAGCAGCTCTTGTTATATTTATTATTGTTAGTAAATAAGAATGTTGGGGCCATGACTTGGGGAAAGGTGAGTGAATGTGGTTTCTAAGGGTAGGAGCTAACCAGCATTTCCCTAGTAGCCTGTTGAAGGAGGACATTTTTTTCTCACTTCTCTTCTCTCCCAATTCATCCCATAATCCTTCCCTTGGTCTCCATTATCAAGATGGATTTTCTCTTCACTCTTCTTCCCACACCAGTCCACCCCAGATCTAGTAAAGATAGAAGAACTTAAGCAGAACTGAAGCTTGAAACCAGGCAGGTTGTCAAATTGTCAAATTGTGTTTTGTTCAAGAACTATCCTCCCCACTTGGCTCTTCCTAGAGGGGTGGGATTGGTCCCTGGGACTTGAGGTCTGCAGCTGGCTCTCCATGCATGCCCACACTCACCTGCTCTCTTCAGAATCTTTCCATGCTTTTTGGTGCACAGGGGCCCCTCTGGAGGAAGACATATGTTCCTCAGTCTGTGGGGCTGTCAGTTGGTGTCTTTTTCAAGAACTGAATTAACTTGTTGTCCAAAAAAGAAAAAGGAAATGCTTGGTTCTGTGTTGTCTGGACAGCACCTGGATTGGACTGGACTGGGTCTGGATTTCAGGGGAGCCCTCCTCTTCAGTTGGGAGGTGAGAGTGCCATTTGATTGGAGCCTTGAGTAGACTGGAGGCAGGCGGAGCTCCAGATCATAGCATAATTCAAGTCTATGAAGTGAAGCTGTGTTCCATGAGGGCCAGCCACTAAACGAGGCACCAAAGGCTCAAAACTAACCAGCCTACCAAAGGTACTCATAGTGGAGCAGGGAAACAAAAAAAGAAAGCATGCATAGTGCCATGAGAGAGATGCTGAGCTAGGGGCATACATGGATCCCATGGGAGCATAGAGAAGGGGAGAGACAGGAAAGTGGTAGCCAGTTTTCAAGATGGCCTCCCAGTGACCCTCACTTCTCAGTGTTCACAACCTTGTGTAGGCCCTCCATGTATTGAATTTGGGCTGGCCAGAGTAAGCAATAGAAGTCAATGGAAGTGACCCTGTGTGGCTTCTGAGGCTTAGACGTAAAAAACCTAGCTTCTGCCTTGGTCTCATGAACACATGCTCTGGGAGAGACCAGCTATCATGCAAAAAGTTTCAGTATGCTGAGACCACCATGCTGCAAGAGATCCCAACTAGCCCTGTGAAGGCCTCACAAGAAGATAGAGAGATACCCACCAAGCAGCCATCTCAGCCAAGCAATGGACAGGTGCATGAAGGAGCAGTCTTGGGTGCTCAGCTCAGTTGAGCCTTCAGACAGCCCCAGCCCTGGTCATCTGGCTGACACTGCATAAAAGACCCCAAGTGAGACCACTCAGCTGAGCTCAGGCAACCTACAGCACCTTGCATAACCGTGAACAATCATACTGAATTGTTGCTTTGAACTGCTAAGTGTGAGAGTGGTTGATTATGCAATAGTAGATTTCTGGAAGAGAAGAGTATGTGGTAGAAAGGGCACCTGAGAGCAGGCAGTTGAAAAGCAGATGGCTCGCTGAGGGGGAGGAGCATCCCATGGAGAGGTATGTCTGGAAAAACAGAATGGTCTACTGAGGAACTAGGAGCAGTTAAGTATCAACAGAGAACAAAAGGCCAGGCAGAGAGAAGTGGGGGCTGAGCTGTGAGAGGTGGGCAGGGGCTGGACTCAGAGATCCAGCGCAAGGGCTTGTGCTTTGCAGGAGCTTTTGAGAGGTGGAGATGCGACCATCCTCTAGAAATCTCTCCCTGGTGGCTGTTGTCCTCAGCAGCTGTGACAAAAACCACTCCAAATACTGGGTGCAAGCAAACACTCCTGGGCCTCATTGGTTCAAAGAAAGAGGGGAAAGGGTTAAGCTCTATTCACAGCTCTTCAACTGCTCTTGCCAAGTCTGAGAAATGCGATGTGCCCAGGAAGTCCTAGATTCTATTTTAGCAGAAGCCAGGAACCACTTTGCTTGGATCGGCGATGTAGCCACAAAGTACCTACGCACAGAGTTGGGAAATGTGTGAATTAATTTAAACTACCACCAAGCTGGGTTTCCCCTGAAGTCCGGGCTGTCTCTCACTTATGTCCACTCCCACCGCCCCCTCCAGCTAAGAAGGGAAGAGCCAAAGGGAGGACAATCCCCACAGCTGCTTCTTCCCCTCTGTGAAATGGAAACAATAATGCCTACCTCGCCATTGGCTTAAGAGAATTAAATGAAATAGTGTGAGTCAGGTAGGCTGCCCGGAACCCATCCACATGATATACTCCACAAAGGCAGGCTATTGTGAATGTCATCCTTGTCTTGGTGCGCTGATCTCCCCCTGAGCCTGCTCTTGGGGTAGCAGATACAGAATAAATGAGCTGTCATTGGCAGACATGGCTAATGGACCAGGTCACTCTTTGCCCTCGTGTGCAGACAGCCTCTCAGTCTCTGGCTGCCACTAATCATAATTAATAGCTAATATTTCTTGAGACCTCACTATGCTACAAATGAGTTTTTCCCTTTAATCCTCATAAAAATTCCTCACTCTGGCAACATTTTACATTCACAGAAGTTGAGGTGGAGTGATGGTAGCTTGCCCAAAGCTTCACAGCCAGGAAGGACCCAGGCTGGGATTTGAACCCTCCAGAGGCTGCTGCCTAACTTCTGCCCTGCGCTGCCTCCCAAAGGAGCCCGTCTGAGAAGGGAGCCCCACAGAATGGAGATGTGTACCACTGCTCATTGTTCTCAGAAACGGAAATGACCTGAGCTTGGTCTTTGCTTAGGCACAGCCCTTTCAGCTAGCATGTCCGGTGGCTGTCTTTTTCTCCCAAGTCCAGGTGTAAAAGGAATGAAGAAAGAATCCTTTTAATCCTGGTTCCCTGTAATTACTAGAGGGAAAAAGCCTCAGAAAATTCCATTGCTCTTTTGAGGAATGATGTGGAGCTTATGCCAGAAAATTAGCCCAGTGACAGGACTCTGTTTTCTCACCATTGTGTCATCTGTACTGCCCCATAGTAGATGCTCAATAAATATTTATGTAATGGATGCAGGGCCGACCTCTCCATTAGGCCCAGTAGATGCAGTACCTAGAGCCCAGAAACTGTTAGAGGCCCATGATAATGTTGCAACTTTCATGTATTATGAAAACAGAAGAGAAGAATAAATAATTTTAAATATATAATAATGAATCCAGCCCAGATTATGTTTATCTTTATACCAATGCAGTTATAAAGTACAACTTTTAGGATTTTTTTTTTTTTAAATGGAGGAATGGCCCAGAGTTCTAATGCAGCCCTGAATGGGTGAAGATTATGTGTAAATGCCCAGAGTCTGGTACAGGGTAGAACTTAGACAAGGTTCATTTCCTTCCATCTGTACTTTAGAAAGTAGAAGTGCCACCGCACACACATAGGGGCTCAATCCATGCCCATAGGCTCCTTGCCCCTCCTCTTCACCCTGCTAAGGGGCATGGCAAAGTGTGTACCATAGGCCCCCTCTCCTGTGTGCCATGGCTGATTGGACCAGAGGGCACTCTTGGACAGCCAATAGGAGTTGCTCAGGGGAAGGAAATGCTGTCCAAAAGGTTCTACCATGACCAGTGGCCAATCCAAAGGATTTGAAGCAGAAATATAAGCAAGGAATTTGCAGGTAGAGAGAGGAGAACCTAGAGAAGACACAGAGAAATGGAGATGGAGTCAATGAGTAGTGGAAATGGTGGTAAGGAATAAGGATCCATCAACTCACACTGTGGGTAGGGCTAGGTGATTTGGTTCCTGGATGAACTTCAAGCACAAAACTCACCTGCCTTTACTGAGCACCTTCCATTTTCCAGGCACTGGGCTAAGTGGCTCATATATATATCATTGCATTTAGCCTCCCAATAACCCTATAGAGCCTGTTTTATCTTTATCCTATCTCCCAAATGTGGAAAGGGAGTTTAATTCATTTGCTCAAGCTCAGGCAACTAGTAAGTGAAGAACCAGATCTCAAACCCAGCCTGTTGGATTTCAGAGTCCACAGTTTAACCAATAAACCATCTTGCTTTGCCAAATCTCAAAGTCCTTTCCAATCTCCATGAGGCTCAACAGTTCACCTTTCCTGGGTTCTCTTAAGATCCCAGGCTCCCACTGTGTTGTATGTATCTTTGCAATCCACTCCCCACCAGCCATGACTTGACATAGTCATGTTCTTTGTCTTCAAAAGACAACAGCCCAGGGGAAGGTCAAGAGGGAGAGAGTAGGTGGGGTGAACAACAGGGAGTAGACAGGAAAAGAGAAGCCAGTGAGAAGCAGTGTGTTGGTGAAGAAAGATAGCCCCAGTTTGCCAGGTCGTTGTGAGAATGAGCTTCAATGGATTAGAAAATGCCAGATCACGAAGAGCCTGCAGGGCAAGCAAGACCAAAGAGGTTGTTTTTCCCCCATAGACAGTGGCTTAAATGGCAAGAAAAGTGTACAAAGTGGATTTAAGAAGCTTCATCTGGTGGCTTAATGAGGATGAATTTGTCACAGAAGGGACAATTTTTACAACAGGAGAAATAGAACGTTTGAACTTGGGCGGTAGCATGGGGGGTGGGGAATAAGGGACATTGAAAAGAAAGACTGCCCACGAGTATGTATGTATGCATGTATGTATGTATTTTTTAAAGGTTTTATTTATTTATTTGACACAGAGAGAGCACACAAGCAGGAGGAGCTGCAGGCAGAAGGGGAGGGAGAGGGAACCTGATGCGGGGCTCAATCCCAGGTCCCTGGGATCATGACCTGAGCTGAAAGCAGAGGCTTAACCAACTAAGCTACCCAGGCACTCCTGCCCAGGAGTATTTAGACGTAGGCAGAGTGGGAAGCAGAGGGAGGAGTCTTCTGTGATTATGTCCAGACGAGTGCTCTGAAAGTTTGGAAGCATCAGATAACAATGGCTGGGATTCCTAGCTGTCTGCAGCATCCTTTTGCCCCTTCTTTAGTAGGGGCAAAGCTCAACCTTTCAAGCAGGGCCGATGGTTGCCCAGGAGACACACCATATTCTTCAGCCTCCCTTGCAGGGTGATGTGGCGATGGGCCTGTTTCCCACAGAAACGGCCCTGTACTAGTGTCCCAGCCATACCAGCCATCGGCTGAGAGCTGCCAGGGGAAGAGAGGTCTTGGCACAAGGTGATGGTAGATTCAGACAGCAATAGCTGGGCCATCAGCCCATTGTCCTCCTCACAGCAGGAGATCCAAATGGAGCATTTTCATAGCCACTGCATGCTTTCTCTTCGTTTTTTGTTTTTCAGTTTGCTTCTCCTGTGCTGGTTCCGTGCTTAGGCAGCTTACCCCTTCCAGACGGGAAGAGGGCTGCCACAGTTCCAGTATCACACCCCACCCCATAAACCAATGGGAAAGAGCATTTGCCATTTTCCCAATAGGCCTAGTGAAAGCTTTATTGTGTATCATTGGTTCTAACTGTGTCACGTGCCCACCTCTGACCCAATCACTATTAGTAGGGAAATATACCTTGCTGATTGGCTAAGGCCCAGACCACAAGCTCCAATTGGGAAGGAGGAGTGACACTGCACAGTCAGGCTCCTGGTAGGTCCCCAATCAACAACGGAAGAGCGGGGAACCGACGTTGGAGAGACGACCGCAAAATGTTCTCGGTAATAGCATTCAGTGTCTTTGCACTTACTTCATTCCATTCTAGAACCCTGTTTTCAGAAAGCGTTTTGCAGAGTTATGTCTGCAGAGCACAAAGCGAGAAATGCTGCATCTTAGAAATATAAGAAGTGTATTATATCTGCACAATTACACCTTCTGGATATTCTTTGGAAATGGGTCATTTGAGTGAGGGATGTTAGCAAAGAGAAAAAGAATCTCCAAATTAAATGAGGTCACATGGTTTATTGAAACATTCACTTGTCCTTTCTCGATACATTCTATTCTCTTAGAGATTGTATTACAAAACAGATGCAAAATTTGCCAGATGTAATGTGTTTTTAGGAGAAAGGATACTTTGACCCCATACATTTCCTCCACAGTGTCCTTAATCACTTTTCCATTGCATCCTGAAGCCTCCAAAGTAGGAATCAATTAGGGGTCTTCATTCTCCTCTTATCACAGATGACACCTATGGGAAAAGGGGTCATGCCCTTCCCCTCCCTCCTTCCTCTAGGGAGTAATGCCCAGATGAGTTCCTAACAGAAAGAAGCAATTCGGATCCAGCAGATGTGAGCCAGTAGGACTAGGTGGCCAATATTTCAACATGCTATGTCCTAGGCATGTGTGAAATTTTATCTTCATTAGCTCTGAAGAGTTACGTGAGAATAAAAGCATATTAAAAAAAAAAAAAATCCGTCACAGAGAACTGTACTTAGCAGACTCCATTTTAAAGTTTATAAAAGAGGGGCGCCTGGGTGGCTCAGTCGTTAAGCGTCTGCCTTCGGCTCGGGTCATGGTCTCAGGGTCCTGGGATCGAGCCCCGCATCGGACTCCCTGCTCAGCGGGAAGCCTGCTTCTCCCTCTCCCACTCCCCCTGCTTGTGTTCCCTCTCTCGCTGTGTCTCCCTCTGTCAAATAAATAAATAAAATATTTTTAAAAAATAAAAAATAAAGTTTATAAAAGACAAATAGTACCATTCTTCATGTTCTGTAGTTTCTCTTTAGAAGAAATGATAAGATTATCAATAATAAGAAAAAGGATACGAGAAACAGCTATCATTTATGGAGTCTTTTTCTATGTGTCAGGCACACTGCTGAGTACTTTGTATGCATTATCTTGTTTAATATTCACAGCCATCCAATGGGGTAAGTAATGTTACTGTTTCCCATTTTAAAGATGAGGAAATTGAGACCTAACAAAATTAAGGGGCAAGTTCAAGACCACATAACTAGTGAGTAATAGCGTCAGAATTTGAACTCAGATATTTATAGTTTCAATGCAAGCGTTCTTTAAATTAACATGCTACCCTGCCACTTAATGAAGGGATCTTGTCTCCACCTTGCATAGCTATCTCATAGGGATGCTGGGAGGATCAAATGCATTAATATGCGTGAAGACATTAGATACTTCCTTACCTGCAAGGCTTGGCCCATTGGAAGCTGTGGGTTTTATTGGGACTAAACACTTTTTCTTTATTATCATCATCTTTTAACTTATGTGGAATGGCATTGCCAAGGATCTCTGATGCTCATGTCTGCCTTGAGCTGCCAGACCAGCACTAGAGACAGGTACCAGGGTTTTGTCAGCTCTGGCCCCCACTTATAAGTCAGGACCCTGACTTCTTACAGAATCTCCTCCTAATGAGCATTCATAGAAATCACCATCTGCATGTGCTCATGAATATGACCAGTCAGTACTTCATAGCATAAGCCATTCTATGTCCCTTCTGCTCTGGGTCCCTTTTCCTGGGCACCCTTGGAGTGCAAGTTACCATTACTGCTTCCTCCTGGTGAGTGGAGGGTGCTCTCACTCCCTCTGTCTGGTTTGCTGGTGTTCTCCCAGGAACCAAAGCTGCTGTGTTCTCCATTGTCCTCAAAAGGCCAAATGGAAGTGGGAGAGTGTGAAGAGAACATTTTTGGTGTAATCTTTGCTGGAGTGTAGCATGCATATAGAAAAGTACACAAACTGTAAGTGTTCAGCTCCAGAATTTTTTATAAAATGAACCCACCATGTAACCAGCACTGAGATCAAGAACCAGAACCTTCCTGGAGCCACGGACTCTTCCTTGTGCCCCCTTCCAGTGAGTAAGGTTATCCTCTGCCCAGGTGTAACCCCTATCCTGACTTCTAACACTAGACATTCATGTTGCCTGTTTATGAACTTAATCTAAATAGGAATCATAGAGTATAGGCTTTTAAAAGTCTAATTTCTTTTGCTCATAAATTATGTTTATGAGATATATTTGTATTAATGAGTATAACTGTAGTTTATCATTCTCATTTCTGTATAGTATGCCATTGTATAATAACACACTTTAGCTATCCATTCCACTGTAGATAGATATTTGGATAGATTCCAATTTTAGACTATTATGAATGGTGCTGCCATGCCATGATAATCATATCTTTTGGTGAATATATATATATTCAGTGAATATATGTGTGTGTGTATATATAGATAGAGATAGAGATATATATTCAAATGTATGCATTTTGGGGGTGTGTGTATGTGAGGGAGTGGAATTTCTGGGTCATGGGCTATGCATATATTCAGCTTTAGTGGACACTGTCAAACTTTGTATGCACAAAGTTTGAGTGTTTGTATCCACTAAATTTGGCAAGGCTTTCAAAGTGATTGTACCAATTTACACTCTCCTCAGTGGTATAGGAATTTGGAAAAAATTGTATTAGGAACTGTTTTTTTTTTTTTGTCCAGGGGTCCCCCAAATACCTACATACTGCCCCAGACCAAGCTGCGCCTCTCCCTCAGCCTCTTGAGTATATCAGTTAGAGTTTGTGGTTGCAAGCAACAGAAATCAATTCCAACTAACATATAGGAGAATGATGGAAGGTAATTCTCCAAAGGCAAATCTGGATGTTGTTAGAATGGAAAATGGGTTCCCAGTCAAAGGATAAGACATGGATATGGACACGAAGTGGGGCCCCTTGAGAGGCTGACAGCATGAACTACAGCAGTAATCTCCAAGCAGGGGCTGTGTTAGTACACCACTCTGGATCAGATGGCCTCCCTCTCAATCCTTCATGATGCAATAATTCAGGAAAGAAAAGCCAGTTGACTGAGCTTACACAGTGGGCCTGTTCTCTGGCCACATTAGGGGAGGGAGAGGGAATGACCGTATGTCCCTTTGACTTTTGTAGTGGGAGTTGGTTGCCCGGAATTTCCCCGCATCAAGGAGAAGGTAATTTCTCCCAAAGAAATCTTGGTGTGGCTGGAATGAAAAATGGATACGAGGTAGCCAGAAATTGATGGTTCTTCACACATCTAAGAGAGATGTATGCACGAAGAATAATGGCCAATAGGAAGCAAAGTCATACTTTTTGGCAGCTGGGGCTGGCGTCCCAAACTATAACACAGACAACTCTAGCAGCTCACGTGTTCCAGGATCATGTGGAACACCTTTTTTCTAAACTGGTGTATGAGTTTCTTAGGGCTGCTATAAAAACAAAACAAAACAAACAAACAAACAAACAAACAAACAAAGACCCCACACTAAGTGGCTTAAAACAACAGAAATTTGTTCTATCTAAGTCCTGGAGACGTCATAGGAATATGAAATCAAGGTGTGAGCAAGGCCACCCCTCCTCTGAAGGCTCTAGGGAAGATCCTTCCCTGCCTCCTTGTCTCTTCCTAGCTTCTGGACTTTCCAGCAGTCCTCGGCATTCCTTGGCTTATAGCGGCACCACTCCCATCCCTCCCTGTCTTGGTCTTCTCGCCTGTGAGTACCTCTAAGTGTCCTCTCCTCTCTTACAAGAGGCCTACCCCAATCCAGTATGAGCTCACATTAACTAATTACACCTACAAAGATCCTGTTTCCAAATAACTTCAGAGTCTGAGGTTTTGGCGGACATGAATGGAGGGGGGGACAAACTGTTCGGGTTTCAAACCAGAACAACTAGTGGTTTCTGCCCCTTTTAATTCCCCCCACTACCTGCTGGTACCCAAGTCTGATAGATTTTTTTTTTAAAGATTTATTTATTTATTTTAGAGAGAGGAAGTGGGGAGGGGCAGAGGGGAAAGGGAGAGAGAGAGAATCCTCAAGCAGACTCCTTGCTGAGCGTGGAGCCCAATGCGGGGCTCGATCCCAGGACCCTGAGATCATGGACTTGAGCAGAAATCAAGAGCCAGCCGTTTTACTGACTAAGCCACCCAGGCGCCCCCCAAGTCTGATATTTTTTGCATCCTTGCTGCATGAAAGGAAACAAAGATAGGAATTACAATCATGTCCTGCTCTTTTAATGACCTCTTGTAAACCCACCGGACTGTAAACTTGATCCGATCAGATCCAACAGCTGACCAGTCAGATCTGTATGGCTCCGTGGCTAAGGGCCAGAGGCTGTAGCCAGACTGCCCAGGTTCAAGCCCTGGTTTGACCTTTCTACTATCTGGGTGACACTCTTTGTGCCTTGGTTTCCTCCTCTGTAAAATGTAGTTGATGAGAGAAGTCCTATTTCGTGAGGTTGTAGTTGTAAAAGTTAAATGAGCAAATACGACGGCATTCTCAGTTGAGTGCCCGACACAGCATTAGCACTAACTACATGTTCTTCATTTGTGTCTGCCGGGGGAAGCAGGTATGAGAAAGGAGGCTTAAAAATACTTTCCCCTCTGAAAGGCCTTACCCCAACAGCCTCTGCCCCCTCCTCCCTCCTGTCCCAGACTGACCCAAGCCCATGGGACACTGGGCTGGAATATGAAACCTACAAGACCTCCTGGTCTCCATGCCCTTCTGAACAATCAAAGCTTTGTTCTGGGGCCAGACTTAAGGCTCCCAGCTCTGTTGTCCCTTCGGGTGGGTCATCTCCCAGAGGCTCTCAGAGCTCACGAGCAAATAGACTTCCCGAGGCCCATCCCATCAATTTACCAAGCGCACTCAGATGGGGCTGGGGCTCAAGCCGGGGCCATGGCTGCGCCCACTAACAGCTGAACACACACCGCTGCCGCTAGGTTATCCCTACCTTGGGCTGGAGACACAGCCCTTCGGGGGCTCCTGAGGCCGGAGCAGCTTCCCAAGTTGTAAATCAGGCCCTGCCAGGATCACCCAGGAAAAGGATTTGGGGCTGCCTCCCGTCTGAAGGCTCCCACCCTCTGCCTTCATTTGGTGAATGGCAAATAAGACTGGCTTCTCCAGAGTAATGGGAGGCTGGCCGGGGGCCAAATTGCTATTGATTTTTCCTGCTAGGGTCTCGGCCGAGACAAGAGGCTGCTTTTTGCATCAGCTGCGTGGGCCAGCTGGGGGAAGGCCGGGGGCGGGGGTTGTGTGGGGAACTCCTTTTCGAGAGCCTGGGCCCCTGGCTGATGTCAGTGGAGGAAAGGGCACAGGGCACGTGTCAGAAGCAAGAAAATGACTCTGGAGCCGTCGTGTGCCTGGTGCAGTGGGGGATGGCTGGGAAGACGCTGCCCCGCTGCACTCCAGCTGAGGGGCCAGTGGGTTTTTTGTTTTTTTATAGTTGGCAAAAATACCCCTCCGGGTCTGGCCTCACAGTGGGAAAGGGATTGACACTTCCAACGGCCCTTCCTTCTGCCCAGATGATGGCCGCTGAGAGGAACAGAAGAGAGCAGAACCTCAAGCTCGGCGTTCAGGCTCGGTCCCTCATATTGTGGATCCTGGAGCAAGAGTACACATGGGGGCCCGCATCCATTATCTCTGAGCATTCTAAAATTGTAAACCTCGCTAGCAAAATGTTATGTAAAATCCATGTTACCCTCCAACCTTGACAGATAATACCTTCCCGAACCCTGCAGCACCAGGACGGAATTTAGATTTCTCGGGATCCTTGGCGTTCCATACCAGAATATGGAATCTGGGGAGAACCACTCCCTAGCGCCTGCCCACTCATCTTGTTTCACCCCTGGCCCCATCCTAGGTGGTGAAGAGCCTCGCTCACGCCCTTGTTTGCTTATGGACACTCCCAGCTGCACCATAATCGACTCAGGCTTGGAGTGTCCATGTTGGCTGGCAGGTTTAGTCTCCCAAAAAAGAGAGAAGTGAAGGCATGTGCTCACAGCCTGGAAATAGGGTCAGGGCCACTGGGCAGGACAGTTTGGAATCCCAGGTACCCAGAGTGGGGACTAGAAGGAGCAGGGCACGGGACCCAGATGGGCACATCCCCTCATTCCTGGGGACTCTGTGGAGGGAGGCAGGAGGCCAGGGGCGCCCTTTAACACAGGGGCCAGGGCACAACCCTGTTGCCTCATTTTAAAGGCTGTTCTGTCCATGCTAACAACACTGTGAAATTCCAATCCCGTGCCAGTGTGGAGACAAGGCTCGTATGGCAGGGAGCGGTGATTTCTGAAGTTTGGGGGACACTAATCCTTGACTTTTCCCCAAGGAAGAGGGACCACCTCAGAATCAGGGAAACCAGAGGCCAGCACAGCAGCTGCAGGGCGGAGAGCACCCCGAGAATGGCCCGTGCCTTCCTTCTGGCCTGCTCTGGTCAGCAGATCCAAGACAGCGCCTCCCTCCACCATCCATGTGTTTTCTGTTGTTTCCTAAGCCTCAGCTTGGCAGGCCCCCGAGGGCTGCATCCCTAGTTTTGTCTGCTCTTTTGTCTGATGCGTTTCTTGCTACCTCCCTGAGCTGGCAGCAGTCAGCCCACGAAATGAAGCTCCTGCACCTTCACAAGAAGATTCATCCTGTTCTTCTCTGAAAAGGCCTTTCCAGCCCTCATTTTTTTCCCTCTGGCCTGCCATTTCCCTTTTCTCTGGGTCCTGTTATATATTTTTTAGCAGCCTCGGTGTTCCTGCATTTTTTTACCGCGAAGTTGACGGTTACATAACAGTCTCATGGACCTGCCTCCCAGAAGCTGAAGTGTCTGTTGCTATAACTACAATGCTCATAAATTCAGCCTCACTTAAAATTATGCATTTTCCAAACTCCCCAAGTAAAGACTCAGAAGGGTTGGACTAGCCGGATTTTTAACCGTAAAGTTCATGTCTAGCCCCCCAGATCTGTGTCGTTTAAAGGGAGCTGGGTTTCTTTCCATTCCTGCAGGTGTCTTCCAGGCTAAGTTTTATTTCGGCATCTGGAATCACAGACATTCAGCACTGTCCAGGAAATAGACGTCACTTTGCCACCAGATCCTATAAGAAATGGGATCGATAGGGTGGGAAAAGAGGAAATGTGGGATTTTTTGAACGAGGCAGCAGGTTGTGTCCGCAGTCTGTTTTCCTGCTACACCTGTGTTTCTGATTTGAGCTCCTGTTCAGGAGCTCTGTGTGGGAACCAGGTCATGTCTGAGGGGCTGAGGGGACCTTGCCAATGGGTAATAAGCAATTGTTACTGAGGAAAAGGAAGCCGGTTCTAAAAGAACTACGGGGTCAGGAATCCATTCACTACCTGTCGTTCCTGCTGCCACATTCCTGACCCAAGACTTCAGCTTCTCCTCTCAGGAATACTTCCATGGCTTCTAGGAGACAATGCTACTTGGCCAAAAATACGCATTCTCCTCTTCCTTTATAGACAACCGCAATCCAGTTGGTAATGGCAACATGCCACACTAAAAACTACCTTCGCAGCTTCTCTCGGAGATTAGGGAATGCATTTGCTATCTGTTGCTGTGTAACAAACCACCACAAACTTGGCCCAAAACAACACACCATTGTTATCATAGAGTTTCAACAGGTCAGGGATCTGGGCATGTTCTCCCTGGGTCCTTTGCCTCATGCTCTTTCACCAGGCTGCAGGCAAGGTGTCAGCCAGAGCTGGGGTCAATGGAAGGTTCCACTGGGGCAGGCTGTGCTTCCAAGCTCACATGGCTGTTGGCAGAACTCCGTTCCCTCGAGGGCTGTTTGATGAGGGACTCAGTTCCTTGCTGACTGTTGGCCAGGGGCTGCCCTCGGTTTCTTGCCACACGAAGAAGGAAATAGTCTCTCCAACAGGGCTGCTTGCGTCATCAAAGTGTGCAAGGGGAAAAGACAGTAGAGTCTATTAGCAGGACAGAGGGTAGAGTCTCTTGTAACCTAATCATGGAAGTGACATCCTATCGCCTTTGCTGTGTTCTACTGTTTAGAAGCAAGTCGCTTCTAGCCACCATGGCACGCTATTGTTTAAGCTTCTGGACTCAGAAGCTATGTTACAATCCTTGGACTTTCCAGCTACAGGAGATAATAATCCTCTCCCCCCTTTTAGCCTTAAGCCCACCTGAGCTGAATTTTCCATCACTTGCAACCGAAAGAGAATATTCTCATACTGTAGGCTTTAATAAATATTTGATGAGTGAATTTAAAGGAAGTGCTGAAGAATTGATAAGCAATTTTAGAACTTTGAAGGCTGGAGATCCTAGAAATAACACCCAGGGGTTGGCAAACTTTTTCTGTAAACAGCCAGCTAGTAAATATTTTAGGCTTTGCGGACCACATGGTCTCTGTCACGACTAATCAACCCTGCCACTGTGGCGCAAAAGCGGCTGTAGATGATACACAGCTGAGCATGGCTATGTCCCAATAAAACTTTATTTACAAAATCAGGCAGCAGGTGAGATTCATCCCACAGGCTGGAGGTTCCTAACCCCCGGCCTAGGGCACCTCACGGTGCGTGTGGCCAGGACTGTTAATTGTATCACATTAAAAAAAAAAATCTGGGTGGACTAGTGACCTTGGGGAATGTAGCTGCAAGGTTAGGTTATGTTTCTTCCCAGTCTCCTCCTGTCCATCAACCCTCTCTTCCTTTCTTGGTGCGTTCGGTACCCGGAGTGATTTGGCAGAAGGGAGAGGGCAGCCGGTCCTTTCCAACCCCATGCTCAGCCTCCATCAGGAAGCTGGCCACGAGAGCCATCATCCCGAGCCTTTCTCTCTTCCTTCCCTTCCTCTCTCACACACAACTGTTGCCTTTCTTCCCTCTTTCTCTGCATGCACATTGTATTCCTTCCCCTCTTCTCCCCCCTTCTTCCATCCAGATAGGAAGAGGGGGGCCTTCCCCAAGGCCTGACCAAACCTTGTGTGCTTCCCCTAAGTCTGGGGGAGTGAAGAGGCATCTGAGCTGTTCTCCAGGGGAGAGTTGGGGAAACACCCGGGAAAGTTGGGATTCCTGACAGAGTGGGCACTTTCCCCTAGAGCGTAAGTTGCAGGAGGGCAGGGGCCGTGTCCGTAGTCTATCCCCAGGGCTCGGCGCAGTGCGCACACTCGGGAGATGTGCAGCAAATAGTTGGTGAATGAATCAATGAACATAGCCCTTGCAGCTGGTATTCTGAGTGATTTCTCAAATGAAGGCTCACTTTATTTTCAGGCTGCTAAAGACTCTGCTTCCTTAGCTTAGCTCCAGGCCAGCTGCAAAGTCTCCCTAAGCTGAAGGCGGGAGGGGCAATCCTGTCCTCTGTAATCTTTTTAAGTGACTTCTTTGGAAAAGGCTTTGCATGCATTAAACACTGGGTTGGCAGAGTCTTAAGCATCTTTCAGAGACAGTGTCAGGCAGCTGCTGCCAATAGGGACCACAGGAGGCTGGGTGAAAGATGGATGGGGGATTAGCTCCTCTCTCTGGAGCCAAGGAGGGGCAGAGCCAAGGGCTGCTCAGAGCGCTGTCCAGAGTGATCAGGCCCCTCACGGTTTCCAGAAAGTTACGAGTGTCCCTCTTTCCTCGGCATCAGGCACAGTGTGGCCCTGCCATCGGGAACACAGTCGTGGTACGTACTTGGTCCCAGTTTACAATTCTCCCACCTCCCTGATGAGCTGTGTAACCCTGAGCAGTTCGTGCCCCCTCTCTGTGCCCGGGCTCTCTTGTCTTTGTGATGAGATACTGTGCCACGGACCTATACTGTAACACAGGGCTGGATTCTACAGTCAGCTGGAAATCATGTATAGTCCAAAATACCCTTGAAAAATGACTTAAATCGCCATAAAATTTGGTCTATGTGATTTTGTGTATCTACAACGCTGCACAGAATTTTCCAGGCCCATTAAAGGACCAATGGAAAATCTGAGTGCAAGTTTTTGGGAAATCAGATCTTTCTGCCTTCCAGATAATTATCAAAACCCTGGCAGTGAGTGGAGGTCTGTAGGGTGGGTGGGGTGAAGATTTCTCAAGGGCTCTGGCTCGCCTGAAGCCTTTACTCCCTTCTGGTTTCTAGTAAGCTTCTACAGCCGTCATACATGTTAATTGTTTTGTTTACAATTGGAAAGATCAAAGAAATAGTGGTGTTGTGTGGGCTGGGGGTGGGAGTTAGGAAAGTTGAAAAGCCCCCAGAGAGTTGTCCTGTCGATTAAATGAGGTACTGTGTAGTTACTGGGTAGGGCACTGCTTGGCACAAAGCAAGTGCTCAATAAAGGAGAAGTTTCAGCCTCACATTATTATAGTTATTATCCCCTAAGAACCTCAGTTCAGCCCAGTCTATAATTATTTAGAGAGCAGAGTGGTTCTAGTCAGCGAGGTATCCGTATCCGTACACCCGGATTTCTTTGCGCTTCTCCTGTACCCCAGGTCCCCTGGTCTCGCTGGCCCCCAGCCTGCCCCAGAGCCCCCATGGGACTCGCGGGCCGTCCTCAGGCTGCTGGAGCCAGCTTAGGCTGTGCCTCAGAGAGCTGGAAGTGCCTGGGGACTTCTGGCCCACCTTGCCCCCTGGCCCTGGCAGTCCCAATAAGGACAGCTCTGAGCTGCTCCTTGCGGGATGCAGCCTCTTTGTCCCCAGTCCCAGTTCTCACCCCCCACTTCCTCATAAGTCACTTTCACATGAATCTTCATTTTCATGGTCTGCTTCTGGGAACCCAGTCTAAGACAGAGAAGGATGGGGATTTTCCCTGCTGCAGGGAAGGCAACCAGAGTGAAGAGTAGTGGGGGAGGGGCGGGAGAGGAAAGCTGGAAGTACCTGGAGAGAAAGGGAGCGGGGAACAGATATGTTTGCAGTGGAGGCGACTTCAGGTACTAAGACACAATGATCTGGACTTCACAAATGGAGAAACTGAGGGGCAAGAGAGGGGATGACATGCCTGAGGGCTAACACCATCACTAGGGCAGAACTTGGCATGGAGTCTGGCCCATAAAAGTGCCTCCAAAAAGCCTGTGGAATAAAAGAGTGAGTGGGTGAATGGCCAAGACTGCACCCCAGTTCCCCAAGCCAACAGGCTCAAATGCAGCTCCAGAGAATATCCTGTCCTGAAACAGCTACCCTCCAGTGCCTCTGGGGCTCTGCTCCCCACACTCCTGTTTCTGGGAGCATGCCCCAGCCAAAGACCTGGCACGATGCCCTTGTCATCAGCCCAAACAGGCAGGGAGGTCATCTCTCCTTCCTTCCTTCCTTTCTTGGTCAGAAGGGCATTTCACAGAGATCAGAGATCATCAGCCCTTAGCGCCTCAAATCCATGTGCACCTGCCCCTCCTGGTTGTTCAAATGCAGATTCTGATTCAGTGGTTGTTCTGGGTGGCCCTGAGAGTCTGCATTTCAAACAAGCTCCCAGAGGGTGCTTGTCCCCAACCCTACTTTGCAGAGCAAGGTTCTAAGAATATGGCTTTGTTTGCCCTGTTCCCTCCTCCCAAAATGACCCTTTCCCCTTACCCATCCTTTGAGGTTCAGCTCAAATGTCACTCCCAATCCCCTTGTCTTCCTTCTTCTTTCAGTGGGAAGAAATCTCTTGCCTTGCCAGTTCTTCTGTGCCTCTTATAACATCAATGCCCTCTCCTTGGGGCATGGTTACTTGTATCCTAAACCGGGAGCTCCTCAAAGAGCTCTGTGATTTTGTTCTGAAATTCCTGTAGCTCTTACTTTACTCCCTGGCACACTGCTGCAACTGCTCACTTGTTTACGCCAGGCACCGGGCTCAGTCCCCGGTGGGCAGGATCTCAGTAGTCCTCGAAGAGTCTTGGGAGGTTGGCATTAATATCCAGAGTCTCACAGAGGTTGGGTGAATTGTCTGAGGTCATAGCTAGTAAGTGACCAAACCCAGTGAAGGCATCTGTCAACTGCCAGAGCCCAAGCTTTTACGCATTTTGTATGTGTTGAATGAATAAGTGGGTGGATGGATGGATGGATGGATGGGCATTTCAGATGCAAGGACTGATTCTGGGTGAAATGTTCCACGTGAAGTTAGGAAATTCACATGCTTTGGCTCGGGGCAGGGCTGAGTCTCCCCGATCCCTCCTTCTTTCCAATGCTGAGATTCCCAGGAAATTCTGATTCATAATGAGACCCCGCCTATGAAGAAAAGGAAACTGACATACTCAGCCCCTATTGCACTTTCCTACACCCTCAGGTTCAGTCCTCAGTATCTCATCTGTCACCAAATGGGGTCTCCCTCCTCCCAAAGCGTGCAAAAGCGCTCTGCTCCCTGCCTCCCGGGGCTGGGGCGGGTGGGGGTGGGTGCCGAAGCACAGAGCAGCCTTTGAGAAAAGCACAGCGGCTGACGTGGATGCAGGCAGCTGTTGGCCTTTACTTCACTGGAGCAGCTTATCTCAGATCATCTCCTCAATCACAGGCCCTTCAACAGCTTCTGACAATCAATTCATATCCCCCTGCGGCTGGGAGGCGGAAAGAATTACCGTATTTACCTGTGTATAAGCTGCAGCTTTCCTGTGGCCAGTGGCTCCCTGAGGGGACCCACCTGCTGCCCCTGCAGGTTGGTAGGAAAGCCAGGTCATTCCTCTTAGTCCTCTTTGATCCTGCCATCTCCTCATGATGGGCCTGGAACAGGGTGGAGTTGAGGACCGAGTGAGATCAAGCATGGAAGGGGTCAGTGCTTCCCAAGCGGGCAGCTGGAAGGTGCTCAGCAAACGGGAGGGAGGTGTGCTTGAGACTGATTTCCGGGGAATCACAGTGCATCGGGCAGCTTCCTTGAGTTCATCCCCCTGCTTCCTACTCATCCTTCAGGAATCTTCCTCCAGGGAGCTCCTCAAGTGGGGTCAAGCGGCTCCCATGGCTGAGTTTCTCTGTCTGCATTTCAGAGCATCTGTCTCTCCTGCTTCTCTCTGCTTCCTGCTACTGTCGTCTCCTTCTCCAGGTCCATGTGGGACATGTTGTGGGATCGCTGTAAATACTTGTGTAAAGTATATCAGATGCCTCCCAGTGAGGGCAGAGGGGCATGGAGAAGCACGCACAGAGGGAAAGCACTTTGGGTGGGGGGTTGGGGTGGAGGAGGAGGCTGGAAAAGGCCTTTTCGACCAGATCCCAAGGGACAGGCTGACACCTGTATGGAGTTAGGACTTGACGCCTGGGAGAATGAAAGGAGGCCAGTGAGAAGCTCAGCGCAGGGTTTAGGAAGCTCTTTGGCATCTGTGTGAAGGATGGACTATGGGGTGTGAGGGACAGAGTGGAAAGAGGGAGAACAGATAGGAAACTGTTGCTAGAATCAGGATGAAATATTTAACTGTTGGTCCCAGAGCAATGGGACAGCTGGTAGGTTATGAGATCAGCCAATCAGAAGAGGCTGGAGCAAGGTCTTGGTGCCCCTGCTGTGTTCAGCATTAACTCTTGATTGGTTAGACATCGGCAGTCTGGGGATTCCAGGAGAGGGGCCTGGGTGGCCTGGGTTGGGAGGACTCAGGTCAGTGGATACTTACCAACAGATACAGCAATAGTGCAATATTTTAACAATGATAATGGCCATGTCAGTGCATATGTGGCGGTGGTCAGCACTGGCTGGTGCCCGGGGCTTGGAGAGGCAGAGACAGATTTCAGAGAGATTGCTCAGATAAAATTGACAGGAAGTTTCAGTGACTGCTTTGGTTCCCATGTCATCGTAAGGCAACTGCCTTGTTCAGAGTTTTCAGGAGTAGGCAGAAGGCATGGCATCACCCCCATGGCCGTGTTGGTTTTTAACTTGTGCCTGTTCATATCCACACTTCCTTCTTCTGATACCAGCCCCTCATTTACCTTTGGGGAAACATCCTTCTCCCACTCTTAATCCATTTGGTCCCAGAGTTCACATGTTACTAGGTCTGGCCCACCATCCGCTGGACCGAGTGACTGGTTTAGCGATGAGTTTGTGATCCTGGCCGGCTCCATAAGAGTCAATCCTAGGAATTTGATTGGAACTTCTGGCAGAAAGAAGTCCTCTTTCTACTGAGACTGCCAAACTGGAGGATCTAAACTTAGAGGGAGCTTGTCTGAGAATGAAACCCACACAAAGCAAAATAGGGCTAAAAGTCAAGAGTTCCCAATGAAAGAGCTTGAGCCCTTGGATCCAACTATGCCTGAAGACTACACCTACCTGTAAGTTACTTGAGCCAAGAAATTTCGTTTTGTCCTAAAGCCAGTTTGAGTTGGGTCTTCCATTATTTACCAATCAGATTACTCTCTCCTGAGAATTAGGAATTGAGACAAAGACTGAAGGCCATTTATATTGGCTTAAACTAAAGCCAATGATGCCAGGTCAGAGTCGCCATGTGCTCACCTAAGCAGAAATCCCAGAGAGAGAGGAGAAAGGAATAAGAGCAAGAGAGAGATGGAACAGATGGACAGAGGGAGGTTAAGATGTGAGCCCATGGGGCTTCACAGAGAAAAATGAGAAAAGCCTTCTCTCTCCTCTTGGGTGGTGCTGGGGGGGTGGTGTCGGTCTTCATGGTCCCTGCTTCTGAACCGGCAGGGATCCTTACTACATTTCCTACCCTTGGTTCCTTGCCCAGCCTTAGTTCCTTCCAATAAGTTGGGCTCCTGGACTTGAGTTAGAGTGGATTTCTTCTCCTTGCCCTGAATGAATTCATAAAAAACAGAGCAGCTGATTTGATGGGGCTTGAGAAATTGGACAGGGAAGAGAAATGGACCAAGGATGATGTTGGGGATGATATCATGGGGAGAGGAGAGAGAAGGCATGAGGTTGGGGCTGGGGGAATGACCCAGAATTAAAGCTGGTTCAGAATAGCCCATAAGCTTCTTCGTGAGCCTGCTACAAATAATGCAAAGTCCTCCCCACTGGAAACCCAAGGGTCCAAGAAGCTCCAACAACCAGAATTCCATGATCCTGCCCTTCATGGACACTCAGAGGGGTGTTGGTGGGCCCCTGCCCACAGCTGTGCTGCTCTTACCCTGGGTTTTAAGCTTCCCTTCTAATGGCTTATGCCCTCCACCAGCAGCTGTGAGGTTGCCCTCCTCCCTTTGCTCCCTTTGCCTCCTCATCACCATCCCCACCCATCATCCCACACTCACCAGCCTCCCCGGGAATAATTGGCCTCAATCTTTCGCTCCCTAAGTCCTTGGGTAAAGACATCCTCACAGCTCTGTGGCAGTTCTGCACGGATCCCCTTGGCACTCACTGTTCTCACATACACGGAGGGCTTCCTGTAGCTCGTGCCTGGCACTCTCTGCCAGGGAGCTTTCTTTGGCCAGAGCATTCTTGAGAGCAGGGGCGGGGCAAGCCAGAATGCTGGGGAGTTAACCCCCAGAGGAGCAGCCTCAGACCAATGCCAGGCAGGAGTTGGTGGGCAAACACCCCAGCTTCTTTGGTCCTTAGGTGGGACAACTGTGACACCTTCCCACGCCATCTCTCATTGTCTGCTCCTGGGAGAGCCCTACCTAAGTCAGACCAGTACATCCCTAGTTCCAGCCACAGTCATTTCTCACCTGGGTTCCATCTGGCTGCCCTCCAACCCATCCTATAGCCACGGAACTTTCCAAAATGCCAAGCTAAGAATTTCCCTTCTGTACTCCCCCTTGACCTTGGGCAAGTTCAAACCCCTTAGGTGGATGACAGACCCTGCCAGTCCCTGGGCACCGACCCTTCCAGCTTAGTCTCCCCCATCCCCTGTGGCTTCTCCCCCACCCCCCCCACTCCGGCCCTCTTCATCCTGGGGCATTGCTGTTTGCCGTCTGCCCTTCCCTGGGGAGCCCTGATGCTCAGCCCTGATCAAGCATCGGAAGGAATGCAGACCAATTAAATTGGAATCACTGGGGGTGGGGCCCAGCATCAGCATTTCTTAAAAGCTCTCTTGGTGATTCCAATGTGTTGGCTGCGAGGAAAACCACATTCTGAGAGCAGGATCTCCGTGAAGGTAGGGGCTAGGTCTCATTTATTAGTCTCCAGTTCCTGGCACACAGTAGGAGGCCCCTGGTAAATGTTGGCTGTGAATACGAATGACGCCTACGGACACACTCTCCTTGTGTGCCAGGCACTATTCTAGGAAGCTGGGAGAAGGCATATAAGGCCCACCACATGCATAGGGGAACTGGGGACTCCAAAGAACTGTCTGTCACTAAGACGTCTCATTGTCTAGCAGGCAGCAGCCAGCCTCTTGCCAAAGCAGAGATGAAGTCGTCATCTAGCTCTGGGGCACGCCCACGGGGGTCCCTGCTGAGCTGCCAAGTCACCTGCAGGTCCCCTCTGGTAGCAGCCATAGAGCTGGAAACTGGAGGTTGGGGAGTGGGCCCCTGATTTAGAAGTGAGTTTGGGGGGGAGGGGTCTTTCCAATGCATCGTTTCTGGGGTTGCTACAGAGTTGGGTCCAGCATTGGAGTGGGATCATTGGGGGCCGCACTCCTGCCAGGGAAAATATGCCGGAGAGAGTACACCAGAGAGCCTCGAAAGTCCTCTCCCAGCTTCTCTGGCAAGAATGAAAATATATGGTTTAATAAAAAACGGCTGATTCAATTTCAAACAAGTGGCTCCTACCCACCTCTAAGTAGCTGCTGGTAAAAATCCAGGCTCTGGCCTTGTTTTAAATGAAGCTTGAGAAAGGGGAAAAAAAAAAAAAGGCCGATGCGGTTGGGGGGAGGTCATGGATCTTTGGGTGAAGCCTGTTTTAGCTTGAGTTTTTAAAATGGAGTCAAAGCCAGGGGTTCTTGTTGTTTATTATTTTCCCTCCTGCACAAAGCAGGCTCTAAATGGCATTAGCTGTAATGAGGCGGCCCCCTGTGCTGCCAGATGGGGGGCCTGGGGTGGGGGGAGTGGTTACAGGCGGGGGTCCCTGCAAGGCTGGTTGCTGTCCTGGGAAGGGGGGGGGCTCTCTGAAGTGCTGGGGGCGCGGGGGGGCTGCCTCCCTTTGTTCCAGCTTTCAGGCCAGACGGAGCCTGGGCGGAGCAGGGTGGCATTCCGCGCGCCTAGCCCCAGCTGCCAGTTCCCTGGTTATCTGAATTGAAGAGGTCAGAGGTTAAGTGAGAGATCAGAGTCCTCGGGTCAGGGAAAGAAAAACAAATCCCTAGAGCCTTTGGCTGTGCTCTTGAAGCGTGTAAGCCGTGCCCTCCAGTACAGATGGGGGCATATTTTATACATGACCCTGTCCTTTTCTGTTACCATGTAAATTGATTGATTTTTTTTTTTCTTTAATCGAGTTAGGGGAATTTCATGGAGGAAAAACAAGGGTTGGTGGGGCATTTAGATTTTGTTGGAGGCCAGGAGGGGCAATTCCAGTCTGGCTCCCACTTCTTGAGAGGGAGCCATCCACAGTTGCATCCCTCAGTTTCCCTGTTTGCAGATGACAGAGTCGAAGAGGTGATAGGACAAAAAAAGGATCTGAGAAGCCCATGAGCCGATTCAGAAACCGGGAGGTAAAACTGGCCATTATGAAGGAAAGAGGCACATTTAAGAGCTTGTTACTCTGTGGTTCTAATAAGCTCCTCGTCGCTAAGGCTCATCAGTCAGGAAGCAGTTGGGGAATCTCCACTGGGTTCTTAGCCTTGTGCAAAGGGCTGGAAGGGGTACTGAAGGGTAAGACAAGATAATGCCCCGCAAGGGGCATGGTACATTGCTTTAGAGCCAGAAAGACTCCAGCAAGTCTTGGCGCTGCCAGTTCCTAGCCATGCATCCTCCAAGCCTCACTTTCCTTATCTGTAATATGGGAGCAATAAGCCCACTTCAGTGCACCCCAGTGCTTGTGTTTCTTCATCTGAGGGCTTTCTCTGGCTGCTCGCTCCCAGGTCATCTGCCCCGCAGGGGCCAGAAGTGCCCAGGAATTAATGCCGACCCCGCCTTCACACCCAGGCTCTCAACCAACCCATGTCTGATGGGAGCTGGTGAGTAAGTCCCCTGACTCCCTGCCCCCGTGGGTATCATGACTCCGAGGTGTGTGCATTCCACACCATTGCCCAGGATTTCCCCAGCGGGATTAAGCTCCAGCTTCCCAGGAGGTTAACATGCTTGATACCACGACTTTTACTGACTCCCTTCCCCACCACCCTGCCCCGATTTCTTTCAGTTCATGAATAAACTGCTTGGACCCGAGTCCCTGCTCAGGATCGGCTGCAACAGTGGGGGCAATGATGAGAAGAAGCAGGGTTACCGTGGGGGTCGTTGTAATTAGTGAGCAGCGCTGGTGCGTATGGAGAAGCTGACACACACTGAGCCCTCAGATAAATAACTATTATTAACAAGCCTCCTACAACGGATCTGCGAGAGATGGTGCTTTACAGTAAGAACGCTTGGAGGAGGACGCAGAGGACTCAAAAGGCAGGAATGCTTAAGTAGAGCCCCCCAAAGAAAGTGGGGTCTGAAGACAGAGGGCAGTTGATATAAGCAGTCATATCCATGGCCTTGCGAGAGTGGCCAGCTCCTGGAGGGTGCTTAGTACTGCTCTATTGGATGTTTTTTAAGCTCTCAACACACCTTGAGGCTCCCTCTTAGCCCTGGGAAAAGTTTTGGCAAATATTTGAATAATGTCCGTGTTTCTTGCTAGAGTCTAAGGCTCCAAAGGGAGCAGACAGGCCAGGTCTGGTCGACACTCTGTCCCCTGCACCTAACACACAGACTCACATATATATGTATGTATGTATGTATGTATGTATATATATATTAGGTCTGTAGTAAATGAGCAGATGAGTAAGTTAAGAAATGAAGAATGAATGGATAGGCACAGTCAGGCAGCTAAACCGAGCGAGTCTAGAAGCAGGCTGGAGCAGGCCGGGTTAAGGTACTAGCAAAGGGAGCTGTCTGGCAGGAGTGAAGAAGGAAGCATTGTGAAGAAGGAGACTCAGGACAAATAGTACAGGGCTGGATGCTGACTTAGGCCACTGGGCTTTTATTTTGATGGTAAGTGGGAGCCATGAGAGGTGTTTGAGCTAGGAGGTGACATGGCAGAAACGATTCTTCTAGGAAGACTTCTGGCATTTTCCTCAGCAATTAAATGAAGTTTAAATACCACTGAACCACTGAGTTTCTGAGAACTTAAATGAGATCATATATGGGCAGTAGTGAGCACAGTGCCTACTATCTATGATAGCAAACACCCAATAAATGTTAGCTAGGTTCTTGGTTGGTTCTCCTTGGTAGTGATTTATAAAAAGGAGACCACGGAGCACCTGGGTGGCTCAGCCAGTTAAGCGTCTGCCTTCAGCCCAGGTCATTATCCCAGGGCCTGGGATCAAGTCCCTCATAGAGCTCCCTGCTCCCTGCTTCTCCCTCTCCCTCTGCCACTCCCCCTATTCCTTGTGCTTGCTTGCTCTCTCTCTCTCAAGTGAATAAATGAAATCTTAAACAACAACAACAACAAAGAGAAGCTTGGCAACAGAGAAGAGCAGGAGGCCATAGGTGGAGGCCAGGGGTAAGGGGTCAACCATGACCAGGAAGCAGGAGTGGGAGAGAAGGTAGGTACAGTGAAAGCTGTCCTGTACCACCCACATCCCCCCCCAACCCCGTTAGGGAAGGCTTGGTTCTCCCCGCCGCTGGGATTGCTGTCAGAATGCCCTCATTGGGGCGCCTGGGTGGCTCAGTCGTTAAGCGTCTGCCTTCGGCTCAGGTCATGATCCCAGGGTCCTGGGATCGAGCCCCGCATCGGGCTCCCTGCTCAGCGGGAAGCCTGCTTCTCCCTCTCCCACTCCCTCTGCTTGTGTTCCCTCTCTCGCTGTGTCTCTCTGTCAAATAAATAAAATCTTTAAAAAAAAATAAAAAGAATGCCCTCTGTTCACCCAAGCCCTCACCTGCTGCCAGGGGCCGCCCCCATCCAGGGTTGATCTACAGAGACTGTAAGGATCTGGCTCTTCTGCTCCAATCTGAGGCTCTGAAAGTCTGTACCAGCAGCTCCCCAGCTCCGTGTGGGGCTGGCTGAGGCCTTTTCGGAGACTGAATTGCAGCTTCCCAGGGCCAGGGCCTTGTGGGTGTCGAGCTCGGTAGGAGGACAGGGGCCTGCAGGCCTTGGAAAGAGAGAAAGCCAGGAGGGGCTGGGGGGCAGGACCCAATGCAGCCCCAAGACCAGGAGAAGCAGACCCGAGAAAGGCTATGGGACTGAGCCACTAGCCAGCCAGCAAGGACCCCAGAGCCAGTGATGCCAACTAACGGGAGAGGCAGAGAAGAATGACTGCAGGGTGCAGAGGGTCTGCAAGGTGGGCCAGGAAGGGCGGGGGGGGGGGGCGCTGTGAGAAGGGAGCCTGTCAAGTCGCCTCTTTACTTGGCTTGTGTTACATCCCATCATGGATTTCCATCAGAAAAGCCACTGGCCAATGCTCAAGAGACATCAGATACCTCTTTAACCGTGAGATTTAAAAACAGCAATTTGTTTGGCGGGATTGCGAACGCAAGCCTTAGAGTGTCTTTGTCCCAGCATTGAAGAGACACTGCCATCCCGATTCGGGGCACTCTGTAGAATGACAGTCGGTGGCAGCCCTGCCAACACGTTTCCAGTTCTCTCTCTCACGGGCTCTTTGCTTTCTGTCCTCAGACCCCGAGCCCCATGCCTCTTCCCGTTCAGCCTCCCCTGACCCTCATTTATTCATTCCACAAATATCTATTGACACCAGCAAAATTGCATCGCCAGAGACGCTCCTTAGAATTCTCGTGCCCCTCTGCTTCTACAGCCGCTCACGGGCTGGGCTCACCAGCTCTCGGATCAGACGGGCCCTCCCCACTTCCCCGTGGGCCCCTGCTGGTTCCCCCTGTTTCTAACCGGCTCTGCTCTGCAAGATGCTTGCATCCAGGGCAGCCCTCCTAGGGACTTCTCCCCGGGTTTAAAACGAAGTTGAGACCCTCACACCCTGCAGTTTGGCTCTTTCTTTCTTTCTTTCTTTCTTTCTTTCTTTCTTTCTTTCTTTCTTTCTTTCAAGATTTTATTTATTTATTTGTCAGAGAGAGAGAGAGAGAGAGGGAACACAAGCAGGGGGAGTGGCAGGCGGAGGGAGAAGCAGGCTCCCCATCAAGCAAGGAGCCAGAAGTGGGACCTGATCCCAGGACCCTGGGATCATGACCTGAGCCAAAGGCAGATGCTTAACCGACTGAGCCACCCAGGCGCCCCTTGACAGTTTCTTAGAGGTTGAACACACTTACCACATGATCAGGCCATTCCACTTCTAGATGTTCACCCACGAGAAAGGATAGCGTATGTCCATACAGAGACCTGTACGTGAATGTTCATAGCAGCTTTGCTGCTTTTTATTATTATTTATTTATTTGAGAGAGAGAGAGTAGGGGCAGAGGGAGAGGGAGAGAGAATCTCAAGCAGACATCCAGCTAAGCACAGAGCCCGATGCAGGGCTCGATCTCATGACCCTGAGATCATGACCTGAGCCGAAACCAAGAGTCAGATGCTCAACAGACTGAGCCACCCAGGTGCCCCTAGCAGCTTTGCTTCTAATAGGCCCAAACTGGAAATAATTCAAGTGTCCATCAACCGGTACATACATGAATAAAATGTGATACATCCCTGCAATGGAATACTACTCAGCAATCAAAAGGAATGAATTGCTGACACTGACAACAATGTAAGATTCTCACGAAAGCAAACTAATCTATAGTGACAGAAAGCAGAGGTGGTTGCCTGAAGGGATGGAAAGGAGAGAATAAGAGGGCAGGAGGAAACTTCTGGAGGGAATGGATACATTCCTTATCTTGGCAGTAGTTATATTACACAGGTATACCAAGGTATCAAAACTCACCAGATGTGCGCTTTATCGTACGTCAGTTATACCTCAATAAAGCTGTTCAAAACAATTCTTTTAAACTAAAGTCCAGGAGGAGGAGGGCTACCTGGTTTACTTAAAGAGTAAAATCTCTCTCAGGGAGAAAGCGCTTCGTTCGGGGGTTGACATGAGTTGATGCTTCAGCCTCTTCTTCCTGGAGACTTGACTGGGTGGTATATCCTTGGAATCACCCTTACCCTTTTGGCCTTAAGTGGATTTGCTTCCCACTTGATACTTATGTTCTGAAATAGCCAGCCTAATAGGAAATATTAGGTTTGATGAACTGAATAAACAGTAGTAACGTGAGTGATTTTTAAGAGAAGAGAGCATCTGTCCCTTTTGGCCAGAGTCCTAGAGTTGGCTGCATGGCCAACTAAATTGGGCTTCCTTGTACCTGTAACTCTTTCCTTAATGTTTACAAGGATTCATTTCCTCCTTTCAAGATCAATGTGCATTTATGCTGCTTTAAATGCACATGTCGCACTCATTCTGACGAGCCATGATTTATGTAGCTTTCTTCACTAACCTTCTTGTCGGACGTTTCAGGTTATCTCGGATATTTTCTCGTTACACATCAGAGTAGACAATTTGGTCAGAAGCAATTTGGCCAAAAGTAAATTCTTTAAGCTGCCAGTGTGGTTGGGATGTTGAATTCATTGATAATGAAAAGTTTTAGTCATTCTGTTTATGCAAAGAACAGATTTTTGTGTGCCAAGGGGAAATTTTGCCTGGAATGATTTTGCAGCTTTTTATGCATCTCTCAGCAATTCCTCTCTGTACTTTTTTTTTTTTTAATGTGAAGTTTTTGTTTGTTTCGTACTTTTCTACTTCTAAATATCTCCACATTTCCAATCAGGGATGCTCTGTTTGGGATCGGATTAAGAAGGAAACAACATAAGCTACCATCACCGGCATGCTGGAAACAATTTAAGTGTTCGTCATTGCATGCCTTGCATAGAGCCCTCAAAGTTTATGATTGTGCACCAGTGATCGAAAAATTAGCCTTTGTTCACTTTGCTAAATAAAAACTTTCAGGAAAACATGGTTAAACAAACAGAGAAAGAATCAGTTGCTAAAAATAAAGCTGGTCTTTTTTTTTGAAGTGCAAATAAAGCCCCTACTCTCTTCCCTATCTGGGTTGAGAAAAGAAAAAAGCTACTTCTGACATCCGGGAACATTCACAGCTAGGCTATATTGTTCTCCTTTTGGACAGACCCAATCTCACAGAACACCAACATCAGATAAGGTCACTCTGTGGCCGTAATAAAGTCAACCAGAAAACATGGTCACTGTGCAACCCACAAAATGCCGAACAGCCCCCTCTCTCAGCCGACAGGAGTGACTGCTGATGCTTTATCCGTTACAGCTTTAGTCCGCCTTCCATATAGATAGGATTTATGGTTATGCCCAATCGTAGAATTGCCCCTGCTCTCTGAGTGAGCTTGCTTCCTTCACCTTCCCCCAAATTACCCATCTGAAGCCCAGATCCTACACTAGGTTCTTTCTAACATGCATGGTGTGCGTTTTTCCTCACCGCAACAGTAAACCCAGCTTCTTCAATGACAGGTGTATTCCTGGTGGGCTTGGGCTAAAAGGCATTGGCAAGATTCTTTAATTCAGTGTTTCTTTTGTGTATTTGTTGTCCTTCAATAGCAGAAACTTCTCTTTACAGGCAAAACAAAAAAACCAGACAAGGAGAAAAGAGAGAGACCAACAATTATCCAAGCCTCCCCAAGACAACCATTGTTAACATATTTGTGTATATCTTTCCTGATTTCCTTTCTGTACATATATGTTATTATTTTTATCTTTAAAAATAGGCCTAAATTATTCTATTTTGTAACTTGATTTTTTTTTTCAACTTACACCATGACAGTGATGATTACCTTTGATATGTTAACTTGGTTAGGCTATGAAGCCCCAGTGTTTGGTCAAACACTAGTCTACGTGCTCCTGTGAAGGTATTTTGTAGCTGTGATTCATATCTACAAGGAGTTGACTTTAAGGAGATTATCCATGATAATTTGGGTGGGCCTTATCCAATCAGTTGAAAGGCTTAAGAGCAAAAACTGGGATTTCCTGGAGAAGAAGGAATTCTGCCTTGAGCCTGTAATATAGAAGTCTTGCCTCAGTTCTCAGCCTGCCCTACAAATTTCAGGCTTGGCAGCCCCCACAATTCACGTGAGCCAATTCCTTAAAACTCTCTTTTCCCCCCTCTTCTGTTTCTCTGGAGAACCCTGACCATCTTTTGATGTAAACAGATATCTACCATATCTCTAGCATATTACATATAATGATAAACATTCACTTCATGCTTGTGGAGCCATTTAACTAACTTGGTTTCTGCTTCATCTTATTAGCAGCCCGGAAGCATGATTAATTGGCTGAAAGGGAATTCAAAATTTTTAAAAGTAGAAAAAAAATAAAACCCTAATATTTCTGAAAAATAGGTAAATATTTTGTGTCTAAAGATACGAAAAGGTCATAAAGGCACCTTACTGTGAATCAAAATTATTCATACCCATGGTTGGTAATATTCTTTCCAATCAAATTGTCAGAGATGAAACCACAATTGCAACCAATGTGTTTTCAACCAAATCAAATGAAGCTACTGTAAACAAGGCTATGATAGAGCATTTTTGTAATCACATTTTTGCATATGTCGGAAAATATTTCCTTAAATTCTCAGAAGTGGAACTGCTGAGTCAAGCAATATGTGCTTTTAAAGTTTGAGGTCTATAATTCTCCCCGTGGGATTTATTCCAAGTCATGTATTTATAAGACAAAATTTTTGAGTACATCCTATAAGCCAGACTACATTAGGCCCAAGATACAGAGACAAATAAGCTACATCCTTGGTTTCAAAAGGCTCATGGCCGAAGCTCACTTACCTTTGTGCCTAGCACAGTGACCCATAGGAGACACTCAACAAGTATTTGTTAACTGAACAAATGGACAAATGAATGAAGGAATGAATGAGTGTGTATCAGTCAGCTGTTGCTACATAACAAAGTACCTTACTGGCTTAAAACAACAAACAGTTGTTATTTTGTATGATTCCGTGAGTCAGTTGGGTGGTTCGTCTTGTCTGGGCTCCCTGACTACTCTCTGCTGGGGCTAGCATGGCCTCACTCACATATCTGACAGTGCTCAGGCTAGCTGGTCTTGAAGGGCCTTGGGCTGGGATGGTTCGTCTCTGCTCCCCAAGGCCTCATATCCTCCCGTGGGCTAGCCTGGGCTTGTTCACATGGGGCTAGCCTCGGGGTTCCAAAAAGCAGCAGAAGAGAGCAAGTGCTAAGTCACAGGCACTTTTCAGGTCTTTAGCTGGGTCACACTTGCTCCTGCCCCATTGGTCAAATCGAGTCTCATGGCCAGACCCAGATTGGCACGGACAGGTATGGATCTAGGACTGGGAACATCAGCCGATCGGAATGGGATTGCTTCTGATTCTAAGCCCGTGGTCTGTATCCATTTACCTAAATGCCTGAGTTGGAAACTCAGTTCAGAGTTTCTGAAATTACACCTTGGGCCCTGAACTTTTCTACTAACATGTGTTTAACCCCATGTGTCTGATTCTGGAGGCCACGGCCAAGAAAAGCATTTCTGGGGAGACTGAACATGAGCCTTGAATGCATGATCACTACCCTGCGTTCTGACCTTTTTCTTCACAAGTGTGAAGAATGATAACTCAGTGGTGCTGGGGCCACCAGTGACTCATTCCATCTCTCCTCACGAACACAGATAAAGTTCATCCGTTACTTGGGTCCCCAACCACATAGCCTCTTGGCTCCACGGACCTCATTTTTCTACTTGCTCAGCACTTGGAGGCTGATTTAATGTGAAATTCCTTAGCATCAATTAAACGCTGGCCTCTGGATGGCACCGTGAGGGACCACTTGGGGAGCAAAGCAGTACCTCTCATTACAACAACTTTGTGCGGATTTTCAAAGAACAGTTACCGAAATGATGCCTTCACTACCACTTCTGTCCTGGAAATCTCTGCCCCCTTTTAAATGCACATGGCATGTTCAAACCAGGAGAAAATAGTTGATGGCAATCTCCTGCATTCTTTACTTGCGAGGGCACAGAGGTTAATTCGTGAAATAGTTCTCTAATGGAAGCCAGATTTGGGGAAAGTGAGGAAACAAATTTAAAAATCATGTCTCCAGGGTGGGGGAGAAGGACACATTTGGAGGGTGTGGGTCCCCTGACATGGGTCTGTCTGGGTCAGTTAGGCAAATAGGATGATCTTAATAGCTACAATTTATTTTTCCTTTGGGGGCTCAGGGTTTAGCCGACTGTTCTATGAGCTGTTAATTGTCTGAGGTGTTGGATTCTGAGAAAGCTTCTTTGAGGGCATCATATGGGAAAGCATTCCCTGCAAACTCATATTCAGGCAGGTTTTGCTTCTAATCCTTCCCTTTCCTGTTGTTTCCCCACCCCACAAGCAATACACACACACACACACACACACACACACACCCCAGATTATCTGCCCCCTTCCCCGCTTCCATGTTGTCATCCTAGGAAAGGTGTAGAACAGCGCTTCTCAAGATATCTGGATAAAGGACCATTTTTTAAGATTTTTAATCCACTGCAGACCAATACTTTCATAAAAGAGAAAAAAAAGGTATATATGACTATACATAACAAAGGCATACAAAATACAAGCCCGGCATTTCTACCATTCGATTGGGCAGGCATGAAAGTGCTCAGTTAAATTGTTGTAAAGGTTTCTGGAACACTTACTCTCCATTTCTACACTGAATTTGTTGCAAACTGGTAACCGGTGGGCCGAGCGCACTCCACACAGCTCTGGTGTAGAGCCCCGTCTCAGCGGCGGACTGAATGCCTAGCGTTCGTTTGTTTACACACTTATCCTGCACACACTTACCGAGGCTGTGCCCCACACCAGGAGCTCTGCGAAACAGTGCCAGGTAAAAATAAGACAGAGAGCCTGTCAAGTAGAGGGTGGCCCTGGGATCAGGCAGCGATCAGGTCGTGGTAGTGGTGGGAGGAGCATCTCACCCAAGTCTAAGGGCTCAGGGAAGGCTAGCTGGAGAAAGTGGCATCTAAGCCAAGTCTTTTTTTTGTTTGTTTTTAAAGATTTTATTTATTTATTTGACAGATAGAGAGACAGCGAGAGAGGGAACACGAGCAGAGGGGGTGGGAGAGGGAGAAGCAGGCTTCCCGCGGAGCAGGAAGCCCGATGCAGGGCTCGATCCCAGGATCCCGGGATCATGACCTGAGCCGAAGGCAGACGCTAAATGACTGAGCCACCCAGGCGTCCCTAAGCCAAGTCTTGAAAGAAGAGGAAAAATGGGTTCAATGGAAAGAGGGGTCTAGGGTGGTAAGAGGGACTGGAAGGGAGAAGTCCTTTCCCTGGAGAGGGAAGGACATTTGCAAATGTCTCGGTGTTTGCAGGGCAGAGCAGGGAGTTGAGTTTGCCTGAGTGCAGAGGTGGAGGAAGAGAGAGATGAGTCTGGGAGCTGAGCACTGGGGTTGAAAGGGGAGCTTTGAGGCTGTGCCAAGGAGTACGGGCTTCATCCCAAGGAGCACAGGGAGTGCTGCAGACATTGGGCAGGGAAGCCCCCAGGAGCAGATACGCATTTCAGGAGGCTCCCAAGACTGTTGTACGCAGAGGTTACGGGGAGGTGAGGGCCAGCCGGGGGCTGCTGCTGACACCCAGCTCCCGGTGACTGGTCCTGGCCCAGCTTTGTCCGGGTGACCCTGAGAGGAGGTGCCCAGCCTGCACAGATAGATGCAGGGCCCACAAGACTCAAGGCAAATTGTTTGCAAAAGGAAGGGAAAAGAACCTTCGAGGAGATCATTGAGCCCAAACAATGTTGGGTGTGGGCTGCATAGAGCCGGCCCAGTGAAGGGTAGGGCTGAGCTGACCTCCCACCGCTGCTTCTCCCACCCCCAGCCCGGCACCAGCAGACCCCACTGCCTGACCCAGACGGATGGCTTTTCCCGAGATTCTTTTTAACACCTGCTAGACCACCCCCCCCAGCCCCCAATCCAAATTACAGGAACACAGTGAAGGCATGACCAAAAGCAAGGGATTCACTCCACATCACGTTGGGAAAAAAACCAACCCAGAATAAGTAAGTTTGCAATCCTCAAAGTTATACCTTCTTCCTCTCTCTTTGTTGTTGTTGTTGTTGTTTAATAACAGCCCAAAGCCCAGGGTTTGATGTCTGTAATGTGTGCCACAAGGGTATCTGTCTTTGTTCCCTGATGGACAGATGCTATGACAGAAGACCAGTGTTTGGTGCTGAGATCACAACATTCTGCCCACATCAGTTAAATGATGAATCTCATACAAATAATTCATTTGGTGTTTAGGAGGGCATTGAGCCAGATTGTGGTGATGTCTCCCCTTTTTTACATGCTAAGGGGGCAACGTTTCAGAGTGCCAAAGGTAGCAGGGCAGAAATGGGAGGGGGGGCGCCTGGGTGGCTCAGTCGTTAAGCGTTTGCCTTCAGCTCAGTTCATGATCCCGGGGTCCTGGGATCGAGCCCCGCATCAGGCTCCCTGCTTAGCTGGAAGCCTGCTTCTCCCTCTCCCACTCCCCCTGCTTGTGTTCCCTCTCTCGCTGCGTCTCTTTCTGTCAAATAAATAAATAAAATCTTAAAAAAAAAAAATGGAGGGGGGTGTGATTTCTGCAGGTGGACCCGGGTACCCTCCTTCCTCTGAGGCCATCAGGGCTCTCTGCAGGTGCCACCCCCACCCGCCCCCCCGCAGAGAAGCCAGGGTCTCAGGAATGGAGCCAGAGTACATCCTTCTGCCACATTTCTTTTGGGAGTCTGCCATTCACTGAAGGACATTCTTAGGGTCAGGCTCACAGGCTGAGGTAGCACCCTGGGTGCAGGGAGGGTAAGGGGACGGGAGGAGAGGGGCTTCTCTGACCAAATGTAAATGATGGGCCCACTCATTATGTGTCCCTGCAGCTGGATTTCAATGCCTCATCACCCATCTGGAGCAGTAAGGACGTTTTTTCCTTAATAATAAAAAAAAATCCTAAGAACAACAACAACAAAAAATATAAGAGTTGCTTGAGGGCTCATAATTTTTGCCCTCATCCCCATGTTAAGAATTAGGACCACCACATGGTAGGTGCTTAGTAAAAGTTCGAGGACTGATGAATGGCTGAATTGTCATTTCCCCACTGTTGTCAATTTCTGTAGACTCAGTTTTTATTTGTCTCCCCACTTTTCATTCCCCCTGTGGGTGCGGGGATTATATCTGTCTTAATGAAGACTCTTTCCCCAGCACCTAGCACTGGGCCTGGCCCCGAGGTTGAATGACAGGGTGGATGGATGGATGGTGATGGTGAAGGCAGGCCCTCCCGTGCGTGGCCATGCCCAACCCAAATGCTGACTCCTGGGGAGCCTTTCTTGGGTACTGCAGCCTTCCCTGCCCACACCCATGGGGCAGCCCACAATCTGGGACTGCTCTAGTGTGGATAGACCCTGGTTCTCTTCTGGGAGGTTCTGCACAGCTCCAGTGTTCCCCAGTAATGTTTGGCTTGGTAACATTCTTTTTATTGGCTTCCTCCTCTCATCTTGCTTCCCCCACGATCACCCCCAAGTGAACAACTTGCACTTGAAGCTTTATCTCAGGATCTACTTCTGGGGAAACCCAAAGTAAGACAGATGGACCACGTCCTGCCTCCCCGTATGATAACCTCACCAGGAGAGATAGCGCACATCTCCTCCCAACGTTTCATTTAGAAAAATAGCAAACCAAAGGAAAATTGAACATTTTCAACCAGCTTCACCAGTCAATAACATTTTCCCACAATTGCTTTATCTCTTCTTTGCCCTCTTCCTCTCTCTCAATCTTTCTCAATATATATGTTTGTATTTTTACAAATACCATGATTATATAATGCATAATTATATTATACTTTTATTTTGTTTATTATAATTATATTATACTTGTATTATATTTTATAATATATTCAGGAGAAACATGTGTTTAGACTCCTAGTGGGAAACATTTGTTAGATAAACATGCCTTTTTCTTACAAATCTGATACATTTTATGTCTCCATATAATGTACATATATATATATACATTTTTTAGAACATCTGCAAATAAGTATCAGACTTCATGAAATTTCACCTGCAACTCCTTTAGCATGTGTCTACCAGAAAAAAAGGGCACTCTCCTTCATAACCAGAAATTCCATGATCACACCCAAGAAACTTAACATAGGTGTAATAATACTATCTCATATATAGTTCATACTCAAATTCTGCCACTTGTTCCAATACTATCCTTTATAGCCATGGGACTGTGTATACACCATCCCACTGGCCCTGACTCAGTGCCCTGTGGACACAGTGAATAGCCATTACACTGAGGCCAAATGAACAGAATAGAATGGATTCCCTAACAGTAAGAGGTGGAGAAGTTTCGGTCATGTGCTTCTGGTGGAGGGACAAATATTGCCACCAGAGGGTGGGACCTTGCAGGGCTCCCTGAATCCTACGTCACATAGCTGAGGGTGCACGGCTGGTCCCACCACAGCCCCCGACCTCGATCCTCGGACTCCTTTCCCAGAGAGCCTGGGAGCAGGCAGGGGCGATTCTTCTCTCTGAGCCCACCACCCTTGTACCTGTCGGTCCAGTTACTAATTTTTTTGGTCCCGTGGTTTCCGGAATTTTAACTGGAAGGAAAAGAAAGCATCACTGAAAAGCGAGGTCAGGGAAATCCCGTGGCTATCCATGGTTTTCAGGACTGGCTGCATCATTTGCAGGGCCCAGTACAAAATGAAAATAAGGCTGCTTGTTCAGAACTTATTTGGGTTTTCAAATAGCCACAGCAGAGCACTAAACCCAGTGGCAGGGCCCTTGTAAGAGTGGGGTGCTCACAGGACACACGCACATGAAGGTGAGGGCTGGATTGACTGAAGGCCTTTTAGAGCTTGAAGGTTGACACCAAGAGCAGGGAATACAGACCAAAGGCTTAAAAGTCTTGTGGAATTAGGGTCGCCTGGGTGGCTGAGTTTGTGAAGCATCTGCCTTCAGCTCAGGTTATGATCTCAGGGTCCTGGGATGGAGCCCCGCATCGGGCTCCCTGCTCGGCGGGGAGTCTGCTTCTCCCTCTGCCCCTCCCTAACTTGTGTGCACTCTCTCTCAAATAAATGAAATACTTTAAAAAAAGAAAGAAAGAAAAAAAAAGTCTTGTGGAATTAAAACTAAATGACTTAACCCAGTGCCCAGCTGGTCAGCAATGACTATAGCCCGTAGCCTCCATGGTTCTTACAAAGGCATCTGTGGTTGTCATGTACTCTGTCACCTTGGAGCGCGGCAGATCTGAGAGTGCTTCCCGCCGTAACCTGGCTGGTTTGTATACTCCTCCGACAGCCATTCTGCTGCATACCATTGCCCCTGTCTCCCATCAGGGCTGGTTGGACCCAAAGCCATCCCTCCCCGCTGCTCCTCGGGTCAGCTGCATCCTGCTCCCTTCCCCCACTTCTGACTCTTCAGCTCTCCGTGGCATTGAATATTGCAGAAGCGGCATCAGCTGCGTCGGGGAAGAAGGGGGTTCTGTCTCCCCACATCCTTTCTGCACTGATACAGTTCCCAGGGAAGGAGACTGCAGAGTCCGTGCCGGCAGAGTAACACACCCCGCAGTTTTATTAAAGAAAGGCACGTCTCTCCTTACAGCTGTTTTCCCTCCAAGGACTCAAAAGGACAGAGGTGCTGCCACTATTTCCGTGTGAAGCCAGGACCCTGGGAGGGGGAGATCGGGGGGGGGGGGTGGTGGTGGGGGCACCTGGTAGGACTGGGAGCGGAGAGCTGTGGGAGGAAGGGGATCCAGGGAGCCCAGAATGAAAAGGGGTTCCAAATGTCTGTTTTTATGCACCAGAGGATGATGTGCTAGGGAAAAGAATGTTTTGCTCTTCCTCTGGAGGCTACCCTTGATTGTAAGACTGCCTTTCTTGTGATGGCCTCTATGTAAATCTGCCCCCCGCACCCCCCCACTTGCTGGTTATAACCAAGAGGATGAAGCAGAGACAACCCCCCCAACCACCACCGTGGTAGTAGCCCAAATCAATGTCATCCCCTGATCGGAATCTGTGGAGGGCTGGAGGCCTAGCACCCTCATGCAGGTGTGTGGTCAAAAAGCAACTATGAGTTCCTGTCGCCAGGCCCTGTCCTCCGCAGGGAGCCCTACAAAGCAGAGATTTCAACAGAAGTCTGGAAAAGTAAACATTGCCAGAGGGAGAAACTCAAAACTTCTAGTCAACAGGAAACGTTTCCCTTTTGGTCTGTCAGAAGCAGTCAGGAGCAGTTCGTGGAGCCCTAATTTTTCTTGTCTTGGGATGTGATAAAAATAGCCACTCTTTGGGTGTAAATAAATGGCTCCTCCCCCCTGCATCATCACCACTATTTAGAGCAATAATGAGGACTGAATGCCGCTCTGAGCTGGAATTTTGCAAAGTCCTGTTGCCGTTTTCGATTGTGGGGAGATTTCCAACGTGTTGTCCTTCTCCCTGGGACTGGAAGGAATTTGTGTGTGGAACAGAGAAGAGGAGGGCTCCAGGGATTCAAAAAGAAGAGAGACCTGGGGGCAAACAGATGTTATCACTGGATCCACAGCAAGACCTTCCCAGGCCTCTAGACTCTTCCTTTCGGAGCCTCTAGCCCCCAGTGTTGTTTGCCGGCCGCTGACAGACCTCCACTACACCTGAGAGTCCCTTCACCTCTGAAAGCCAGTTGACCTCAGGAAAGGTGGGCAATGAAGCCCAGGGGAGCGAGAGCACAGACAAGGTCATAGCTAATGCGTGAATGACAGCCAAGGTCATGAGAGGAGAGACCGCATGACCTCAGCCACTGCGGAAAGGTAATTCCATCCTAAGAAGGAGAGGCATGCTCACCATCTGAACTCCAACACTGAGGAACCCAATAGCCCTCAGAAGCCCCAGAGGCTGCAGAGGACAAGGGTGTAGGCAGAGAGGAAGTGGCTTGGGGAGGAGGACGCAGGGATGCCGCGAAAAGATCACACACACAGTCATCAGCTCCATGGTTCCCCCGTATGTAATGGCCATGTTAACCAGAGTCATGTGTTTCTTGGGCACCTAACAGCGCCTCTAAGGTCGACTTCGAGAAGCAAGGCAGAATCCTTGCCCTCAAGATTCTTATACTCTGGGAGGCGGTAGGGAAGCAAACCTCAAATGAAAGATGCACCCCAATAGTCAATCTGCTGGTTATCGCAAACTTACTGACACCTACTATGTGCTGTCCTGAGGAGGGTAGAGATGGAGGGTGTGAGAACAGATAATAAAGATTTTAAAATGTTTTAAAATAATAAATATTTTAAATAGTAAATGTTTAAAACAATAAATATTTAACATTTAAAAAGATGACTGTAGGGGCACCTGGGTGGCTCAGTCAGTTAAGGGGGGGCTTATTTGGTTAAGTGTCTGACTCTTGGTTTCCGCGCAGGTCATGATCTCGGGAGCGTGAGATGGAGCCCGGCATCCACTCCTTGCTCAGCAGGGAGTCTGCATGAAGATTCTCTTTCCCTCTTTCTCTGCCCAGCACCCCCTCACACGCGCGCTCTTAAATAAATAAATAAATAAATAAATAAATAAATAAATAAATAAATAAAATCTGGCTCCGGGGGTGGAGGGTGGCATGCAGGTTTAGCCTCATTAATCAAAAGATGGTGAGGAGAGCAATAGCAGGAGCGCTGCTGGGAGTGTGTTAGAAACGCGGAGTGTCGAGCCCCACCCCAGACTTGCAGAATCGCAATCTGCGTTGTAACAAGATCCTACGTGATGTAGGGATTCGAGGTAGGCTGGTTAGGGCACAGGCTTGCCCATCAAAAAGTCATGCGGTGCATGACTGTGGACAATCCGTACAAGCTTTCTCAGCTGCAGTTTCCACATCTGTAAAATGGGCACCGAAGAATAGAATCTGTCAGATAGTGTTGTCCTCAGTGGAATAAATGACCCATGTGCAGCCTTTACCACAGGGTCCCCAGGATAAGTGCTTAAAATATTGTCGTTATTAACCAGATGATGACACCCTCTGGCCATGCGACTGACCTTGGGCCACTTTATCTTTTTCTAGGGTCCAGCTAAGGGAACTGTTTGCTGAGTCCTTGTACTAAGTTCTTGCTTCGTCATAGCCCCTTCTCCTTAGCTTAATAATTGGTAGAATTACAAAGGGCTGGAGCTGGAAAGAAAGGACGTTTGAGTTTCTAGTGAGCCTGCCCTCTTTCCTTCCCACCTGAGGAAGCTGGGGCCCAAGACTTGTCCTGCCTGGAATCACAGGGCGAAGGGCTGGCCTGTTTCTGAATGCCCTGTTCAGAATCTCTCACCATAATAAAAACAACAGCTTCTGTGCTTTGGCGCCTGGCGCACCCCTGCCAGACACCAGACTCAGGGGTTTATCAAAAGAAGCATCTCATTTAATCTACATAACCATCTTCCACTTCAAAGACAAGAAACTGAAGCTCTCACAGTTATGTAATGTGCCCAAGGCCTCAGAACCTCAAAGGGCAAGCAGGGGCAGAATGGAATTCGGGGTGGGATCTGGTTTGCTGACTCCACTGTTCCCAGTGGACCTGCCCCTTCTGCTCCACCATCCTCAGGAAAGCTCCCTGCAGGAAAGACAGGCATGTGTGGGGGTGCTTCTGGATATCGAATGTACTGTTTCTTGGCCTGGGTGATAGATAGAGGGGTATTCATTTTACTATTCCTCTGTAAACTGTGCAAATATGTTTTCTCACACACCCGCACACATTGTATACATCGAAATATTGCACACCCGTAACTTAAAAACAAATAGAAAAGAATAGGGGCGCCTGGCTGGCTCAGTCGATTGTGCCTCTGATAACCAAACGTATCAGGCTCAGGCCTCTATCTCAGGGTTGTGGGATCGAGCCCCGCGTTGGGCTCTACGCTCAGCATGGAGTCTGCTTGGGTTTCTCTCCTTCTCCCTCTGCCCCTCCACCTGCTCATGCTCTCTCTCTCTCAGATAAATAAATAGATAAAATCTTAAAAAAAAAAAAAAGAATAGAAGAGGAATCTCACAAGTGTTTGAATACAACCCTGGGGTATCTCAAGGTAGGAAGAAGAAGGTAGGCTTGACATAAAAGCAGGAAAAAAATATCCTGGATTTAGCCTAGGAGCCTGGAGTTAGCACCTTGACTAGGGACCAGATAAGCTAATGCCTGGCAGGCCCTGATGGGGCACGGTGGGTGGGGCCTAACATTTAGAAATGTTTCTAAAACCAGGCCATGAAAAAAAATGATTTGTCTTTTGCTCCACAGGTTCCTGGTTAGGACAGATGGGTTAACGTATTCTCTTTCATTGGTTTCCCAAGACCTCAGGAGAAACTATGATTATATTAATGGCAGGGTCATTTATGATCCTGGAAATTAGGAAACCACCTAGAAGTCCACCAAGAGGGACAAATTTAATAATGTATGGTGTCTCCATGTGAAGGACGGGCACTAAAAGTCATTTAAAAACCAGGACATAGTGAACATAACAAGGATTTTACCTACAGCTGTGCTGGGTTGAGGGCCTTCTGAGTGAGGGGCACAGGTGCTGGTTCTGGTAATTCATTCGCACAGTGCATCCCCATTCTACAGATGAAGAAATGGAGGTCCAGGGAGGTGGAATAATTTGGTCAGCATCCCACAGCTGTGAGGCGCATAGAGGTGCGTGACATCTTCAATTTAAAAAGCAACTTATAACTCAGGGTGTGTGGGATCATTTCAGCATCGTGTGTGTGTGTGTGTGTAATCAGTGATTTTAAACTGAGGGTGATATGCGCCTCAGGGGACATTTGGCAATGTCTGGGGATATGTTTGGTTATCACAAATGTAGAGGCCAGGGATGCTGCTAAACATCCTAAAATGCACAGCATAGGGCCCACAACAAAGAATTATCCCACGCAAAATGTCAGTGGTATTACACACACACACACACACACACACGCAGAGAGAAAGAAAAGTCTACAAGGAAGATTGCAGAATAACAATTGTTATCTTTGGGTGTAAGGAGATTTTTTTTTCCATTATCTCTATTTTCTAATTTTTTTATTGTCAACAAGGAACATGATTAAGTGTGTATGTGCGCGCGCGCGCGGGCGCGTCTGGGTGGGGGGGTATCATCTAGTTACAATTGCCTTAGAAACAGCTCAGTTGAAGATGAGCAGCCGAGGGGAGGAAGATTTGGGGTTAGTTTTCCGGGGGGGTTCAAGCCGATGACCCGTCAAGCCCGGCCTCCAAGGGTTCGTCTGATCCGAAGCTTGGGTAAAAACCGAGCCCCCCCTCCCCCCGCAACGTGCGGGGAAATGCGTCTGAGTCTGAGGGCGGGAGGCCCTGCGGGGGAGGCCACACCCACCCTCGGGGAGGTCAGCGCCGAGCGGCGGAGGTGAACTTGCAGGAGGCGCTGTGTGAGCACAAGGGCGCGAGGCCCCGGCTTTGTTGCCGGTACTAATGATGGGGCGGCAGTCCCCTCACCTGCTCCTCGTGCTGTGTGACGGCTCTGTTTGCTCTTTGCCCTGTTCCGCGCTGAGCCGCAGTTCTGTAGCCACCTGGGTCACGGCTCCTTATGGGAAATAAAGAGAGAGACAATAGTGTCCCAGCTTAAAACAGAAAGGCCCCGACAGCTGCTGAGCAGCTCTTGTTGGAGGCTCCCTCCCAGGGCTGAGGAGCAGACATAAACCATCCCATATAAAGAGGGCAAGAGGGGCCCAGACAATGGCTGGAAACTCCGAGGGGCTCCTGGCAAGTTTCCTGAAAGCACGGGTGAAGAAGCAGACAGTGCTAAACAAAGGCCCACCCCCGGGGCCACCTCATAAACCCCGCTCCTCATCAAGGGGGAAGCATGTGCCTCTGCTCCGAGCCCCTCACTGAAGTGTTCCAACCTTTGAATCAGACCACAGGTTCCCAGGGCTAAGTGCTGGTCAAGTGCCCCTCCCGCCCCCCTGGGTCCCATCCCCCCTCCCATCCCATCATCCCCATTCAATGATGGAATAGAGAATAGCTCTGCTCAGTGCTTTCTCCGAGCATGCTGGAGAAATCTCTTTCTTGCCAAGATTTTCCAAATCAGTGTTATGCGTCTGAACTAAGCAGATTCCCGGACCTGTGGCTGTAGATCAAGTATGGCAAATAGGCTTCTAGTCTCTGAATGATGGGAGGTGGCTGTCTGCAGTGCTGGGTCAAGAAGCTCCCTGGGACTCCATCCAAGAGAGTGAGGACTGAGCTGTGATTGCTGAGCTCTGCCTGTCACGGGTGTGTGTCTGGGGAGCTGTGCCCGAGTGTGCCTCCGAGCCTGCTTTAGCCCTTGACCAGACTATCCGCGTGGTTATTCCCAACTGTATCAGGAACTGCCTTTCCAGTGGGCAGTTATTACCAATTCCAATGGCAGGAATATGAGAGCTCTCCAGCATCTGAATAACCTTGGGGACTTGTCAAATGCAGATTCCTGGACCTCAGTAACCTGTGTTAGAGTATCCTGGGGGACTTACCTAAAAATGCCAGTTTCTGGGTCTCACTCTGGAGCTCCTAATATGGAATATCTTGGAGGTGAATACGGAAATCTTTGCTCTTAACAAGCACCCCCAGATGATCTATATGCACACCAGAATCTGAGAACCATTTATCTAGAGATATTGTTTCTACCTGGAACAACTAGAAACATTCTTAAAATCGCGATTGGGTTATGGTGGTTTTAAAATGTGCACAATATTCTTTTTTTTTTAAGATTTATTTATTCGAGAGACAGAGAGAGAGTGCAAGAGTGGGGGGAGAGGCAGAGGGAGAGGGAGAGAGAGAATCTCCAGCAGACTCTCCGCTGAGCGTGGAGCCTGACACGGGGCTCAATCCCACGACCCTAAGATCATGAGTCAAGAGTCAGATGCTTAACCAACTGAGCCACCCAGGCACCCCTAAAATATGTCCAATATTCTTTAATATTCCTCCTTTGAAACGGTGGAACCTAATTCCCACCCCCTAAGTGTGAGCCAGACTTCGAGACTGACTTATCATGAATAGAATGTGGAGGATGTGAGAGGACATGACATCTCAGATGAGGGCATAGTGGCATGTGGCCTCCTCCTTGCTCTCTTGGCTCACTTCTTTGAAGGGAGTCAGCTGTCAGGTCATAAGAACAGCTCTACAAAGAGGCCCCCATGGAGAGAAACTGAGGCCTGCCGCCCACAGCCATGTGAGTGAGCCAGCAGGAGGCCCCGGTCTAGCCTTCAGATGACAGCAGCCCCAGCTGATGTCTTGAATGTGACCTCATGAGAGACCCTGAGCTGGAGGCCTTAGCTGAGCAGCTCTCAGGTCCCTGACCCACAGAGACTGTGAGATAACAAGGGTGTCTTGTTTGAATCTTTTAAGTTTGGGGTGATGCAGCAATAGAGAATGATCATGTGAGTTAAAAGACAGTTTCCATTGATCTTTCACAGGGCTATGCTCTTCACCTTGTAAGCCAGCCCTGGACAAGTGAGCTTGACTTCCCCAAGAAGAAGGAGGTGTTTTCTTCCAGCCAATCCTCTGGTCAGAGCCAGCCAGACTCTGCTGGCAGGCTGTCCCCAAGCCATCTGAGACCCAACAAGGTAGAGGTCCTTGCAGGAGGCCCCGAACTGTGTTTGCCCAGAGGAGTTCTGTTTGATATCCCAACTGTGTGGACATACCCTTTGCCCTGCCTCCCTGCAGGGGGTTTAAGCCCTTAATGAAGCTCGCAAAACCTGAAATGTTCAGCCCCAGCCTTCTCCCCAACTCACATCTTCCAGCATTTTGCTTCTTTACACACCAAATGCTTCCCTGTCCCCCCAGCACCCAAAAATCCATGCCTGCATGCCTCTGCTCACACTCCCCTCTGCCTAGGATGCCCTTCCATGCCCTTGTAGCACCTGCTCTAGAGCTTTTGTCAGCTTCCCCACATCCCTTCCATGAGTGCTGGGACTTGGCCTCTGCTCCCCCAGCACTTTGCATACCCCAGGAATGATGCAAACTTTATTTTACGGTGTAAGTTTTACTTTGGGGGTCTAGGTAATTGTTCTTTTAAAGGACAGTTGTTTGAGCATGCAAACGCAGGCATAGAGAATTTCTCATTGTTTCTACCTCAAGTCTAGCTCAGTGGTTCTCCATGTCAGGGTGCTAAGAATTCCTGTGTGTGGTGATATATGCAATCTGAATTTAAATACCACTGTGAACTTTTTATACAATTGAAAAAAATCACCTTCCCTCTAATCAAGCCCAGCTCCCTGTGTCCTTAACACCTTGGGGCAATTTTGACTTCTATGATTTGCACTGTATGCATCTGCACAGGGCTGTGATCCTTGGAGGGATTCCACTGTAGTAACTCATCTAGATCACAGACTGCCAGCGATGGAAAAAAACCTTTAAGATAATCTAGGCCTGTAGTTCTTTAAAAAAAAAAAAAAAAAAAAGATTTTATTTGTTTGACAGAGAGAGACACAGTGAGAGAGGGAACACAAGCAGGGGGAGTGGGAGAGGGAGAAGCAGGCTTCCCGCTGAGCAGGGAGCCTGATGCGGGGCTCGATCCTAGGACCCTGGGATCCTGACCTCAGCTGAAGGCAGATGCTTAACGACTGAGCCACTCAAGCACCCCTAGGCCTGTAGTTCTTAAATTTGGTGTTATATACTCCTTTGAGAGTATAATGAAAACAACAGAAATCCTCAAAAGAAAACTTTGGCCCCCCTGAAATTCCTACATGGATTCCAGGTCTAAATCTGTAATCTAGTTTAAACCCATTTTATGGATAAGGAAAAAGAGGCCTAGAGAAGGTAAACAAACTGGCTGAGATCTCACCAGCCAGTGGGAGAGCTGGGACTAGAATCCAGATCTCTTTATTCTTCCATCCCTGGTTTGCTGCCTAGATGAGGCTGCTTCCCATAAGCATCCCAAGTCTATGCTAACCTAGTCTCTACCTGTGATGTACAGCAAGCCAGAACCCTCACTTCACATCTCCAGCCTGTGACACTTCACCCCAGTTTGGGCAGTTGAGCAGTATCCTCTATCCTCTGGGGCCATTTAATCACTCAGAAGTTTCAAATAGGGAGAATGTCAGGCCTTCCCATTCCTCCTTTGAGGGATAGGTCGGGCCCAGAGGTTCTGACCATCAATATGTGGGTTCTAGGCAGAGGCTTCAAGCTGAGCTAAGATTGGCCTATTAGACCAGCTGGGATTCATGATGAAGAAATCCAAGACAAAAATAGACATCAGTGGTGGGACGGAGAGCAAAGAAATACATGCCAATATAAAGTAGGAAAATTGTCTCCAAAATGAGCTGAGCAGGCTCAAACCAGGTTTTAAGGACATGGGGAGGGGCACCTGGGTGGCTCAGTCGTTAAGCGTCTGCCTTGGGCTCAGGTCATGATCCCAGGGTCCTGGGATTGAGCCCCACATCAGGCTCCCTGCTCAGCAAGGAGACTGCTTCTCCCTCTCCCACTCCCCCTGCTTGTGTTCCCTCTCTCGCTGTGTCTCTCTCTGTCAAATAAATAAATAAAATCTTAAAAAAAAAAAAAAGGACACGGGGAGCTGGGGTTGATTATAGGGAAGGTGAGAGGTATGAGGACAGAGATGACCAAGAGCCAAATGATTCCCCCAGGAAGCTAAATTGTATTATTGCTGCTTTTTTACTTAGGTATCTTAGAAGTTACTGATTGGTGTCTGTTAGAATCGTTTTTTGGTTTTTTTTGTTTTTTTTAAGATTTTATTTATTTATTTGAGAGAGAGAGAGTGAGAGAGAGAAAGAGCACAAGAGGGGGGAGCGGGAGAGGGAGAAGCAGACTCCCTGCTGAGCAGGTAGCCCGATGCGGGACTCGATCCCGGGACTCCAGGATCATGACCTGAGCCGAAGGCAGTCGCTTAACCAACTGAGCCACCCAGGCGCCCAGAATAGTTTTGCTTAAAACACACACACACAAAAAACCCGAAACACCAAAACTATGTTAAAACCATAAAGGGTGGGGTACCTGGGTGGCTCAGTTGGTTAAGCCTCCGACTCATGATTCCTCCTCAGGTCATGATCTCAGGGTCCTGAGATCCAGCACGCGCCGCCCCCCCCACCTCCACCGGTTGGCTCTGCACTGGGTGTGGAGCCTGCTTAAGATTCTCCCTGTCCCTCTGCCCCTCCCCCTGCCCCCTTCTCTCCTTTTCTTAAAAAAAAACAAAACAAACAACAGCAACGAAAAAAACCAAAGCAAAACCATAAAGGGAGTTTATGAAGTTTTGTGACTTCAAAGTCCAGAGGTAGCTTAGACTTTAGGAATAGTTTGATCAAAGATTTGGCTCAGTTTCTCTGTAACTTTGTCAGCTCTGCCCTTCTTTGGATACTGGCTCTGTCCTCAGACTGGCTTCCTCATTGTAGCAAAGCGCATATAGCAACCCCAGGTCTCATACCTATATACCATGCTCTCAAGAACAAATGCAAAACAGGTAGCCTTTCTTTCTCCAATCACTGAACAAAAGTCCTGGGTATCACTCTCATCAGTACTTGAATCAATCACTCTGGCAGGGGAGATGAGATTACACGGAAGGGTTGGGCCAGTCACAGCCCATCCTGGGGCTGGGGCTGGCTCAATTCCATGCAAGCCCAGAGCTGCCACACAGCAGAGCTGGGTGGATAGGTGGTGGGGAGACAGCCACAGTGCTCACTCCATGGATTTCAGGGGCTGTGGCATGATCTGCTAGCAATGTGACAATCTTGTATTTCTCAGAAGTCCTAGTTTGATATGGTCCACACCGTATTTCCAGAGTTTTCTTCCTGCTCCACACCGCATTTCCAGAGTTTTCTTCCTGCTCCTTCTCCAGGCACGACTGAGCCCCTCTGAGTCCTGCCTGGTCCTCTTATGAGTTGTGAATCTGACACTGAAATATGCCAAGTCAATGTTTTAGAATCATAGGAAATTAGAACAGGAAGGGGGTGGTTTGAAGTCATCTCATCTTCATTTTTAGGAAGGTGCTTCCCATCTGGATTCCATATTCAGTGCTCTTTCTCTGACCCCCTGGGATGCTCTACAGGGTAAATTTTGGAAGAACAGGTTTGATCGAGTTCTGTGACTTAAGAGCTGGACAAATTGCTTAACCTATCTGAGCCTCAGTTCCCTCATCTGTCAAGTGTAAATGGTGACAGTAGAGCTTACTTTATGAGGGAAGGTATGCATTTCCTAGTGCTGCTGTAACAAACAACCACATTGAGTGACTTAAAACAAATACATACATTTATCGTCTCAGAGATCTGGAGGAATGAAGTCTGAGACCAGCGTACCCCTATGGCTGTGTTCCTTCTGGCAGCTCTAAGGGAAGAATCCGTCTCCTCACTTTTTCTAGCTTCTAGAGGCTGCCTGCGTTCCTGAGCTCGTGGCCCCTCCTCCATCCCCAGAGTGTTTCATTCCACCCTCTGGCTCCATAGTCAAATCTCATTTCTCTGACCTTGACCCTCTTGCCTCCCTCAGTCAAGGCCCTTGAGATGACATTGGACTCAGCCAGATAATACAGGATAATCTCTCCATCTCAAGATCCTTAACTCAATCATATCTTCAAAGTTTCTTCTGCCACATATGGTCACATGTCTACAGGTTCTGGGGATTAGGATGTAGATTTTTTTTTTGGCAGTGGGAGGGACATTTTCTTTTTATCACAAAATAATGTAATCAACATGAAAGTGTGTTCCATAGTGATGAGTACATAGTAAGCGTTCACTAAATGCCATTATTATCATGTAGGTGCCACCTACTGTGTGCCCAGCACTGTGCTAGATGAGAAGCTACCACAGTGATCAAAACAGATGTGGCACCTGCCATTGTGGGGCTTGTCCAGTCTCATTGGTATAACCTTTGAGCTCTCAGATTCTTATGAAGAATGATATGCTTAAATCTATTTCAAATACGCTCAGGGACTGTCATCAGTCAGCTTTTGCTGTGTAACAAACTACCCCAAAACTCACCAACTCAAAACTACTTAGTTAGCTCTCAATTTTATAAGTCATGAATTCTTGTTCTTTTTTCTGGTCTGGGCTGGACCTGGTTGGTTACAAGAGGGCTCAGCCATGGTCAGTGGGGGCTGCTGGTTTATAATGGTCTTGGCTGGGATGCATGGGGCCTCTCTCTGTGTGGTTTTCATCATCCAGCAAGTTGCCCGGGCTTGTCTGCGTGTTGGCAGAAGGAAGCAGCAAGAATAGAGGTTGCAAAGCCTCTTAAGTCCCAGACTCAGAACTGACACACTGTCACGTCTCTCCCTTCCATTGATCCAAGCAGATCCCAAGCCCCGATTCAAGGGGTAAGGAAATAGACTTCAGTGCTTGATGGGAGTAGCAGTAAACCATTGTGGCCATTTTGCCATCCACCATCCCAACATGGCAGGGAAAAGAAAGGGAGAATGGAGGTTACGTCCCTGTGACACAGTTACCGGAGGAGAATGTTCCCCAGGAAAGGAGGCAGCAAGGCCACGACCTGTTCAGGAGTGGCCTTTGGGTGGCTAATTATTCTTGTGCTCTCTGTGAAGCACAACGTATTAGCATATGTCTTTCTCTCTGTGCTAAAATGCCAGGCCCCAAGATCTCTATTATAAATGACACAATTAAGTCCTTGGCAAGAAAAAGTCAAGTTCACCAACCTCTCTTCTCTTTTTCAGGAAGCTAGTGAGGACAAGCAGAGCAAGTACACCAAAGTGTGCACAAGCGACAAAAGACATATAAATTTGGAGACATTAAGAGAGGTCATTGGAACACTAGGTTTCCTTAAAACAAAGGCTTCTGTTTGTCATTGGCAAATGTGAGTGGAAAAAACAGGGTATAAAACAGTTGATCCAGCCTTACCTTATCCAACTTTTTAAAGAGAAAAATATTTCCTTATACATAGGCTTACAAAAACAACTGAAAAGACAAATACACCACAATATTAACAGCAGTTGGTCATCTTTGCTGGGATTAGAGGTGATTTTAATTTTTTTTTTCTACTTCTCTGAACTTTGCAGATTTTCTCTAGTAAGCCTGAGTTACTTTAGTATCAGGGAAAAAAAATGTAATTAAAAATATCCACAGTAGGTTGGTTCTAATTGCTTCAACATTTAAAAACAAAGCTCAAGTTATCTGATTGTGTTGTTAATGGTATTTGCTGGAATTGGGGCTTCCATGTTGTTTCCTTTAAAATGATCCTGGGGCATTAATTTGTACACTAAGGTCGCGGACTCTTAATTTCAAGTTTATAAAATAAAATGTATTCGTAAGTTCCTTTCATTTGTTATTAGTCTCTCACTTCTCGAAATGCCAGGAACTCAAAGATCTTTAGCAGGTAAGATACCCAGAGGCCATTTACACTGTCTTCATACAAGTGACTCTACACAGCTGTGGTTTCTATCTGACTCTCAGGGGCACCTGGGTGGCTCTGTCAGTTTAGTGTCCGACTCTTGATTTCAGCTCAGGTCATGATCTCAAGGTTGTAAGATCAGGCCCCACGTTGGGTTCCGTGCTGGGCTTGAGCCTGCCTAAGGTCTCTCCCTCTACCCCTCCATGCCCCCCCCAAATAATAATCATGTTAATAATATCTGACTCTCAGCTCTTATCAGGGTTGATATATATACAGAACAGGCCTGCAAAGAATAGTTCTGCATCTTTTGTACAGATCTTATCTGTATTTGGCTCATGGTACTTTCCATGGAGACCCCTTTGGTAGATTCCCCTTATCTACCTTATGAGGAAGTTTGGTTTCCATGATGCATGGCTGTGTTTCCCATTAGGAAACAGTGAAATGAGATTATTTATCTTGGTTTCTCTTTGCCTTTGCTGCTGGGAAGCTTAGAATCAAATTTTGTGCTCAATTAAGGGGACTTCGTTTAGCCAAGTTTTTATATCTTGTTAAATAGTGCCGCCATCCATCTATCCGGCTGTAGCCAGAAATCCCAGACAACATTCTAGAATTTTCTGTCTCATTGTGGCAGTTATCCACCTGGGAGCTTTTTCCTTTGAATCTCTCTCTCTGATCCGTCCATCTGCTATTTTGTGCCTGTGTTGCTCAAATAGCCTAACTGGACTTCCCAAATCTTACCGTACCCTGCTCCTCCACTCACCCCTTCAGCCCAAACCAAAAGTCCATCTTCTACACTGATGGGTCAGTGGTCTTTCTAACATGCCAGCCTGATCCTGTAACCTCCTCGTTAAAAGTCTTTACGTGCCCAGTCTCGGCGCCTTAGTTTCTCTTGCGTAAGTGTCCATCTGTCTCTCTCAACTGCCATCTTCCTTCAGTCCAGCCACACTCAATCAGCAAGGCACACCCTGTCTGGTCTCTGGGATTCTGCACATCCTATTCCCCTGCCTCGAATGCTCTTCTCTCTTCCCCACCCATCTTTGGCATGGTCACTGCCATGAATCTTGCCTCGGAGTTTCTTTCCTGAGGCCATCCCCGGTTCCTTCCCCCCACCCCGGACTGGTCAGGTGCCCCCCCTGTGAGTTGCCACGCTTGCCCACCTTTCTCCTGACACAGCCTCGATCATAGTGAATTGAAGGGTGCCTGACTGTCTCTCTCTGTCTCTCAGTCTCTTGCTCTAACATGTCATCTGTCTTGCCGCATTCCCTGCCTGACCTGCCACAGAGGGCTCGCTGAATATTTTTGAAGGAATGAATAAACTAGTTTTCTGGCATCAAATGTCTTCCTTCCCACCCTCTCTCGTTCACCCTCATTATTTATCTATTGCTTGGCCCTATTGCTTTATATATGCCTTTCAGTTACCCTAAGCCAGCCTGTAGTAGACAGTTTTTCAAAAATGGTCACAATGTCCCTTGCCTTGCAGCCCATCCTATGGAGGAACAATATTCCCACCCATTGAGCCTGGGCAGCTGCCTGGTTAATAACATGCAGCTGATGGAATGGGGCTGGCTTTGCTTTAGTTCAGGTGGTGTTGAACACTTTCGTTCCTCTCTTGGAACTGACCCGCGGCCGTGTGCACTAGGCCGAGCTGGCCTGCTGGCGGATGGGACACCCAGCTCCAGAGCCCCTCCACTGCACCATTGGGCCCCCAGACGCACGAGACCATCACAGACTCAGCCTCAGGCAGCTCCGCACAGACCGCCTGAGTGAGCCCAGGGGAGATCGGCTGACCTTGGCCCAGATCACCGGGCATGCCTAGTTTGGACAAACAGGCTGAGGAACAGTAGTAACAAAGGCTTGTTGTTGTAAACGCCCATGTGTGGAGGTAGTTTGTTACAGTATGTCTTGGTGCTGTTCCTGATCGCTGACCTCAAGTGACACACTCTCCTTCCAACCACAGGTTACTACATCAAAGTCTCCAGAGGCTTAGAGTCAGTCTCGTCTTATTTTTGTCTAGCACCATAGGGTACATAATCCAAATCTGTTTTTAAGGGCAGAATTATAAAGCATACTTCAACTTTTAGGTCACCAAAACCCTCTTACACCACTCTTCTTCCAGCATCTCCACCTCCACCCCTAAAACCAAAGCAAATTTTAATTTAATTCCTCCTCCCTGGACTCTACCTAAAGTATCCACGTGTTGCTTGCACTTCAATCCTTTGGACTAGCCCAGGGACCGGCTCTGAATCCTGTGTGACCTGGTGCTAGTAACTGGGTCCTCCATGACCTCCAGTGAGTCACTTAACTTCTCTGGGTTTCAGTTTTCCTGTCTGTAAAGTGGGTGCTACAATTTTACCTACATCCAGGGCCTTTGAAAATTTATCCATTCCATGAATATTTCCTGAGGGCCTCCTGTGTACCAGACATTGTTCTGGGCACTGGGGACATATCAGTGAGCAAATGCAGGGGAAATAGTCTTTGTCCTATGAAGCCTACCTTCTACCAGAGGGAGACAGACAATAAAGAATGAATAGAAGAAAATTATGGAGTGTGATTGAAAGTAAGTACGATTACAACACATAAATCTGGATGAGGAGGATCGAGAGGGTGGAGGGGGGCTGGCAGTGTGGGTCCTGGTTGCCATTTTACACATAATATTGTTAGGGTAAGTCTTCTTGAAATGATATTTGAAGCAAGGCTTTAAAGAGGTGGCAGTTAGGGCGCCTGCGTGGCTCAGTCGTTAAGCGTCTGCCTTCGGCTCAGGTCATGATCCCAAGGTCCTGGGATCGAGCCCCGTATCGGGCTCCCTGCTCCGGGGGAAGCCTGCTTCTTCCTCTCCCACTCCCTCTGCTTATGTTCCCTCTCTTGCTGTGTCTCTCTCTGTCAAATAAATAAAATCTGAAAAAAAAAAAAAAAAGAGGTGGCAGCTTTGCAGGTGAGGGAAGAGAGTGCAGGGTGGGGACAGCCAGGGTGAAGGCCCTGAGACAGGAACGTGCCTGGTGGGTTTGAGAAGATGAGAGGCGAGAACGAGCAGCAGAAGCAGGCAGAGGGAAAAGGGGGCAGGCAGATTGCTTGGGGACCCAGGTCTTGGGTTTTACTTCGAGCAAAATGGGCAGCCAGTGGAGGGCTTTGGTCAGAGAGCTAAAGCTTGTGGTGCCTGGCCTGGAATAAGGCCTCCATAGTTTTAGAGCAGCCAGTACTAGGTCTAGGAGGCAGTCGGGTGCCTGTGAGGAATGCAAGGCGTGGGCCCCATGCCCCTGCCGGGGGTGCCACAGGGCCTTTGTGTGGCCGGTAACGGCTCTGTCCCCCTCTACCTCCCAGTATACACAGCTCCAGGGAGTGGGTAGGCACATTTGCACGAGGGCCATGGAGCCTCTGGGGAGAACAAGAGAACACTTTTGAGGCTTAGCAGTAGTCAGCACTATATTGATGGCAGTGGTAGCACCTGAGGTCAGCTCCCAGGAAAGACAGCAAGGACCCCCCCCCCAAGAGGACATCACCTTGGGGCAAGAGGGAGCATCAGCCTAAACTCTGAGTTTAAGGTTCAGCTCTAGAAACTTGGACCCCCCACCCCTTGGGGCTCTCTGGCCAGGGGTGACTGCATAGAACTGTGATATTCCCTCTCGAGAATCAGGGAGGCTGCTGTGGGCACCCGGATCCCCAAGGACTCTTTCCAGCAGCAGCTAAAGATGAAACACATCAGGCGGGACCAATTTTCTAAATCAATCCCACAAGAGAAAACTATCCCAACCTGGGCTCTGCGTAGACCCACCGTTTCTCCACCATCGCCATCTGGGGGGTGCTTAGGCACGGGTTTGATCCCTCTGGAGTGATAAGGGCCTGGGGTTCTTGAAAACAGGGGGCACAGAGAGGGCAAAAGCGGGAGTGAGGTAATGGGCATGCTGCTAATCCGACGGGAGGAATCTAGGAAACAATAATGTGAGCCTTAAGAGCTGATGTGTCCTTATTCGTGTCTCAAGCTGCTGGAGACGGTCAGGTCCGCTGATCATCGATGTTCCTGCTCTCACATGCGTTCTGGAGAGTGAGTTAGCCCTGTTATCACTTCCTTACCCCTGGGCCCCCTTCCAGCCTGCTTCACGGTTTGTGCAGACTCCAGCGCTCACCGTTAACCAGGCCGGGAACCACAGGGGCCCGCCGAGGTGGCACGGGACTGGGAGCCGTTGCCCAGGTGAGGCTCCAGTAGCCGGGCGCTACTGGCCAAGGCATTTAGACGCCATCAGCGCCGAGACCTCAGTCGGCAGTGCGGCGCCAGCTGAGCGTGCGGGAATGCCCCGGGGCTGCGGTGCGGGCGGCCGGGCAGTGCGGCGCCAGCTGAGCGTGCGGGAATGCCCCGGGGCTGCGGTGTGGGCGGCCGGGCAGTGCGGCGCCAGCTGAGCGTGCGGGAATGCCCCGGGGCTGCGGTGTGGGCGGCCGGGCAGTGCGGCGCCAGCTGAGCGTGCGGGAATGCCCCGGGGCTCCGGTGCCGGCGGACGCAGGCTCTGGTTCGGCCAGTGCGCCCCAGTGGGACCTGAGCTTCCCCGTGAGGACTCCCAGGTGCTGCTGCTGCGGGGTAAGAGCATCCTACTGAGGTTGCAACTCCAGCCGCACGTTAGAACCCCCGGGGTAGCTGGGACCCAATACAATTTCAGGCCCCACTCCGGCAGATATTCTGATTTAATTGGTTTAGGATGAAGTCTGAGCATTACAAGTTTAATCTCTCCCAGTGATTCTGTCAAGCAACCAGGACTGAAAACCACTGGTTTGGCCCATGCTCCTCACCTGCCAGGGCTTTAGGTAGAGAACTATATATTTTATCTTCCAAGCTGGAACACGTTTTTTAAAAAGATTTATTTATTTGAGAGAGAGACTTCTCTGAGAGAGCGCATGCATGTGAGTGGCGGGGAGGGGCAGAGGAGAGAGAGAGTCTCCAGCTGACTCCAGGCTGAGCGTGGAGCCCGATGCAGGGCTCAGTCCCATGACTCTGAGATCATGACCTGAGCTGAAATCAAGAGTCGGGTGCTTAACCCATTGAGCCACCCAGGCGCTCCCTGGAGCACGTCCTAGAGTGCAAGGGGTCATGGGTGATAATCACACAGACTCAGCACGTATAAACCAGGGTTATCCTGAGCAAACCCCCATGTGTAGTCAATTCCACTGTAACCCAGTGGGGTCTCAGCCATGCCCAAGGTCACAGAGGTGATTAATGATAGAACCCAGACTTGGAACTCCAGCTCCTGACTCTTGAGTTGTCATTTCACTTTCTCAGAACCTTAATTACTCAGTCTGTGAAATGGGAATAAGAATGCTGATCCTGTCAACTCTAGAGTGACTGTGCTTTAAAAGGTTGAGCCACTCTATGGAATGGGAAGGCATTTTTATTATTGTGAGTCTGTGGCCACCAGAGCCAGGCTGGGATCTACCCATCCTGAGTTAGAGCAACCACAGCTATTTGAATAATAAATAATAAATGGGGCGTATTAGCTAAGATAACCTTGACAAAGTGGAAAAGTGGGGAGATGGGAATCCGAGAGGCATTTAATAGAGAGGAGTGTCATTCCCTGGATCCAGATTGAGCAGAGACAGGCTGAGAGTGGCCCACAAGCTCAGTGGGAATCAATAATGTTGTCTCTAAAAATAATGAAGTTAGTATGACACATAAATAGAAGCATCGTTTGTATAAACCATGAGATCATCCTAGCGGACCTCTCAGACCTGAGGATGGTGTCAGCATGAGGAGGGGGGATATGACATTGGAACTGAAATTGTCGAGGTTGGGGTGGAAGAAGGTGGGGGGCTGCAGAGGAAAAACCTTCCAACCTACACATTTTACGGATGAAAACATTGAGCCCAATGACCAGCAGTTTACTGGCGAAGCTCAGACTGGGCTCAAGGTCTTGAAACGGTCACTCCAAAATCTCTCCCTATGTGTTTAGGTCAAAAGAAATACCAGTTAGGACTTAATCAGTAATACTGACCACATGCCATTATAATATCCCCCCAAACTAACAGCAATCCTCTATTATCGGCTCATACCCAGTTTCTGTTCAATTGCCCCCAGTCATCTCAAAAGCATAGCTTTATGATTGGCTCCTTCAAATCAAGAACTAAATTCCTCTCTCCATCCCCACACTGCATTTGCTTGAGTCTGCTTTAATCTTTAACAGTTTCCCCTCTCTTTTTTAATGCTATTCATTAGTTGAAAAAAGAACCCCTGGGGGCAGAGGGGCGCCTAGCTGGCTAGGTCAGTGGAGCATGCGACTCTTGATCTCGGGGTCATGAGTTCAAGCCCCACATGGAGCGTAGAGCCTACTTTAAAAATTTTTTAAAATAAAAAATACATAAATAAAGAAAAAAAGAACTCCTGGGTTGTTTGTCCTGTAGAATGCACCACGTTATAGATGTAACTGAGTGTATCCTGGTGGTGACTTTGAGCACGCCTCCCTATTCCCTGGAGCTCCTGTAAATTCGGGAGCTTTTTTCGGGCTCAGTATCTGTGGCAACACTCCTAATCGGCGGTGCCCGGGGCTTTCCATTGCGTCATCTGTCATATCAGATGCTTGTAATGTAATGTGGGACTGTATCTGTCAGAAATACTGGAGTATTTAAAAGAGAAATAGGGGTCCCGAGGTGGCTCAGTCAGTTAAGCGTCTGCCTTTGGCTCAGGTCATGATCCCAGGGTCCTGGGTTCGAGCCCTGTGTCTGAGCAGGGAGCCCGCTTCTCCCTCTCTCTCTGCCCTTCACCCTCTCTGTCTCTCTCTCACAAATAAATAAATAAAATCTTTAAAACAAAACAAAAAACAATTACATGCTGTTATACATTTATCCAAACCCAAAGAATGTAAAAGATCAAGACTGAATCCTCGTGTGGAAGTCTGGACTCTGGGTGAGAACGATGTGTCAGTGAAGGCTCAGCGATTGTAACAAATGAACTGCTGTGTGTTTGTGTGTGTGTGTGGGGGGGGGGATGTGGTAGTGGGGGAGGCTGTGTATATGGGGGCAGGGGTTATATGGGAAATCTCCGTACCTTCCCTTCAATTTTGGTGTGAAACTAAAACTGCTCGAAAAAAACAAAGTCTATTTAAAAAAAAAACACAAAGTGAAGCAGTGCCTTTATAATACTCTAGTGGGGGCAGCGAGGAGGTGGTGAGCAAGGGAGGGTGATGGACTAGGAATGGCAGTAGCTGGTTGTTGCAGCTGGGCAATGGGGACGCAGGGTTCATTGCATGATTCTCTCTTCTGTTGTTGTGTATTTGAGAATTTCTATGACAAAAATTAAACACGACAAAACGCTGGTGGAAACGGCCCTCAGAAGATGTGGCAGACATGGTGGGTCAGCTTCTAACCCGGTAGTCATTCCCTGCCACCCCGTTCTCTCTCTTCGCGGAGAATCTCAGTTCTGTTCAAGTGAGCGTGCTCTCTACCTGGCTAGCTCCGGCCCCAGCAGAGAAGGCGGTCTTCAGTGCTGGCTGAGCTATGACATGGCCCACGGGATGCAGTGGACGTGCTCAAAAAATATCCCGTATGTTCATCACAGTCCTTCATCTTCACAAAAAAACCAGTGAGAATATTATGGTCCCCATTTTACAAGTGAACATGAGGCTTCGAGAAGTCCTGTAGCCCCGGGTCACTGGCCAGTGATCTTAGGTCTGTACAGCAGTACCAAAGTCCACATTATTTATTTATTTGAGGGAGCGAGAGAGCGAGAAAGAGCGAGAGAGAGAGAGAGAGAGAGATGGGGGAGGAGGGATGGGGCAGAGGGAGAGGGAGAGAGAGAACCTCAAGCAGACTGTGCACTGAGCACTGAGCCCGACTCTGAGATCAGGACCGGAGCTGAAATCAGGAGTCAGACGTAAAACCCACGCTCTTAGCCACACTATGTCCCCCTTCGAAGGTCTGGCATTGCACGTTTGCCACCATGTGTTCTCTCCAGGTTGGGTGAAGGTCACAGGAATGTGTGACTGGAAGACAGATTTGCTGGGAACCGTGAGACAGACTATTTGACATTGGAAAGACACTGTGCTCTCTGGTTCTATTTCCCACAATTTTCTGTCTGTAAGAATCTCCTGGAGTGTTTGTTAAAATGCAGCATCTAGAGAAGGGGTCTGGTAATCTACGTTTTTATCAAAACACCCTCCTCCCCTGTGTTATTCTCACAGTCAAGCGAGTTGGAAAAACTATACCTCATGGCATTGAATACAGGCCCAGATGGAGCGGATTTACTAAATCTAAGCAGAGAAAGGAATCTCAAAGCTTTGTGGATGCCCCATGACCCGCAGCCACTGGGCAACGAGTCCTGATTACACAGACACAGTGGACCCATTGACTGCCAGGTGCTCCAGCCTGCACCTGGTAACTAACTGCCTGGTGACTAACACCTGATAACTAACCTTGCCCCTAGGCCCACAGTTGATTGGACACCTGATTGGGCTGACCCAGTCAAAACTTTCCTCCCAAGAGTTTTAAATGAAAAATTCTAGACTGAGCACCAGATCTATCAATTCCTGTGAAGTTATGGTCAGTACAAGCTAAGTGATGGGGAAGCACCTAAGAGAAGTCTTATTTTAAAAACACAGTGGAGAGGGGCGCCTAGGTGGTGCAGTCGGTTAGGAGACCGACTCTTGGTTTGGCTTAGGTTGTGATCTCAGGGTTGTGAGATCCAGCCCCCACGTGGAGCCCCATGCTCAGCACGGTGTCCGCTTAAGACTCACTCTCTCTGCCCCTTCCCCACACCTCCCTCAAATAAATAAATAAAACTTTTAAAAATAATTTTAAAAAAATAAAAAGGCAATGGAGAGAGAGAAGAGGGGGGAGGGCGGGAGAGAGGGACGGAGAGGGGGAGGCAAAGGAAGGAGGGGAGGGCAGAGAAGTGGGGAGAGATAAAGTGGGGTGCATATACAAAAATGGAGGGTGAAGAGGAAAGGGAGAAAGAGTTTAGTGGCTTAAATAGTGGCCCCAAAAGATATATAGTCACCCAGGACCTCACAATAGGACTTTATTTGGAAAAAGGGTCTTTGCAGATGTAATTAAGTTAAATATCTAAAGATGAGGTGACTATGGGTTTAGGGATACTGGTGTCCTCAGAGATGAAAGGAGAGGGACTTTTGACACAGGGAAGTGCATGTGAAGACGGAGGCAGAGGTCCGAGTGATGTGTCCCCAGGCCAAGGCATAGGGAATGCCAAAGACCGCTGATGGCCTCTAGAAGCTAGGAGAAAGACAAGGGACCAGTTCTCCTTCAGAACCTCCAGAAGGAACCAACTCTGCGGATACCTTGATTTCAGACTTCTAGCTCCAGAACTGTGAGAGAATCAATTTCTGTTGTTCTGTTGTTCCAAGCCACCAAGTTTGTAGTGAGTGGTTATGGTAGCTCTGAGAATCTAACTCATTCTAGGAGATGTTAACTCTTAACCTGGAGAGGGAGAAAGGACCAGGAGGGAGAGGGAAGGAAGGGCAAGGGAGAGGGAAGCAGAGTGAAAGTGGGAAGGAAGGAAAGAGCCAGAACAGTGAGATTGGAGGAGCCAGGGAGCCGGGGAACAGATGTGCCTGCCCCCTCCAGCCTCCCCTTGTGTCCATGCCCCTTGACCCTGGTTCATCTGAGGACTCCCCCTTAGGTTCCTGAGGAGCCCCCTGCATCCTGACATGACACCACCGCCATGAGAATTCCTTCCATGCCTGCTGGAACACTCCAGAACAACGGCAGTGGGGCACTCATTTGAGGGGTTTACAAAGACCGAGGTCCCCTCTTGCTTTGTGTCTCATGGAGTACAAGCAGGGGCCAGGCACGGGGTGAGCAGAGGGAGAGGCGGAGAGAGAATCTTAAGTAAGGCTCCACGCCTAGCACAGAGTCCCACACGGGGCTCCATCTCACAACCCTGAGATCATGACCTGCGCTAAAATCAAGAATCAGATGCTTAACCCACTGAGCCACCCAGGCGCCCCTGGAGTGTTATTTTTTTATTAGTGATAGCAGCTAACTCTTCTGAAACCCTTCCCATGTGCCAGGCACCGAGCTAAATGCCCTACAGACATCATCTCCGTGGGTTTTCCCAACCATTTCATGAGTATGTTGGAGTGCTATGATCCCACATTAGAGGGAGCAACTGAGGCATGTCAGGGAAGTAATGACCCTGCCCAAGGTCATCAGCAGGGGAGGGACATTCTTGGGATTCAAACTCACAGGCTGATGGTTAACCACTGGACTCCGCTGCTTCTTTCTGTGAGCATACTTTGAACGAGGATAACCAGGAATTCCCAACGTGTTTTCATACTCTCCTGTTACTTAGTGAAACCATAATAGATTTTTATTGGTGTTTCAGTTGGGAGAATGAGGACCTGAGTGGTTCTTACCTGGGCTTCTGGCCCTGGGGGCCTCCCCTCTGTTCCTGGGGGCTGTACTCCACTACCTGCCCGGCAGGGCTGGGAGGGCCAAGGAAAATGAGTGGGAAGAGGGAGGCTGAAGTTTCTTTACTTGACTCTGATGTGAAAGTCTGGAACGCCAAGCCCCAAGAGAAGCTCGTTTCTTCGCTTGCCCTCTGCTCTTCCCCCCAGACTTCGGGGCCCATACTGCAGTTCCCCCCAGTCACTTCCAGTCCTCCTGCCAGCCTGGAACTCTCCCAGCCCAGCCTCTCCAGGGCCATTATGGTGTCCCCTGTGGTTTCCCGCGTGGGGGGTTGGAGTGGGGTTGGGGGAGCAGGGACTGGGCTAGAGCCCTGGAGGCAAACCCACTCTCCTGGCTGTGGGACCCTGGAAGAGCCAGCCTCCCCTCTCTTGGGCCTCACCGTCCTCATCTGACAAACCAAGACAACAATGATATCCACCTCACAAACTGCCCTGTAAATATGTGCCATTTGTTATATGGCAATTCTATTTTCATAAAGAGATTTTCAGAAGCACAATCGTCTATTGTGTAGGGATGCATACTCAGGCAGACAGGACATGTTAGGAAAAAGAAAGACACTGGTCTGGACTAGTTTCTCCATGTGGGAAGCGGGGCAGTTTCCTGCCCCCTCTGACACCTAAATCTACACTTTCAGTACCCTTTCCCCTTTTACCGTCTCCTCTCTGAGCCTTCTAGATCTGAGTGCCCCCCAGTTGAGCATTTAGTCTTAGATCTTTCTCCCACCAGCTTTGTTTTCTACTAAATAACACAAATAAGCCTGGTTTCAAAAAATAATGCATGTAAATTGGCATGCATGAGTTTACGTGTTCCCCCTGCCTGAGTAGGTATTTGCATTTGAACCAGGCTGTTTTCATGACACCGAATCCACTGAATGATGAGAATTTCAGGCATCTTAGCCAATTGTAATGGGTGGTAATATTAGGGGGCCTATTTTCTAGTCACCTTCCCGGGTAGATGGTCCATCTCTCTGCTCCCTCACGCTTGTCACTGGTACTGCCACCTGACGTTGTCATGGCCTATTCAGGTCTGTCTCCCTTGCTAGATTATGAGGTCCTTGAGGGCAGAAGCTTTGAGCTCTTCTTTCTAGCCCCTGCATGCAAAAATGTTCGAAGAATGAATGCATGTCTGTTGCTTATTATTCCAAACTACTTTGGAAGCATTTGAAAAAAAGCTGCATTTTTTTTTCTCATATCCTGGCAACTTTTTCTGATTCCTTAGAACTCCACCTGCCACCAAACACATATGCTACTGAGCCACTGAAATGTGGCTAGTCTGAATTGACATGTAAAACACTAGACATCAAGCACTAGATTTCCTTGACTTCGTATGAAAAAAAATGTAAACTATCTCATTGTATTGAAAATATCTCATTAATATCTCATTTATAAATTTTATACTGATTTAGGTTAAAATGATATTTTGGTTATATTTAATAAAAATAGTATTAAAATTAAATTATTATTTAATATTTAATCATCACGATGATTAAAGCTTGTTTCCTCTTATTTTGTCTAATGCAGCTACCAGAAAATTTAAAATTGCACAACGTGGCTTGCATTATATTTCTACTGGAAAGCACTGCCTTAAGTCCCTAATTACATGTGCAAGTTTTCTTCACTTCCCTGGGGAGTAATTCACCTGAGTCTGGAAGCAGAGACTTACTTCCAGGAGCAAAGGAGCACCCAACAGTAGCTTTTCCTCTCTCGGCCTTTGATTCCCTCCAACACCGTCTTTTTCCTTCCAGTTTCTCTGGTGGGGAGGATGCCATCAGCCTGTAAATGCCAGCAGCTCAGTCCTGCTTGAGCCAAAGCATCATTTCTATCAGCACTGGGTCTGTAGCACAGGTTCTTTTCAGTCCTGGTTGGCTGAGCACGTCTTGTTCCTAAGCCTAAAAATCCCTATTCTGGGACAACTTAATAAGTGGGGTCGACAAGCATGAAAAAGTTAGCGGAGGAGGAGAGGGTAGCCCCGCCAGGAGAGTGGGTACCCCTGGGTGTGGGGCTCGCAGTGACTACCAGGAAGCACGAGGAGGCTTCCAGAGCCAGGAATGTGCTGATTCTTGATCCACATACCAGTTATGTGGGTGCTGTCAAGTTATGAAAAGTTTTTTTTTTTTTAAGATTTTTATTTTTAAGTAATCTCTATACCCAATGTGGGGCTCGAACCCCCCAACCCCGAGATCAAGAGTCACTTACTCCACTGACTAAGCCAGCCAGGTGCCCCTATGAAAATAAATATACATCTTCAAACTGTATACATCTATGATTTGTTTCCTTTCCTGTAGATATGTTTATATTTCATTAAAAATTTTACATAGTAATAGCAATAGAATATGAGTGAGAATCCCAAAAAATATGATAAGGAAAGAATTAAAGCCCTGTGAAAATAATTGTCTAGGACAGAATATGAAAAATCTTCCATTGTTTCAAATAAATCAGATATGCTAAGATTAAATATAGCATTTGCAACAGATGCTTAAGATGGCCCCATGATCCACCTGTGGTTGTGCCCTTGTGGATGCCCTCCTCCTGAGGTTGGGCAGAACCGTGACTCGCTTCTGAACAACAGAACATATGATTACATGTACATGATTACCATACATAAGATGCTGTTGCACTCTCTGCATCCCTTGCTAGCTTGGAGGAAGCAACATCCATGCTGGGGGACTTCTTGTGGCAAGGACACACCACGTGGTGTTCTCTAGCAGCTGAGGGTGGCCTCTGATCAACAGTCAGCAAGAATCTGAAATCTTAGTTCTAAACCATGAGAAACTGATTTCTGCCAACAATGTGAAGGAGGTCGAAAGCAGGTCCTTCCCCAGTCAAGCCTCGACTGAGAATACAGTCTCAGCCGACACTTTAATTGCACTCTGGTGAGATCCTAAACAAAGGACCCAGCTGAGCCATGCCAGGATTCCTGACATACAGGAACTGGTAGAAAATAAATGTGTGTTGTTTTAAGCTGCTAAGTTTGTGGTAATATTGTTACACAATAATAGAAAACGATTACAGCGGTAAAGAAAACAAAAGTACAGCTCAGCACCTGACCTGCACTAGGCTGTTGGTTGAAGCTTGTTGAATGAAAGAATTCTAAGATACAGGTTTTCAAAGATTCAATCTTCCTTTCCATATCCTTCTTTCTGTCACACACACACACACACACACACACACACACACACACGAATGAGCTTCAGGCATCCTTTATGGATGGTTTACTGTGTAAGGGAAAAATCTATTTGAAAATAAGTTTTTAAAAAATGAAATTAATCTATATTTATTGTAGAAATGTTAAAAAGCACAGGTTAGCAAAAAAGAACATAAAACCACCAATTTCTTCATTGAGCAAGTATTAATTCTGTAATACCCATAAGTAACCATCATTGAGATACATAAAGATGGTATTTTGTGCATTTATAAAAATAATATATGTTCACTGTAACAAAGTTTAGAAAGCATAGTAAAATAAAATGAAGAAACTGAAAGTCACCAGTAATCCCACTCAAAGAGAGAATCCCCCTTAACGAGGTGACATGCCATCTATATACATATGTGTATTAGTCAGCTCCGGCTGCCAGAAAAACAGAAATTTATTTCTTAAGTTCTGAAGGCTGGAAGTCCAAGATCAGGGTGGTTGAGTTCTGGTGAGAGCTCCCTTCCTGGCTTGTAGATGGCCACCTTCTCCCTGTGTCTTCACGTGGCAGAGAGAGAGAGAGAGAGAGGGAGAGAGAGAGAGTTCCAGCGCATGAGCTCTCTGATGTTTCTTCCTTTTGTTGGAGAGGGAGAGAGGGCAGGGGGAGGGGCACAGGGAGAGGGAAAGAGAGAATCCCAAGCAGGCTCCAGGCCCAGCATGGAGTCCAACGCGGGGTTTGATCCCATGACCCCAAGATCATAACCTGAGCCGAAATCAAGAGTTGGACACCTGACCAACTGAGCCAAGCACCCCTGGTGTTTCTTCTTATAAGGAACCAATCCTTTTGTATTAAGGCCCCACTCTTATGACCTCATTGAACCTGAATTACCTTCCTGCAGGCTCAATCTCCAAATACAGTCACATTGGGGTTGGGGCTTCAACTTGTGATTTTGAGGGGAGACACAATTCAGTCTATAGCAGTGTGGTTTTTTTAATTTAGATTTAATTTTTAAAAACAGTTTTTAAAAATTAAAAGTCGGACTTTATTCAGTTTTCACTTAGCATATCCTATTTCCTCACATCATTTGATATTCTTCTACAATATTTTTATTGGTTGTATAGTATTCCTGTGTGATAGCTGCATAATGGCGGTCCGAATGTACCGGTAGTTGTTTAAAGATTCCTGTAGGATTGGGTATTTAAATGGTCTCCAACTCTATTCCGTTATAAATGATAGAGGAATTAATATGCTTGTAATTTAATATGCTTTGTGTATATGCATGATTAATTCCTTCAGGATATATAGAAGGCATTATCTTGAAGAATTTATCAAAAAGGAGTCCCTGTATCTTTGCCTTTGTTCTAAGCTATGTTACAGCTGAAAAGAGAAAGGCAGACTTATTTGGAATTTAGATCTTGGATTTCCCCCGTAGCTTTATAAGCCTTGGGGTGTGGCTCAAGGAAAAAATGTTATCAGGGAGCCAAGGAGTTACCCAGGAGACTGTGGGTAAGGAGGAGCTTCTAGGGGCCTTTGGCACGTATGTGCTTTGTGTCCGGAGGCCATGTGTGGGGGGCAGTCTTCAGCCCCTTTGGAGAGATGTCAGGGAGGTAGAGTGTCATCTTACAAATTTGAGATGGACCTGGCAAGGGTATGGTAGAGCCTTATACTTGTGTTCTAGATTATAGAAAGAAGCAAGGCCAGAAGAGAATCCACCCCAGCAAGCACATGGCCAGGCTCACAGGAACTATTGGTGTTGGGTAGTGTTAAGGAGATGGTTTTTGGCCAAGACATCAACTTATTCAAATCCTGCTTTGGACCACCTTTTCTTGGGAAAGATAAAGGTGGAGAGAACAAAACTAAGGAATATACTGTAGAAGGCCGTCTGTTGGTTTTGCCTTCCCAGCATTCACTCTCCATTCTTCTGATAACAGGACCCCCGTGCTCCTTTGGGGACCAGCCCTTGCCAACTCTCTGTCCAGAAGTGGGTACAAAGCCCAGATCTGACCAGTCCATCAGCAGATGCAGTCATAGACTTGTGACCAGGCCTAGCCAATGGAGGCCTACCAGGCCTCCTGCCTGATCGCAGAGAAAAGAAGGGCTCCATTTCTTTCTACTGGTAGAATGTAAGCCTTGAGTTGATGGTGGTGCTTACCACTCAAGAATGAAGGGAAGTAGAGGTGACAAACGGAGAAATATTGAGTCTTGATGAGAGTGCTGGAGTTCCTGAATGCGGCCATAATGGAAGCTTCCAAAGTGAGCGTCCCCTCCTCCCTTCCTTTCTCCCCTCCCCTTATGTGCCTCACCTCAAGCCTGCCCTTTGTTTTTCAGGCCAATTTGAATTGGATTTCTTTTTCATTGGCAACCAAAAGGGTTGTGAATAAAATATCTTTATATTTAACCGGGACTCCCCTCCATCTCAGTGCAGAGTTCTGGTGAGCTATGCTCCAGAACCTTTTTACCCGAGTTCATGGGGAACCTGTGACATAGCACCAAAGTGGCTCATGTATGAATTTCCAGTCTTACCACCACAATGACAGGAGAGAGAGGGAGGGAGAGAACATTTGTCCAAAGGTAGAGTGAGGTAGTTCCACAGAGGAGAACACCCTTGTGAGGAGGCGGAAGGGGCTGGGTTGTCCCTGCTCTTCCTGCTTAGCCACATGGAAGGAGGAGACAGAGAGAGAACACATCTATGGGTGCGTGACTTTTGGAACTCAGTCAGTGCTCTGTTATACCTTTGGGGACTGTGGCCCATCTGAGTCTTTGAATTAGACCCAAACCTCCACCCTTGCTCTGTGGGGTGGGGAGAGCGGAGGTCATTAGCTCCACTTAGCCAACAAACTCCACGGGCAGGAGGCCAGTATGGCTGAGAACATGGGCAGTACTAGTGACCTAGCCACCTTGTCATCCCCTCACAAGGGCCGCCTACTCTGAAGACCCTGTCCTCCTGGTAACCCAGTTTCTCTGCCCTCCTCCTGTTTTTGTCTCACCTCCTAACCACTGCTGCTGCCTTACTCCCACCCTGTGTTTCCCCTAAAGAGTAGGCTCTAACTCGGACAGTTAGCCACTGCCCACCATAGAGCTTCCCTATTGGTCAGAGTTCTTGCACTTGGCTTCCTCATTGGCTGCTGGGCTCCTTTAGGTCTACAGATGGCAATTTGGGGCTAGTAGGTCCGATTAGACTGTGGTCAGGGTGGAGGTGGTGGGAGGTGGCACGTAATGCAACATATGGCTTCAAATGGGACAGTGTCTGGTTTTTTCGCTCAGAACAGAAAATCCCAAGAAGTTTCTAGAATGCTCCCGTTGGCGCATCTCTCCTAACCCAGGTGGAAAGAATATGTAGTATATTATTATGTCTATCTGGGTGAGAGCCTGTACGAGCATTCAGATGTTCAGGCCATTTGACACCAGAGCTTTTCTTTTACATATTTTCATTTCCTTTCCCACCCTTACCCCTCTCTTTTTCAAGTCGTCTCTAATCATGTGAGCCAGACCTTGTTGCTTCGGCTAGAGGTGTTTTCTTTCAGGCTTAGTCTCCCTTTAGCCATCAAATGTAGAGCAGCTCAGCCACTGTCCTGGAAGCTCAGCCACTGGTGAGCCATTTTTAGTCACACCTCCTAGATGGTGCACCTGGTGAGAGGTAGCCTGGACACCAGACCCTTCCACCTGTCATGGCAGGCCACTGGAAAAGCCCCAGCTTGGCCATTTCACCCAGAAAGATGGAAAAGAGCTTGCCTTTTTGAGTCACCTTCCCTTACTTTGCAGAGCTGGTTCTCAAAGTATGATCCCCAGAGTAGCAGCATCGAGAAAACCAATTTGTCTGAAAGGCACATGCTCAGTTCCCAGCCCAGACCTACTAGGTCAGAAGCTGTGGGTGTGAGAGCCAGGGATCTGTTATCACAAGGCTTCTAGGTGATTCTAATGATCCGTAGAGTCTGAGAACCCGTGGATGACAGCATGGTGTCGCAGGGGTTGAGTTTGGGTGTGGTGACAGTGCTCACAGCAGCTGACGTTCCCTGTAGCTACGGTGCGCGCCGCTCTGAGGTAAGCACCTTATGTGTATCATCTAGTGTAGGGGCTCTCACCCTGCGTGAACATTAGAATTAATGAGAATCTTTTGAAAAATACGGTATTTCCCCCTTAGCCGAGGCTTTGCTTTCTGTGGCTTCAGTTACCCCAGAGTCTACTGTGGTCGGCAAGCAATCGTCTGAAGGTCAGTAAGTAACCTGACGCCACATCACAAAGCCTCCGTCATTCACCTCAGTGCATCTCCTCACCCAGGCATCTCATTGTCTCACGTCATCGCGAGACGAAGGGTGAGTACAGTACAATACGGTAGTTTGAGAGAGACCACATGCACATAAATTTTATTATGGTATATTGTTATAATTGTTCTATTTTATTAATAGTTGTGGTTAATGTATGAATTAGGCACAGTGAGAGATTAAACTCTATCGTAGGTTTGTATGTACAGGGAAAAACATAGTAGATACAGGGCTCAGTCCTGTCGGTGGTTTCGGGCATCCCCTGGGGCGTTGGAACATAACCCCAAGGATAAGGGGGGGGCTACTGTCCTGATGCTCGGGCCGACTGCAGATGAACAGAAGCAGATTGCTGGTGGAGATCCAGCCAACCGGGCCTCTTTAAACTCCCAGGTGCTTCTGATTCACAGAGAAGGTTGAGAGGCACACCTCTGGCCCCTCTCTGACACCTCGCAGCTGTGTGACTTTGGGAACATTCCCATGGCCACCTCCCCCACCTTGATTTCTGAGTCTTTAAAAAAGGAGTGATGATTCCTAGCCTCTTGCCCCCCAAGACTGTTATGTGTAATAAATGAAATAACAGATGTGAAATCTTGTAACTGCTCTTAAAATTATGAACAAGATGAGCTGGAACACCCAGTTCAAGAATAGTGAGGGACCCAGAATTTCTTGCAGGAGATTGAGGCAGGTGCAGGGTCAGAGGGGAACTCCCCTCCCCTAACCTCCTCTGGCTCTGACTTTCCATTTAGATTTACTTCTCCATCTTTGCCTACCACACATTCTCTGTCCTACCCCAATTCTCCTCTGGCCAAACTTGCACCAGTTCAAGCTCAAGGCTATGTGTATGACAGACTCTCCTGAAGGTCAGGGCTACATCAAAGGCCTGTAGCAAACCATAGCAAACACTTTTCAACTGCTAGTAAGTCTTTATGTCATTCTCACTTCAGGGGCTGGTTGCCGTTCTTCTTCTCCATTGGTGCCCCAATAGCCCACCGTCTTGCTACCCCTCCCCTCTCCGCACTAGCTCCCTGCCTCCCCAGATTCACTTGTTCAGTCTGCCCATCCCACTACCCCAGTGTTCTTTAGCTCTTTGTCTCCTTTCCATCCCATCCCTGCCTAGCCTGAGGGGGGATAGCTTTCTACAGGCTAAATGTCTCATCAAGGAGTTTTGCTAAATGGAAACACTTGTCTCCTTGAAAAGGAATTCTGCCCAGTTTTGCTCCTCCCTCTCCTCCCCCTCCTCCCTTCCCCCCTCCTCCTTCTCTCTTCCCCCCTCCACCTCCTCCCTCCCCTCCTCCCCACCCCCCTCCGCCTCCTCTCTCCCATTCTCCCCCCGACCTCCTCCACCGCCCCCCCTCCTCCCCTCTTCTTCTTCTTTCTCCTCCTTACTCTTCTCCCTCTTCCTCTTCTTCTTCCTCCTCCTTCTTTTTCTTTTCCCCTCCTCCTCCTCCTCCTTCTCCTCCCCCTTCTTCTTCTTCCTCTTCTTTTTCTTCTTCTCCTTCTCCTTCTTCTTTTTCTCCTCCTCCTGCTCCAGGTCCTCCTCCTCCCCACTATATAAGCGGATCTCTTAAGAACACCAGCTTTGGAGGCAGCTGTTCAGAGTTCATAGCCAAGATTTGACCGTACAGGGGTTATGTCACCCCTCGCTACTCCAAGTATGGTCCACAAGCCAACACTATCAGCATCAATTGGGAGCTTGTTACAAGATGCAGACTCTCAGGCCAGCCCCAGACCTACTAAATAAGGATGTGCATTTTAACAGGACCCCCAGGTGAATCATTTGCACATTAAAGTCTTAAAAGCCCCATTCTAATTTCTCTGAGCCTCAGTTTCCTCATTTGTAAAATGGAAATAATGCAGGGTTGGGGGCTGGGAAAATTACATGAGATGATGCATGCAAACAAAGCATGGTGTCTTGGAGAGCCATGGATAAATGGTAGCGAATATTATTAGCTCTTGAGCTGTAACAGCGCTATGCCTGCATTAGGGATTGTTTTTCTAGCCCAGTATACAACCTCCCAGGATGCCAGGACCCTCGGTGTACAGTGATCGCTCTGTGCTGGGGCCAGGTGGATGGGAATTGAGGGCAAAGCAACCCCTGAGCAACCCCTGAGGATGGGAATTGAGGGCAAAGCAACCCCTTTCAGGACTTTGGAGTCAAGAAAGTGAGAAATCAGCCTGGACACTAAGCAGAAGACAAAGGTTGAGGAGTTTAGGCTCTGCTGACTTGCGTCTGCACATTCAGGTGTGCTGAGGGAGATGCATAGCCATGGGGTCCATGCATGATGTCTTCTCGGCGGGATGTGTTTACTCATGGCACATAATTGAAAATATCATTTGCATGTTAAAAATGGGTAGAGAGTACACAGTGTGGTTTCATTTCTAGCAAGTTCTAGAACAAACTAAACTAGGGTGATAGAAATCAAAATATTGGTTGCTTATTGAAGGGTAGGTTAAAGGGTTTGAAGGAAATTTCTAGAGGGATAGAACTTTCGAGGGGGATAGATCTTGATTGGGTTAGTGGGCTAGTGTGCACTGCAATGAATCAGTCAAACTTTATTTCACTTTAATTCCTTTAAAACAAAAGCTGGGAATAGAAGGGAGAGACCACAGACACCCCCTCCCATTTTCTCAGTCTAGGAATTAACCTGACCTCTGATAATAAAGGCCCTCTGCCCTAAGCCCAACCTCAGCAAATTACCTACAAGCTGGGGCCAGTGTAGACAATGCCCAGGGCCAGTGTGGACTGCAGTGAAGGTGAAAATCCTTGGTGAGACTTCCCCAGAGGCCTTAGGCCAGATTTCCAGCAGCACAGGACTCTGGCTCATACATCTCAGTGAAAAGGAGCATTAGAGGTCTCCGTATGTCCCATGCCATGAAGGCTGTGACTTCTATTTGTCCTCAAATTATTTTTTTGTTTGTGTGGGGTTTTTTTTTCAAAGATTTTATTTATTTATTTATTTATTTATTTATTTATTTATTTATGAGAGAGCGAGAGTGAGAGAGCATAAGCAGGGGGAGTGGCAGAGGGAACAGCAGAGGGAGAGGGACAAGCAGACTCCATGCTGAGATGCTGAGCTGGGAGCCCAATGTGGGGCTCAAAACCAGGATCCTGACCGAGGTCATGACCTGAGCCAAAGGCAGAAGCTTAACCAATGGAGCCACCCAGGTGCCCCTATTCATTTTTTTTTAAGTAAACTCTACATTCCAATTCACGACCCCAAGATCAAGAACCACATGCTCTACTGACAGAGTCAGACAGGCACCCCTTTTTGTCCCTAAACTATTATGGCATAGCCCTCACAGAGTTGATTCTGGGAAATCTGCTCTTCTTGGTGTCCCTGTGGATTGGGAACATTTGCCAGGGTACCACTTTGCGCCTCTGAGAATAGTCCTTCACATTTTTTGTCTCTGGGCTGCTGGCCTTCCTCCATCACTCCATAAACTTGGCCTCAGGTGATCGCTGCCAGGATGTGCTGTGTTCCAACGGACACCTTCTTCAGTAGCCACGCCTTGGCCTGGAAAGGGGCACTGAATTCCCTGCCATCCCTCACCTCAGTCTGTGTCTCGGGCCAGCTCCTAACACCCTGGGGACCATACTTTAACCTAACACAGACCTTTCTTCACCTTGGAGTTTTGCCCAATAAAGAGAAAGTTTTCTCCTCTAACTCTTCATTTCCTGTCTCAGGATTAACTTCTTCCTGGGAGAATCAGCAGTGGGATGTCTATTCCTTTGAAACTCCATTTGCACCTTCAGTGGGGAAAACCTCAGAGGGTAGCTGGATTATTCAGACCACACACACACACACACACACACACACACACACACAAGCATGCACACACACTTGAGCACAGAAACAGGAAATGACTTCTACTTAATGGTTGATGACAGAGTCCCTACCAGAACACAGGTCTCCCGACTTCTAGGACAATTCTAGTCCCTTTGATTGGGGCTAAAATTCAGCCTCCACCAGGGAACTTATTCTGCTTGCGACTCCACTGCATGATTCTGACAAGCCACTTAATGTCTCTGCAGCTCAGCTTCTTGACAGTAATTGGGGATGATAATAGTTACCTACTTCACAGGGATATTCAGCAGCTCAATTAGTAAAAGCTTCTAAAGTGCTTGAGTCCCATTATTACTTGTAATGGAGTATGTCTGCCAGGGTTGGCCGGGCTGTTGGCTCTTGGTGGGAAATGCTCTTTCCAAGGAGGAACCATAAAGATACGAACTCTAGGGACCTGGGAAAATAGAAGTAGAGCCCAATGCTCCTAGACATTTCCAAACCCTCCATGTCATTTGACTATTAAGAGGAGTTGTTAGTGTGGAGTGCTCAGTGGAGGAATTTCTGCCTCCCAAAGTGATCCTTGAGTTTATAGCCATGGACAGACCCATCGTCAAATTGATTGCATTGCACTGCATGGATTTACAAGCATCAAACTGGGACAAGAAGGTGATGGGGAGGAGCTGCTTCAGGTTCTTGGAAGTAAAGTTGTGTTTAGAGTTATCCAAGTAAAATTTGTTCCCAGTGGTGGTAGATAGCCATCTGTATTCGTTAAGATACAGGGTAAGCTGCCAAACAAAGAGTTCCCAAAGCTTACACAAGCTCTAAGTCATCTCACTCATGTTACAGTGCAGAGGTGGCCGTCAGGGGGATGGGGATGGGATGGCTCCGTTCTCAACACATGGCCTCTGCTTGTGACTCCATTTCTCACTTCCCAACCAGTAGGAAGGGGGAAGGGACCAATAGCACTCAACCACTTTTTTCTAAAGATAAGATTCCAAATTGGTACCAGCGTTGCACTTTCTAGCTCACTGGCTAAACTTAGTCTAATGGACATGCCAAATTGTGAGGGAGGCTGGGAAACGTAGTCTTTACCTGGGCAGTCTTTACATTGAAAGGACAAGAAGGATGGGGGTGAGGGGGGCATGAGGACAACGAGTAGTCTGCCGCACCATCCTTAAGAGAGACCAGGACACTGCAAATGTGTAATTGAAGAGTTCCAGAACATCCAAAACTCTGGTGGCGGCCTCACTGGGAATAATCACAGTAGTAGGTTTGGAATGTGCCTATAATTTACTGAATAAGAAGAAAGAAGAAACGTCAGGCTTCCTGAAAGAAAATGTGAAGATAGAAACAAAGGGTGCCTGGGTGGCTCAGTGGGTTAAGCATCTGACTCTTGTTCTCAGCTCAGATCTTGATCTCAGGGATGTGAGTTCAAGCCCCATGCTGGGCTCCACACTGGTTGTGGACCTACTTAAAAAAAAAAGAAACTAGTCCCATGCCACTGAGGCCTTTTAACCTCTTTGAAAGACTCCTAGAAAACAGTGCTCCCCTGTGCCCAGGAGTCTGACTTGTGCAAGAAGCCTCCTTCCAGCTGGGGGTTTGAACTTCTAGCTCTTGATCCTGCATCATTGTTGGAAGGGGAAGCGGAGGGGTACAGGAACTCTCCCAGAGGGTAGCATCAGTTATACATTGAAAAAGGAGGTTCTCTACATTTTGTTAAAGGAGGAGGAAGAGAAGGGGGGAGGAGGAGGAGGGAGAGGAGAGAAGGTACAGAAGGGTGGGTGGGGAGGAGGAGGAGGTGGAGACACCTCCCTGGGCACTTCAAAACCCCTCCAGGCTGCCCTGCAACTCTCTGGAATAATGTAATTTGCCTGTGACTTGAATGACAATCTGGTTGGTGAATTAGAATACCTGGAGAGAGAGACCAAGCCAGCCAGCCAGATAGTGAGACTTTGTAAAGCAGTTGCCATTTGGGGGGAACTTGCTGCTAAGATTTCTAATATAACAGCCCTCTGATGTGTTCAGAGACTGCTTTTCCCTCAGCGCATTTATGCCTAAGCCCCTCCACTTGTCAAAATTAGAACAGAAAAATGCCCTCCTGGAGAATTTATTCTAAAAGATTATAGAATGGAGCTGGGGAAAACAGAGACTGAATCAGAGAGATGAACTTTTTATTAGGAAAAACTTAACACATATACAATAAATCCAGCTACAGCAATCACCAACTGCTGACCAATCTTGTTTGCACCCCCATCTTCCTGTCTTCCCCCTGGATTATTTTGACTAAATCCCAGGATTGTGTCATTTTTATCTGTATATTTCAGTGTGTGTCTCTAAAAGATAAGAACTCTTTTACAAAAGACATAAAACCATAATACATAATCACACTTTAAAAATCAATAATAATTCCTTAATATAACCAAATATCTCATCATTGTTTAACTCTCTCCACGTCTTCCCGCCCCCCACTTCCAGGTGTGGGTGCGCGCTCTCACACCCCACGCGCATGTGCGCACACTCTCTCCCAATTGATTTGTTTACATCAGGATCCCAACAAGGTCTACTTGTTGCATTTGGTTGCTATGTCAGGTGTCTCTTAAATTTATTTTAATCTACAGTTTCCCACCTCATCTATTTTTCCCCCTTTACAAAGTCAGGTTTTCCAAGGTCTGGATTCGCTGGTGTCACTGAACACATTCCTCATTCTCTGCATTTCCTGATGATTGGCTATTAGATCCTGAGGCTTGGTCTTGGGGTCTCATGCAGGTTAGATTTGACTTGTCAAGGTGTGTGTTCCTACAGCAGGAGGGCCACTGTGCCTGGTTTTCCCTCTGCACTCTTAGCAGACACTGATGATCATTTGCCCCATCCATTATTTCAGTAGGGATTTGCAAAAATGGGATATTCTAATTCTTTCATTCGTTCTTAATTATTTACTAGCTGGAATTGATTCTATAGACAGCTATTTGTGGTTACCCTGAGGAACAATTCATACAGGAAAGATAGGATAAAGACTTGACTCTTACCCTTTACTTACCAGTCCAAATAATAAATTGTTTCCCTGTCATCTTCCAAGAGGACTGAGAGGGGTTTTTTTGTTTGTTTTTGTTTTGTTCTTTATGAGCTCATGAATTTTTACACATGCAGTGTGATTCAGTCCTTTGTGGTTGATTCTTATTAATCCTCAAATGGTCCTATTGTTGGCCCTTGGGATCTTCTCTAAACTGACTCCTGAATCCTTTTGACATGACCTCACTAGTCTTTGAAAGCTTCCTTGTTTTCTGATATGAGTAGATAGCCAAGCTTATCTTAAATATTTCTTGCCCTAGACCTGAAATCAGTCATTTCTCTAAAGAGCTTCGTTTCTCTTAGTGGTATTTAGAGAACTGAGTCTGGGCAATTCAGTTCTGAAGACAATGTTTTTATTTAATTTGAAAATAAAGTGTAAGTGTTTACACAACTTTAATTCAAGGACTAAATGAAAAAGTTGAACAAGGATGCTCTAGAAAATCACTGTTCAATAGAACTTTTATAATGATGGACATATCCTTACATCTGGGCTATCCAATATGGTGGCCACTAAGGGCATGTGACTATTGAGAGTTTGGAATGTGGCTAGTGCAATTGAGGAACTGATTTTTAATTTTAATTTTAAACTAATTTAATTTTAAATTTAAATAATCACCTGTGGCTAGTTAATACCCTATCAGACAGTGCTAGAAATCTAGAATCCCAGTGATTAAATTCCACAACTATGTTTTTTTTTTTAAGCACCATCCCTGTGCAAGTTAGAAAACTGAGTAGTATACTATCATTCCTGCAAGAATCTTCTAGTATATTATAGTAAAGGAAATAAGATAAATGCCCTAATAATTTCAGTATAACCAAAATAGTAATTGCTAGCCAAGTTGCAATGCAATGAGAATTCTGAAAAGAGAAATATATGTTAATAATCTGGTTGGGATGGTTAGAAGTGGATTCATGGAAAAGATTACATCAAAAGATTTTTTTTTTTTATAGGAACCATGACCTTTGTTATTTTATTTTTATTTTATTTTTTTTGGAGTTTTTAAAAAATGGACTTTATTTTTGGAGACAGGTAACTGAGAGGAAAATTATAGAATTCTGATATACCCACTCCCCCAACACATGCACAGCTTCTCCTATTATCAGCATCCCCCACCAGAGTAGTACATTTGTCACAATCAGTGAACCTGCATTGACACATCATAATCACCCACAGGCCATAATTTACATTAGGGTTCAGTCTTGATGTTCATTCTGTGGTTTTAGACAAATGCATATGGACATATATCCATCACTCTAGTATAGTACAGGTATTTTCACTGCCCTGAAAATTTGGGCTGTGCCTATCAATCTCCCCACCCCTACCTCCAGGCAACCACTGACCTTTTAACGGTCTCCATAGTTTCGGTTTTTCCAGAATATCATATAGTTGGAATCATATAGTATGTAACCTTTTCAGATTGGCTTCTTTCACTTACTAATGTGCATTTAAGATTCCTCCATGTCTTTTCATTGCTTGCTAGCTCATTTCTTTTTAGCGCTGAATAATATTCCATTATCAGGATGTACCATTCAGTAGTTACCCATTCACCTACTCATGGACATCTTGTTTGGTTTTGTCATTTATGAACTGCATTACAAAAGCTGCCCTAAACACCCATGGGTAGGTTTGTGTATGGACATAGTTTTCATTTCATATGAGCAAATAAGAAGTATGATAGTTGGATTATATGGTAAGATTATGTTTAGTTTTGAAAAAAACTACTGAACTACCAAAGATGCTTTTAAAACTACAGTACTGGTAGTAGTAGTAGTAGTAGTAATAATAACAACAATAATAATAATAATCCCTTTCATTTGTTGAGTACATGCTCTGGACCAAGAACTTGATATATAATAACTTATTTAATTTAATCCTAATAGCCCTATAATGTAGTTTTTTTTTTTTTACACATTTATTTATTTATTTCAGAGAGACAGAGAGTGTGCACAAGCAGGGGGAGAGGCAGAGGGAGAGGGTGGGAAACAGAATCCCCACTGAGGGCGGAGCTAGAAGCGGGGCTTAATTGCCCTACTGGGAGATCATAACCAGAGCTGAAACCAGGAGTCAGATGCTCAACCAACTGAGCCACCCAGGTGCCCCTAATATAGATGCTTTTAACCCCTCACTTTACAGAGGAGCAAATGGAAGCTTTAAGGGAATAATGACTTGCTCAGGGTCCCCCCCGGCTCCCAAGGAGAACTGGAATTCAAACCCAGGTCTGTCTCACTCCGAAGCTCTTGTCCTTCACTTCTGTGTCTAACTCTCTGAGCCCAAAGGTTACACAAAAACTTTAAAAATGTGCCAAATTATCTTTTCTTGGAGCCCTCCTGAATAAAGGTCACTTTCCTTCTGTACCTGCTTGCAAAGAAGCAGGATGACCTTCTTCCGAGAGTGAAGGGGAATACCAAGGTGGACATGGAGGGAGAGCCCACTGCAAATAGCAGAGCTGACGGCTCTCCGGGGCCCACGTGAGGCTGTGCACCCTCTAAACGCCTCTGTCTAGGCCCTCAGCACTTCTCTCCTAACCTCCCTGTTTTTCTATTCCCACAGCTGGCTCGATGCTGGGGTCTCTGCCTCCTTTCTAAAGCTTGTACCCAGTTTCTCCTTCCCTGCCCAACCCTGTGAGTAGGCCTTGGTGATGCTGTCTCTCAGTGCTTCTTCTGGACACTGTCCTTTCCCAGCTCCCTTACTGCCAACTTCGCCCCAACCCTGGGCCTCACAAAGGCTTCCTGCAGCCTGGTTTCAGTGGAAAGCCTCAGGCTCATTTCCTCATCTGTAAAATGAGGATATTAACAGTACTTGCTCATAGACTTCTTTTTCAATTGCTTTTTTTTTCAATTTCCTTTTTTTTTTTTTTAAAGCAATCTCTTTGCCCAACATGGGGTTTGAACTCACGACCCTGAGATCAAAAGTTGCATGCTTTACCAACTGAGTCAGCCAGGTACCCTATCTCATAGATATCTTGATAGGCTGACATGAGATAATACTTGTAAAACTCTTAGCATAGCACCTGGTATGTAGTAAGCATTCAATAAATATTTGCCATTAATAATAATGGTTACCCAAACAATGATAGATGGCCCTTGGTTTGGGAGAAAGCTGGAACAAGTAACTTTGTAATTGGGTTCATGTAATTTGGTTACTTGAGTGCTAAGAGCTCTGAAATAACTGATGAGCAACTGGGTTCAAGATCATGGTCTTCTTTTTACCTGTTAGGTGGCCTTGGGCAGTTACTTAATTTTCTGGAGCCTCAGTGTCCTCCTGTGTAGACTGGGAATCATAACCGGCTGCCGCCTCCTGGCCTTTGCACTGCCATTCCCTCCCCTGGATGTTCCTGCCAGAACTCTGCATGGCTCACTCCCCCGCCTCATTCACGTCCCTGCTCAATGCCACCTCCTCAGAGAGCCTCCCCTGACACTGTCATCAAGCCCTGCTCTAACTCCGTTATAGAGCTTATTATCATACAGGTACCATGGGCGGTCTTCCGCGCCTCCTCCAGAAGTCCAAGCTCAAAGAGGCAGGGATACATCTAGCTTGCTCACTGCTGGGGTTCCAGCTCCAAAGATGGCACCTAGGACATAGTTCACTCTCAATGAACATTGTTGAGAGAGAAAATTGTGTAAGAAGGTCTTTTCAAAGTATAGAGACCTAGAGCCATAAGTATTTGCAGCTAGTTTCTGGGCCATCTGGAGAACAGCATGAAAGGTCTGCAGACTGAATTCAGCAAGGTGACACACCTAACATGCTCAGCCTTGCTGAGAGAGGCAGCTTTTTAGAACCATACCTTATTCTGCTAGTTCGTGATGGGCTTTAAGGAATCCTGCCAGCACCAGAGGGAGACAGGGCCAACAGTGATGGAAGTGTTCTCGTCATCTCCTTGGGGCACTAGCCAACTCAGTGATGTACTCCTCTCTCTTTCAGCCCCTTCCTGTACTCGAGGGCTTGGAGAGGGCTCTCTACTCCTTCCCTTCAGGTAAAGGATTTATAGAAATTGTCCAGGGCCGGCCTGGACTTACACCATCATGTGATTATAAAACCCACCACCTCTCCCCGGGAGTTTGCTTTTATTTTGTTTTATTTTTAAGATTTTTTTAGAGAGAGAGAGTGCATGAGCAGGGGGAGGGGCAGAGGGAGATAGAGAAAAAAAATCTCAAGCAGACTCCCTGCTGAGTGCAGGGCCCAACAACATGGGGTTCAGTTTCATGACCCTGAGATCATGACCTGAGCCAAAACCGAGAATCGGATGCTCAACCAACTGAGCCACTCAGGTGCCCCAGGGAGTTTGCTTTTAAAGCTAATCCCTGGTATATAATCTCATGACCTGTAGTCTTATCTGTTGTTAACTATCATCTATGAGTGACTATTTTAATCATTAGTCAATTATTCCAATAACTCTCCAAAGTTGAAGGTATGCCCCCAACTTCAGCAGTGGGGACCCTGAGGCTCTCCAGGCTTTGTAGCTTGCCGAGGACCGTAAACCTGGCAATGACTTCAAAGCCTGGCTCCTTCCTTCGACTGTCCCTCCTTCTGCAGGCTGGGCAATGGAAGCTAGGCTTAGAGGGGAGAGGGCTGAGAGCAAACACACAGTCCTCTTTGGCTGCCCTTGCTCTCAGTAAGGGGATATGGTTCCAAAGGGCTGCTGGCAAATAATTTCGAGGGTTTGGCTAGCCTGAAATAACCGATCTATTTAGAGGTTTGAAGACCAGGCAGCAGAGGCTAAATAAGGTAAAGTGTCTGTTGAGAGTGGAGGCCCAGGGAAGAGAATAGAATATTAAAAAACTCATGGTTCATGTCATGTTTTCCTTTACCCGAGGCTCTTTTAAAAGTATGCTGCAAATAGAAGTCATTGCTGTCCTCACCTTAGAATACAGAAATTGTGATACAAGGCCAGATGAAACACACACACTATAAATATCAATACAAATATAGATTTAAATATAAATACAAATTTAAAAATAAACATAAACATATAGCATATACATATTTTTGGTTTCTGAGCTACAACTAAACAACTTCAGAAAAAGTAAGTTGATTAGACGTCATTTGGGGGAAAATGGAGAATGCTTAGTCAAAACTTCATGTTCAGATTATAGGTGTAAGGATTCAGGGATTTCTCCTATGGAATGTTCAATTTTTAGTAATCATAGTAGCTGTCACTTACATATCCCCTGTTATGTGTCAGGAACTGGGCTGGCCCCTTCCCACACTGTTTACACTTAATCATCACAATCCTAGTTTCCATTTTTTCATATATTGATGAACAGGTGGAGGTTCAGAGAGATTAAGCAACTCACCCAAGGTCACACAGCTGGTAAGCAGCAGAACCAGGATTTGAACTAAGACTACAGAATGTAAGGTGCACAAGGGTAGGAAAGCTGTGTTTGCCAGTGTGTTACCCGATGCCCAGAATGGAGCTAGTCATCGCAAGGGCTCAATGAATGCTGAAATGAAAAATGAATGAGTGAATAAATGAATAAATGAACAGCTTTAACTCCTGTATGTTCAGCAATGCTGTTAAACTTCCTTCTCACTTTGCTCTGCACCTGCCAGCATCATGCTCTTTGCATCTGAGTGACATAAGGCATTAGGATTGAGTCCTCTCTGCCTCTGAGGTAGAAGAAATCAGACGTAGGTGTGTTCTCACCTCCTTTTATCAATCTCTGGTGGGACGCAGTGGAGGGTGGTGAAGGAAGAGCCTGGCTGTGTGTTTGCTATCTGTATGAACTGATCAGGGTGGAAAGTGTGGCTAGAAGGGCAGGTCCAGTCTGGGCATGACTGCCAGCACGTTCGCACACGTGTTACCATTGCTGCTCTTGTGGAGAGAGCTGAGGGCTCTGGACCTACCGTGTCTGCTAACCTCAAGGGAGGGAAAGAGGAAATGACGGGCAGCTTCCACGGCAAGAAAGAAAAGCAGAAATTCAGTAAGAAACAGAAGTTCCCTGCCAGTGCCTTGTTTCAGTTCTCAACCTGAACTGAAAGTCAGTGGGGTGTCCTAAAAATCTCATGGCACTGGAAATCAGGACACGGGGGTGGGTGGGTGGGGGGGTCTCCTCCCTGCTTTGTCATTGACTTGGATAAGTCATTTTTCTGCTTTGGATTTTAGTTGCCTTATCTCTAAAATAAACAATTTAGACTAAAACCCTGCCTTCAGGCATTTAGAATGATGGGTGTGTGTGGGGGGGGGGGTGCGGTATTTTTGGTGGCTGTAATGATTGACGACTAGCATGGATGTGTGTGTTGTGGCGGGTGGAGCGGGGATGCTAAATGTATTCAGTGCTTAAGACCACACAATGAGAAACTGTCCCACTTAGAATCTGGAATGATAATTATGAACCGCTTCATTGCTAAAATACTGTGATTCTATTCTAGCTACACTGATTTGAATCATCCAAGTCACATGACTGAAAAGAAATGAGATTCTGTGTAAAAGAAATCAGAAGTAACGGATATTACATATTTCTAAATGCCTGCCAATGTACCTTTGGTGAAGGTCACCACAGTTTCTTTACCTGGAGTGCATCTCTCACCGTTGTCCCAGGACGCAGGAGGGAGCTGGCCCTAGACGGAAAATGTCCTAGGCAGTTGCTACCAGACAGGAAGGGTAAGCCAAAAGCCCTTTCTGGCACTGCAGGAACGCCCCTCCTCTAGAAGGCTGGGATTGGAGTGGGTGCCGGGTCAGTGGCGGAGAAAGGGCTGAAAGAGGCAGCCAGGGCAATGAGCCTGAGAACACCACTTTCTTTCAGGATGGTGGGGGAGAGGGGAGGGTTTCCACCTGGAGGGGAGGAAGGAGCTGAAGTGCTCAGAGAGCGGTGGTCTGGGGTTGACAAGGGGCTTACAAACAGGAAGCTAAGGCACAGACTTCAGCTGTGGGTTGTCTACAAGAAGTGGAACCAAATACTCCTCAGCAGACACTTGTGAGGGACTCACACAGCACCGCTACCCCCCAGAAAGCCAGTGAATTTCCACAGGTGGGACGCTTCCTCCCCCACCACCCAGAGCAGGTTAAGCTTTCCCCCATATCCAGATGCTGTCTTGGTTGATGTTTTATTGAGATACAGCATACTCCCAGAGAATTATCCAGATCCTAAGTGCATAGTTTGATGAATGTTTACCCACATAGACACCTATGTACCCACCATGCAAATTAAGATACAGTCCATGTCAGCACCCAAGACAACTCTCTTGTGCTTCCTCCCAGGCTGTGAGCCCTGCCAAAGATAATCACTTTTTAACTTGACTACCAGAGCGTAGTCTTTGAACCTCATGTCAGTAGAATCATACAGTGTGTGGTGTTTGTTGCCTGACTTCCTTCATTCAGTATTCATCCACTGGAGATTCATCCATGCCCTTGCATTAAGAGTTCCATTTTTCTCCACTGCTGAGGACTATTCCATTGTATGATCATGCCACAATGTATTTGTTCATTCTACTGTGGAAGGACATTTGGGTTGGTGATAGATGCCAGCCTGAGAAAGAGTAAGGAGTATGGAAGCCTCTCAAGATGAGAAAACAGGCTGTTTAGGGACTTTGAACCTGAAAGAGACCATTTTAAGCTAAAGAAGCAGAATGACCTTCAGTCATCAAGTTTACATTTTGCCTTACTATTATACACCAACAACTTGGAAGAGATATATTTGAGAGGTGGCACATTAAAAACAGGACGAGTTCAGAGGAAACTATTCAGAAGATGTGGAAAATCTGAGTGAACACCTCCACTGGGGGAGCAGAGCTGGGCTCACAGAGGACTCTGACAGAATTGAAATCGGCAGTGCAACAGTTGTCGAAAAAAACATGAGCCTAATTCAGAACGGTGCACGGTTAGTCACCCTGCAGTGGTCAGGGGCTGTTCTAGTTGTTCTGACTAATTTCCACTTGTTTCTCTCAAGAAAAGTGGGAGGTACTTGGGGGGGGGGTCTCAAATCAAATCATCTCAATGATTTAAGAAATGAAAAATGACCCCAGGGTGAAAAAGCTAATGGAGTTAGGGTTGTTGTTGCTTTAACGAAAGACCTTGCTATCTGTAGAATGGGTATTTCAGTCCGGGAAGGGAAGTGTTGGCATCCTTTTGCAGTAAAGGAGGCTTAGCTCTCCCCGGATGTCTTGATACACGTGATTGGATGGTAAGAAGAGGACACGGGTGAGAGCTGCATATCTTCCCCTCTGTGGTATGCATGCTGGGTCCACAAACGCTGCGGCCCCCGCTTCCCTCTGGCACACAGGAGCACTGTCCTTTCCTGCCCACTTGATGATCAGCACAGTCATGGGACTGCCTTGGCTGATGACCTTTGAGCAGAAGTGACATGTTTGAAGCAGAAGCTTTATGAGCTGGTGTGCTTGTTTCTCCAGAGACTTGGTCCCCTCTGCCATGGTTCCAGGTAGTGGGCTCCAGAGGGAGCAAGACCCCCAGCCCACCCTCGACCACATGTTTGTGGATGAGAAGTACACTGCCCTGCCTTCAAGCCATGAAGATGATTTGTTACCACAGCATAAGCTAGCCTCTCCTGAACGATGAAGTTGCTTCCCAGAGTCCCTGAAAATGGTCACTTGATGTGCTCCTATGAATGTGGCCTCTTACACCCAGCTATAAGCCACGGGCCTCTGAGCAAAGGCCAGCCCACCGATTCTTTCTCAGGAATCGGAATGCCAAGGGATAACAGGGACAATTGGCACTCCATAGTAGAAGCTACAGCTAAGAGGGTATGAAGGATAGTCCAGACGTTGGGCCATGTTGGGCCAAGGACAATGCGAATGCAAGACAGCCGCCCAGTTACGGGGAGTGGCAAATGGAGGGACTGAGTTGAGAAAAGGAAACTGAGAAAGGAGGTACAGCCCCCAAATAGTCCTGATTTTGACTTTCCAGTTCATTCCTATAGGGCTGGTTGTGCTTTGTTTCCTGTTTTTAGTTTCTATGAGATCCCTGTAGACTAACACTGACTCCCAAACACACACCCCCTTTGCTCGCTTGAACCAGTCCAGGGTGCTTCTGTGCTTTCCAACAAGAACCCTAACGAGAACAAAGTGGAAGCTGCGGCAGGAAGTTACTAGTAGTTGCTAATGCTGGCTAATGCTTACTGTGCTTCAGGCACCGTTGCAGGTGCTTCATGGGTATTAGCCCGTCTCACTCCAACAGCAACGTTATGGGATACATACTTTCAGCATTCTCTCTTTTACAGATAAGGAAACTGAGGCATGGAGGGGTTGAGTGCCTGTTCCCATACCACCGTGCTACTAAGTGCTGTCTGATTTTACATTCCACACTTTAAACCACTATGCTATAATGAACTTTTTTTTTTTAAGATTTTATTTATTTGACAGAGAGAGACACAGCGAGAGAGGGAACACAAGCAGGGGGAGTGGGAGAGGGAGAAGCAGGCTTCCCGTGGAGCAGGGAGCCCCATGCGGGGCTCGATCCCAGGACCCTGGGATCATGACCTGAGCCGAAGGCAGACGCTTACCGACTGAGCCACCCAGGCGCCTCGCTATAATGAACTTCTGAATGCCGTTGGTGATGTTTTGTTAGGTAAGATGTTTTTGAAATTCTGCTTCAGCATGTTTAAAGTTAAAATGATTGTTATTTATTTCATTTTATTTTATTACTTTATTTATTTTTTAAAAGATTTATTTATCTGAGAGAGGGAGAGAGCGTGAGCACCAGGGGTAGGGGTAGAGAGAGAGGAATAGAGACAATCCCAAGCAGACTCCCTGTCCAGCGCAGAGCCTGAGGCGGGGCTCCATCCCACAACCCTGATAGCAGAAACCAAGAGTCAGGTGCTCAACCAACTGTGCCACTCAGGTACCCCTACTGTTATTTATTTTAGGTGTGACAAGGATATTTTAAAATGAAGTATTGTCTTTAGAAATGCATACTAAAATGTTTACAGATAAAATGCATGTCTGGGATTTGCTTCGGTAATGAGAGGGAGCCGGGAGTGGGTAGTGGCAGTATAGATAATCCATGATTAGATATGAGTTGGTCATTGTTGAAGCTGGAGGGTGGATACATGGGGATCATTATGTTATTCTCTCTGCTTTTTTATGTGTCTGAAATTTTCCATAATAAAATATAAAAAACCAACCAACCAACAAACATACAAGAAGGCCTGCAAGAGATTGCAGTTGGCACAAAATTTAAAGGCCACTTTTTATCTTATCTATGCTATTTTCCTTTTCGAGCAGGGGTTCTCAAACTATGACCAGTGGTCCAAATGTTTGTGTATAGCTTATAAGCTATGAATGGTTTTTATTAATTGAAAAAGTGCCCACTGCATGAAATTCAAAGTTTAGTGTTGATAAATAAAGTTTTATTGGAACATAGCCCTGCCCATTTGTTTATATCTTACCTGTGGCAGCTTGCACACTACAGAATTGAGTTGCTGTATTGGAGACCCCATGGGCCACAAAACTAAAATATTTACTGTATAGCCCTTTATAGAAAAAGTTTGCTGGCCCGCTTCTAGAAGGGGGTTTATTCATGCATAACTTTGTTTTTAAAAACCAATAAAAAGAAAAACAATATTTTCTTCTTTTTTATTAGGAAAGTAATACAAGACCATTGTAGACAATGTGGAACATACCAGAGTAAGAGAAAGAAAATGAAAATTATCCACTGGGCACCCATTTCTAAAATCTTCCCTCTTCCCTCTCATTGACCAACTATTGACAAAATGAAAACTGCTCTGGTTTCAGAAAAAAGTAAGCATTGTCTTTCTGGGGCTCGGTTGGACAAGAACAGCAAGAAAACATAGGGCTGTTACAGGGAGACACCTGAAAGGTTCTGAAAGAGGCCACCTGGGATCTTGTTGGATTTAAATTGTATGATAACCTTCCCATCACATCTCTAAACTCCTGTATAAATAAAGCCTAGTGGGAGGGCCTTGTAGTGAACATTCAACATAGCAGAGAGCACTGATACTCAGGGTGTGAATCCAGTTAACAAGCTCCTGGGGAAAAAAATAACAACCTTTATTATGTTTTATTTATTTTTTAGAGATATCATTTTTTTAAGTAATCTCTACACCCAACGTGGGGCTCGAACCCACAACCCCAAGATCAAGAGTCGCATGCTCCACTGACTCAGCCAGCCACCCCCAAAATAACAACCTTTAAAACTGACTTAGGCCATGTTCCAGCAGCACACTAGCCAAAAGGTAGAAGCCACCCAAATGTCCATCAGTGGATGCTTGGACAACAAAACGTGATATAAACACGCAATGGAATGCGAATTCAGCCATAAACTGGAAAGAAATTCTGGCGCATGCTACAACGTGGATGAACCTTGAGGACATGATACTAAGTAAAAAGCTAGTCATAAAAGGGCAACTACGGTATGATCCCACTTCTAGGAGTATCTACAGTAGTCAGATTCGTAGAGAAAGCAAGTAGAACAGTGCTTCCTGGGCCTGGAGGGAGGAGGCAATAGGAGCCACTGTTGGTGGGGACGGAGTTCCAGTGTGGGAAGATGAAAAAGCTTTAGAGCTGCTGCTGGTGGTGGATGCACAACCGTGTGAATGTACTTAATGCCACTGAACTATCCACTTAAAAATGGTTTAAATGGTAACTTTCATGCTAGGTGTGTTTTACTACAAGTCTCAAAAAATGACTTAAATTTCAAGCAGTTGAAAAGTGGTAATAATAGGCAAAGAAGCTAAATCTTAGCAGCAAAGAGTTCAATTAACTGGAAAAAAAAGTCTTAAGGCTGCATGGTTAATATAATGCTTGAAGGTGCTTACTAATGAGATGATGTGGAATTTCTGGGCTGGCCTTGAGAGTTTGCTTTCTGTGTTAGAAGGTCCAGGAATAGGTCTGCCTGGGAAATCGGAAACTTGATTCTTCCAGTTCAGTTCGTTTTATACTAATGCCAAGAGAACGGTCTAAAGGAAAAGTCCGAGCTGTATTAGTGGTATCACCAGTGATCGGACTTTTCATTATTTGCATGCTGCACTTATAAGCCTGATTTCAGTAAAATGTGCTCAGTTTCTAATAACCCACCAGGATTGTGGCCATCGCCCCCATCATTTAAGGACTGAGTGTTGGCCGGAGCTTCTGGGCAGTTTGCAGCTCCCCCGAGCCACCAAGCGTGTGCACCCCCCCGCCCCTGCGAATGACGGTATGGTCAGATGAGCTAAGCAGGCACGCTGTAAAGACCCAGTGTCTGGTTTTCCATGGGAAAGCCCGGGAGAATGGGATGAGTTGCTATCATCCGTCACAAATACCAAGTTATACCCCAGTCATCAATTGGGGTGGAAAAGATCTTCCCAGATGGTGATGAAGAGCAGCCGTTGACCATACCTGATGTGAAGGTGTGTGACCAGACGCCAATGATGGTTTGACCAAAAATGACTCTTGGCGAGTCCTGCCTCCATCGTAGGATAGTGGGACATGTTATGTAAGGCCAGCGTCCTTTCTGATTCATCCATTGGATCATTCTGATTCATGAATGCCCAGCTTGGACAGTTGTTAAATATTTTTTTAAAAAATCACTCAGCCGAATCAGTGTTTGCTGGCAGCCTCCCGTATCTGAGGGACACCATGCTAGGGTTAAATTTTCTGATAACTTTGCTTTTAAAAAGTGGAGTGGCCATTTAACCAACCTCTCATTCCGTCACACTTGGGGCTTTTGAAATGTGTTTTTCATTGGATTTTGTCTGAAATATCAAAAGGGTAAGATCACTAGGAGTGGATAACCAGAGCCTCAAAAAGAGTAAAAACAACAATTTACTGAATCTACTGTTTATTGGTGACTTTACATTTGTTATTCCTAATTGCCACATGAAGAGTTAGGTCTGTTTCTTATTTTACTTATGATAGGAGCCAAGGCTGAGAGAAGCAAAGTGACTTGCGAAAGGTCATTTGTCTAGTAAGAGGCAAACCCCACATTCAAATATAGCACTACAGTATTTTGTCTCACATTTGGGTAATCCATGTATAACACTTCACTGACATGGTGGACCTCTGTGGTTTTTGCCACTCAGTGCATGCATCCCAATCACCTTTCTTCTGCTAACAGTACATTGATATTCCTCTGGGGTACTATCTTCTCCCCAATTCTCATTCCAGGTGTTTGGGAGGGGGGTCATGTAACTCGAACCTGGGCAATCAGTTCATGGTATTTTCCTGACTACAGTGACTAACTCATTCATTCAACAAATATTTTTTAAAGATTTATTGATTTATTTTAGAGAGAGAGAGTGTGCGCACGCACCTGTGTGTGGGGGGGGGCAGAGGGAGAGGGACAGAGAGAATCTCTAGCGGACTCCCCACTGAGTGCAGACCCCCAAAGCTGGACTTGATCCAAGGACCCTGAGATCATGACATGAGCCGAAATCCAGAGTCTCACCTCAACCGACTGAGCCACCCAGGTGCCCCTCAATTCGACAAATATTTATTAAGAGGAGTTGGGACATAGAGCAGGGATCAGGATGGTGAGGATGCTGCTCCAGGGGAGGTTATTTTCTAGTGGGGGCAGGCAGATAATAAACAAGTAGCAAATAGCATAATTTCAATTGATAATAAGTGTTTAAAAAAAACATAAAACAGAGTAATGGGACTGTAAGAGTAACAAGGAGCGGAGAGGGACTCTTTTCAAGAGGGTGGCTAGGGTCGATGGGAGGCGGTGGCACTTGTGTTGGGTCACATTTCCACCTGACTTGACCTTGGAAGGGCACGTGGCCCCCAGACTGCTGGCAGCCATCTTGCCTATCCTTGGAGCCAGAGAATAAAGCCAGTGTGGGGAAAGGATGGAGAAGGGGAGAGAGAGAGAGAGAGAGAGATAGGGTTCTGAGGATCTCTTGAAGCCTCTGAATCATGCTATAAGTGAAGTGAGACCTGCTCCCTAAACTTGTGTGCAAGGGGAGCCTATAGATTATTTTTCTTGAGAGGGTTTGGTCATTTTATGTTTTCTGTTTCTTGCACCAGAAAGAATCTTATGTTGTACAGCGCATGTTCAGACTCATCACTGCCTGGCATATGAACCTCCTTCACTACTGGCAGATGTGAGTAAATTTTGGATAGATAAGCAGATGGCCAAATAGATAGATGATAGCTAGAGAGCTTATAGGCTGATTGATACAGAAAAGTTACAAGTCACTAATTATCCATGCATGGAGAAAAGGATCAGAAAGATACACCCTCAACTCTTCACATAGTTAACACTCTAGGATGAGAGGTGGGGGATTTCACTTTTTAATTATTAACTGCTAGAATGTTTCCATTTAAAAGCAAGCATGCATCACTTTTAATATTTAAAAAACTGCAGATCTGGAAGGGTATGGACAGAGAAACCTGTGGAATGGTAGTGAGCTGGGCCCCCAACAACATGCCCATAGCACGTAAAATGAGGTATTGGAGGGCTGTTACTCTGCGTAGCTGCCAAGAGGGGCTATTCTTGGGGCTACTGAGCAAAGAAGGGGCTGCCTTGCTTTCTTTCCTACAGAGCTTCCCAACATTTTTCTTGTCCTGTAAGGACAGCTGAAAGATGATAATGTCTGTATGGCTCATAGGATAAAAAATAAGGCCACATGAATCCAGAAGTTTTTTCCTAGGCACTGTGTTGACCCCAGACCCTGCCTAATTCTCCTAAGAGCTGAGGAGATCAATTTCTTTACATGGAACCCATTCACTGAGCAACAGCCAGCCATGGTTATCAGACAGAGGCTTTTTCTACTGAAAACCCATGATCCCTCGGGGCACCTGGCTGGTTCAGTTGGCAGAGCATGTGACTCTTGATCTCAGGGTTATGAGTTTGAGCCCCATGTTGGGCACAGAGTTTACTTTAAAAAAACAAAGCAGGATTCTTAAAGTGCTTCTCCTTCACGCCTAAGGAATTTTATCTATCTCAAAGTTCAGAACCTTGACTAGCATTGTTACAGATGTTTATTTTGGTTTTAAAATACTCAGAACTTATGAGGTACCTGGCCAGTTCTGTCGGCGGAATGTGTGACTCTGGATCTCGGGGATGTGGGTTCGAGCCCCACGCTGGGTATAGAGATCACTTTAAAAATGAAATCTTTAGGGGCACCTGGGTGGCTCAGTCAGTTAAGTGTCCACCTCCTGATTTCGGCTAGGGTCATGATCTCAGGGTCGTGGGATCAAGCCCTGTTTTGGGCTGCATGCTGGGCATTGAGACAGCTTAAGATTTTCTCTCTCCTTCTCCCTCGGCCCCTCCCCCCACCCCACTTGTGCATGCTCTCTCTCTCTCTTTCTCAAAAAAAAAAATTAAATAAAATAAAATCTTTAAGAAATAAGATAAAATATTCATAGAACTTATAATTATACTCTTATTGTGCCTGAATTTTGCTTGCTTTCTCTTTAGTAGATTTCTTTTTAGAGAACAACTTCGGCAATAGTTTTGGGATATCCTTTCTCTTGGATACTTCCGTTAGATCATGGATCATTCCTAAATCATAATCCTAGGTGAATGCTGTTTCTTAGAGGAGGACAAAGTCCCACATAGATTCCAGCTTTGCTGTTTAAAGCAAGGAACAAAATTTTATGGCAATCTTGTCAGAAAACTCTTGAAAATTCTATGATAGAATCAGTCCTCATCATTGCTCCTTTCAACTTAGGAAAAAAATAATTACTTCTCTATAGCAGATTGCATTTGGACCCAAATAAATTGTGTGCTAAAGCCTTCTAAAGCTGTAGCTACTGAAACATTTCCCCTTGCAATTGGACTTTTTTATTTAATCGCTTTGCCCAGAGAAAATGAAAAAGCAAACTCCAAACTAGGGAAGGTTGAATAATCACAAATTCCAACTTTAAGGAATCTGAATTAATGAGATTTCATGGGATTTTTCTTGCCAAGAAAGAACTACCACCTTCCTCCCATGGGTCTGTGATGCTTATAACTTTACTTACAGGCTTACAATATCACTCCCTAGAGAAGGAATTATGGTCAGACTTTAATTTGGATCAACAGATAAAATTAGAAAATCTCTTGAGGGAAATGTCATTCATTATTTACAAATGTACATAATTAAAGGAAGAAGTTATATACAGAGGAAAGACTGTAGTGTCTGTAAAGCAAAGGCTTAAGTATAAGTAGAATTCCCTGGAATCTCACCAGGTGCAGGCCTGAAACAGATTAATTTAAAGTCTACAACTTGGGGACACCCGGCTGGCTCAGTTGGTAGAGCATGCGACGCTTGGGCTCAGGGTTGTGAGTCCCAGCCCCACACGGGTGTGGAGGCTACGTAAAAAAATAAAAATAAAATAAATAAAGTATACAATTTGGAAAAAAAAGTAGCTTGAGGTATATACACTAAACTATTATCTGTGTTTTTCTCTGCGGCTTGGGGAGAGAGGTGGTTATTAAGGAATAGTTTAACTTGATAGAAGAGATTGCTTGTGTGTGGTTATTTAGATAATAAATACAGCAGATATTGATTAGGCTTTTTGGCCACCCAGCAACTAGGACACCTTTCCTATATTTGTAGAATTTCTCATCTTATGAGTCTGAATATGCCTAAGCCAGAAACTCATTTTCTGAACCTCCTTTGTAACTAGGTGTAGTAATCAGAGTTTTCCAGAGAAACAGAACCAATAGGATAATATATATTATATATGTAGATGTAGCTATAAATATAGATATATCTATAGATATAACTATCAGTATATCTATCGAGAGAGAGAGAGAGAGAGGAAGGAAGGAAGAGAAGGAGGGAGTTTAAGGAATTGGCTCACATGATTATGGATACCCAGGGAAGAGTCAATGTTGTAATTCAAGTCCCAAGGCCATCTGCTGGCAGGGTTGTTTCTTGCTTGGGGGAGGTCAGTCTTTTGGTCTATTCAGACCCTCAACTGATTAGATGAGGCCCACCTCCACGTTGTGGAGGACAATCTGATTTAATCAGACACCTCTGATTTAAATGTTTATCTCATCCAAAAAACACTCTCACAGAAAAATCCAAAGTAATGGTTGACCAAATATGTGGGCACTGTGACCCAGCCAAGTTGACACATAAAATTACCCATCACAATAAAATATAGACATTTGACCTAACCCCTACACAGGCTTTGGTTTGGAAGTAAGGGCGTGTAAAATCCATTCTTCATGTAGGGTGGTGGTGAAGACATCCAGCTTACATAGGCAAGATGGCAGCAGTCCCAGTGGCATCGCCTTTTTGCTAGAGTATATGGGGGTCTGTGCTAGCAATGGCAGCAGAAGGGTCTCCACAGGAGGGGTCATAGCTTTGTTAAATCAAGTCTCATTCTTTAGTCCTCCCAGGAATTCAGTGAACTACCTAGCTCCTTAAATACATTCCTCTTCTGTTTAAACTAGCTGGGGTGGATTCTGTTGTTTGCAGCTAAGACCTCTGAAATTCAATAAGCATGTTGTATTAATTGTTACTGCCTAACAAATTACCCCAGAACTTAATGGCTTAAAACAATAATACACATTTAGTATAGCCTGCATTATATGTAGGTCAAGAATTTGGGAGTAGCTTGGCTGGGTGGTTCCAGCCCAGGGTCTCTCATGAGGCTGCAGTGGTTTTGTTGGTCAGCACCCTCATCATCTGAAGGCTTGACTGGGGCTGGAGGATCTACTTTCTAGATGGCTTATTCACATGGCTGGCCAGTTGGTGCTGACTGTTGGCAAGAAGACTCCGTTCCTCTTGTGTGGACCTCTTCGTACAGCTTCTTGAGTGTTCTCACAGCATGTAGGCTGTCTTTCTCCAGAGACAGTGATCCAAGAGAGAAAGGTAGATGCCACAATGCTTTTTATGACTTTGGCTATGTGAAATCACATGCTATCAATCCACCCCATTCTATTTGTTACAAGAAAGTCACTAGGTCCAGCTCTATTCAAAGGAGAAAAATTCCTTTCTACTTTTTGAAGCCGGGGGGGGGGGGGGGATGCAAAAGAATCTGTAGATGTATTTTTAAATTTTCTATGGTAGCCAGGTTTGAGATGGTCCCCCAATCTCATCTCCTGATATTCACACCCTTGTGTATTTGTTCTATTCTCTGTCACAGTTGTTCTCTTTGACCAGTGACCTATGGAGGAGTGATGATGTGTCACTTCTGAAATTAAGATATAAAAAGCTCCAACCTCTTTTGCTCTCTTTCTTTCTCCCTGCCTCCCTTGCTCTGGAGGAAGCAAGCGACCATGCTGTGCACAGCCTTACGGAGTGGTCCATGAACTGGAGCCTCCAGCTACCAGCCAGCAAGGAACTGAGGCCAGCCAACAGCTGTATGAGCAAGCTGGAAACATCCTCCCTTCCTCACTGAGCCTTCATGAGACTACAGATACAGGTGACAGTTTGTACCCTCATGAGACCTCTTGAGACCTTGAGCCAGAACCATTTGGCTAAGCTGCTCCTGGATTCCTGACCTGTAGAACCTTTGGGAGATAATGTTTGTTGCTTTAAGTTGCTGATGTTTTGGGGTGATTTTTTTATGCAGCAGTAGATAACTAATACTTCACCGGACATGTAGCACTATTTTTTCCCCAGAGGAAATAAAGGTTTGTGTGTGAGTATGTGTGTGTGGTGAGTGTGTGTGTGTGTGTGTGTGTGTGTGCCTTGAAAAGAGAGTGAGAGAATAAAATATAGCTCTACTTAAGTCAGCAAAGGCAGACATGTCTATCTTTCAGTCCTCACCGAGTATTCTGATGTTTCCCTAACCACTTGGAAATTCTCAATTAAATCTTTAAGTTGAAATTGTTCTTTTTTAGGGCTGGAGGCTGCTGCTTACCAAGCTGTAAATTGCCACCAAGATTGTGTCAAGCAGAGGCACCTGGGTGGGTCAGTTGGTTAAGTGTCTGCCTTTGGCTCAGGTCATGATCCCAGGGTCCTGGGATTGAGCCCTGCATCGGGCTCCCTGCTCAGCAGAGAGCCTGCTTCTCCCTCTCCCTCTGCCTGCCACTCCCCCTGCTTATGCTCTCTCTATCTCTCACTATCTCTCTCTCTCTCTCTGTGTGTCAAATAAATAAATAAAATCTTTTAAAAAAATCATTTATTGAAAAAAAAAAAAAGATGTGTCAAGCAGGGCCTGGGCAGCCCCTCCCTCAAAATGGCGGGTTGGGGCCATATTGGGCTCCAATGTATATTAACAGGCTCTATGCTTCAAAAGTAGCAATGATTCTTCTTTTAACTTCTAGTTGGCATTATTGCTTTAGAAAGTCTGTAGTTACAGACTATAACAAGTACCTTGTGGATAATTCAATCATATTTTTAGATTTAATAACAAAAACATATGTACAATCTATTTTTTTTTTCAGTTATTCAAGATAATACAGCATCCATTTGTTTCAATGAACATGAGATGAGAACTACCTGGTGCCAACACCGGCCCAGGCCTTGGACACGGGCTTTAAATGTCCTCACACTGCAGGAAGAGAGCACATGCCATTGGGGCCGCTGTAACACAATGACAGGAATGCTAAAGCCCTCCTCTTCCGTTTGGTGAAAAAGCCAGCAGTCTGTCTCCAAGGAGCCCCACAGGGTGACTTGTGAGAATTCACCCAGGTTCAGGTTCTGGTCATAGAGCTTTGTAGGCAGCACACCGAGAGCAATCTGTGCCCCAGGGAAAATCTATTAACCACCCTCATGAGACTCTTGCATAAACCAGAAGGTCAGTTTATTAATTTACAATGAAAATTCTAACTATCACAGGGATCAGGACACTCCTGTTTGCCTGTCAAGCCTTCCTCCCTCCTCCTGGCCTTTCCTCTTCCCTTACTTCCATCCCTGCTCTGATGAATACTTAGTGAGCATGTCCTGTGAGCCAGGCACAGGGCTGAGAGCTGGAGGAACAGTGACAGATCGAAGCAACAGAGTTCCTGCCCTCGGTCTGAGAGATAGAAGGAAATCCTAATTGAAACACTCACACAGATGAATGTCAGGTCCCTTTGTTTTTCGTGGAGCCCTTTGAGATTATAATGACCATGAAGGTTCCTGTCCTCAGGACAATGGGCACTCTCAAACACACACAACATGGCGCACACAACTTCAGGGGATTCTCAGTTACCCTTAAACCCATCTGGGGATGTGGGGTGCAGAATATCCCCCTCTGTTGGCAGAACTACATGGGAAGCAGCCAAGTCATACCCAGAAGTTGGCTTTGAGATCATGGAGTTGAAACAAGGGTGTTATTGAGCTGAATTGAATGTTCAAGGGCATTAGGCTAAGATTGCCCACAACATGTCATAGATGGCTTTGCCACTTGAGATACTCCCTCCATTGGAGGTCTCCCCCAACCTGGAGCAGTGCCTGAATGGAGTCCTGTCAGCATTAACCTCTTTTCTCTAAGTGAACAAAGCTGACCAAATCCCACTTGGTTGACTAGTCTCTCTTTAGATTGGCCAATACCTTGATCCACCGAGAGCCAACATACCTAGCCTTGGAGTGATACAGTGGCCTTCAGAGGACTCCACATATCCTGTCTCTGATCCATCATGAATAGGTTTAAAGCTTAACTTCGGTGGAGAGCTGTATCTTTCTTGCAAGTTCTTAGAAGCCATAGTGTTTTGGGCCCCAGCAACTTCCAGCTGGTTTTTTCCAAGAGCATCTGGAACATAAGAAAAGGCAGACACCTGGCTCATCAAAAACCTCTCCAGCCTAACTTTATTCTCTCCACAAGATAGAGCAGGAATTGGCAAACTTTTTCTGTAAAAAGAACCACGTAGTAAATATTTTAGGTCTCTTTCATAACTACTCTGTTGCTGAGTGCAAAAAGCAGCTGTAGATAATACATCAATACATCTATGAATGAGTACAGCTGTGATCCAACAAAACCTTCCTTACAAAAAGCAGTGGGCTGGCCAGATCTGGCCTGTGGTCTGTAGTTTGCTGACCCCTGGTCTAGGAGATGATCATCCTGACAGCTTCTCCCCAGTTCCCTCTGCTCTCCTTCACTGGTCTTCCTGAAGGATTTATTTCCACCGTATTTCCGAGGATTTAACAGACAGAGAAAATAGTCCTGAGGTAAGAGCAAAGAGAAGATTGCTTTCAGCTAGGAAAGGCTCCCTGACCTCGGTGCTCAGTCCTTCCTGGTGTGTACCACGTGCAGAAACGGTGGGGAAGAAACATCAAATGAACGTGGGGAAAACGTGAAGAATGTTAAATCCAGAGAACAGAAGGTTCCAGCAAGGCACCGGGAGCAGTTAAGAGCACTTGCTCTTCAGTCAGATAATGACATTAATAGTAACAACAACACAACACAGATAACATTATTGAACACTGACCCTGTACCAAACATTCCTCCAGGTGTTTTTCTAAGGATCCTATGTAGTGCTGGGTTTGCCTTCCAGCGGCGCCACCCTCTAGCGGTGTAACCCCGCCTCACCCCTCCAAGCCTTAGTTTCTCCATCCCCTAAACGAGGGTGTGGAGTAACCTATCAAAAGCACTCAGCCCAGTGCCTGGCTCCCCCTAAGTTCTCAGGGAGAATTAAACCTTTGTTATTCCGATCTGTGCAGGAGCCAGGCTTGTTCTCTGTACCCCAGAGCTTAGCATCGAAGCCGGTTGATGGAACCCCTGGAACCTCCGCAAAGAGGGACTCCACCCCCAAGAGATCTTGCTGACCCAGCCCTACCAGGGTACAGAGTTCTGTGGGAAGGTTGTAGATTGTTGTGGGTTTTTGTTTTGTTGTTGTTGTTTTTTAAGATTTTATTTATTTGTCAGAGAGAGAAAGAGAGCACAAGCAGGGGGAGTGGCAGGCAGAGGGAGAGGTAGAAGCAGGCTCCCCGCAGAGCAGGGAGCCCAATGCGGGGCTCGATCCCAGGACCCTGGGACCATGACCTGAGCCGAAGGCAGACGCTTAATGGCTGCCTAACGACTGAGTCACCCAGGTGTCCCTGTTGCTGTTGTTTTTAAAGATGTTCTTTATTTGAGAGACAGAGAGAGACAGAGAGAGTTCACAAGCGGGGGTGGGGGGCGGGGAGGGAGAAGCAGGCTCTCTGCCAAGCAAGGAGCCTGACGCAGGGCTCCATCCCAGGACCCCAGGATCACGACCTGAGCTTAAGGCAGACACTTAACTGACTGAGCCACCCAGGCGCCCCCCGCCCCACCAGGTTATAGATTCTTGGAAGAAAGTGTTCTGTAGTGAAACAGATTTGAGAAATTTTCAATTAAGCAAAATTAAACAAGTTTCTCAACGCTATATTTCTTAGAGCCCTGAATATTCTACTGTGGTATAAATCACTAAGCAGGTATTATCACAAACAGCTTTTTCCAGATGTATTTATCCACCAGTCGTTTCTTGCCTCCTCAAGGGAGGATTGGTTTGTCATAGAAAACCCTTTAAGAAGATACAACTGGAGATGTGTGAAAATTGATTGGCTAAGTGAGGTAGTGAGCTCCTCATTAAGGGAAGTGTGCGAGCAAAGGCCAGATGCGCAAAGGGCAGGTGTGTGGACAGGGTCATCCTGTGGTAGATGACAAGGGGACCGAGTGAAGTGAAAGGCTCCTGTCATTCCCTGCAGCTGGTCTTCAGGCTCTGGGGACTGTGCTGGTTTTCTGTTCCAGCTCGGGAATTTTGAATTTGACTTTGATACCAAGAAAGGAGCCTTTTGGGGAACACTCCAGTAGCCCCAAGTAATGAGGCCCTGAGGAGCCAGGCTGACCGCCCCTGCTCTGGGGTCCCCTCAGGTCTGCTGGGGATCAAGGTGTGGGTCACCAAGGGCGGCGAAATCGCATTGTCTGTCATAACGTAGGAGCTCAGGAAATGTTCCTCTTTGCTATCCATCCTGAGTGTCCTGAGATGTCACTGGCCAAGGGCAGAGGACCTGAACTGGACCCTCTGTTCTGGCTTTGCTGCCTTCCAGTGGGCTGGTCCCTGCAGCTCCATTTCTCTAGGCCTCCAGTTCCTCGTGTGTAAAATGGGAATAACAGTCACTTCCTGGGTGAGGATCCCTAGGCTGTCTCGGCTGTAGCTCTCCTCAGGGCTGGGCACACAGGGCCTTCTCTGAAGCTTTGAGCGCCTGCCCCCAGGAGCAACCTCCAATCAAAGGCAGCAGGCACGGGCAGGGGGTGACAAGTGGCCCAGCATCCCTGGTCCTGGGGGCAGGCAGTTCTGGGAGGGGGCTTGGAGCGGTGACCTCACTAATTCACCTTATGTCAACATTTGTCTGTTCCTGTCTCATTCTCGCCGCTCCCTCCCCCTGCTCCTGAGATCATCTCTTAAAGAAACTTCCAGTACCTAGATCCTTTTCTCAGGCTTCGCTTTTGGGGGAACCCAAACGAAGACAGGACTGAGTAAGACACTGTGGCTATGGTAAGTGCTCAGTAATTATTTACTGATTATTCACTGATTGTTACTGAAAAATCGAGTCTGGTTCACCTTCTGGTGTCCGTCCCGCTACCACCCATGTGTATGTGCACACACATGCACACGCACGCACATGCTTAGATCAACAATTCTAAGGCTACTTGAGATCTTATTCTCTCGATCCTGGTTAAGACATGCAAAATTTCCCCTGTCCACTCGAGCTGTAGGAGCAACCTGGTTACTAAAACCCTTCCAATCCCCTTGTTTTCAACATGATGTGGACAAACTACAGGATGTTGTGGGCTAAAACTAGGGTTATTCTCTTTCCACCTGACCAGTCCTGTTCTCCAGTTCTCCCACCACTCTGCTCCTTGCTGGAATTTTCCCACTTGTCACCAGAAAGGACCCACTTGTCACCAGAAAGGACCAATTCCGGAGCTGACATTGTTGACAAAGGCCAGAGGCCCTGACTGGAGCCAGGAACACTGAACACAAGCAGGGGGCAGTTTTCGAGACTGGAGATGGGTGGGTTCATCAAAGAAGGCATTTGGATGCTGTCACAAGGAGTGGCCGGGACATACCCTCTGCTTCTGACCTCCCCTGCGGCGGTAACAAGTTCTAGAACTTCTTTCTGCACAATGAGCAGAGCTTTTCTGCTCTTGACACTTAAGTCCCGCCTGAACCCCACCACCCACACCCCCGCCATTTAATCATCTTTCAGGTTTGGGGAATGTCTTTGTTAAAAACTCACCGTTCATTATCACTCTTCTCAACATCCTGGACAATGGGGTACTTTGTGGGAACCCCAGAACATTATGACTCTGTTGGAAACCCCCTCCCCAGTTCACTCAGTGCTGCCCGCTCTCCTCACGAGCAGGGTATGGATGTCCTTGGCAGTCCCAGCTCAGTGACTGCTTGGCCCCATATCTGTGCATGCCCCCTCCCAGGCCTTGCTGAGCGCATTGCTGGTTAATTGGAGGAGTTTTCCAGTAACAGGAGGTGACCTACAAATGAATAAAAGTTATCTCTTGATCTAGTTTAGTAGATAATGATGACAGAGAATGTTCATTTACAGTAAAGCAAAGAAAACGGTTTGGTATTACGAGGATGAACAGAGGCACAGTGGAAGAGACTGGGCCTCAGGGGTAGAAAGATCTGAGATTGAATCTAGCTGTGACAGTTACTTGCTGTGTGTTTTGGGCAACTTGCTGAACTTCTCTGGGTCTCAATTTCTTAATCATTATAAATGGGTCAGATTATACTATGCAGACGTCTTTTTTCCCTTTTCCTTCTTTTCTCCTCTCTGTCCAAAAAAATTACATCTTCTGGTAATAGCCTCTCCTATCTCATGTTGTGGTGGAGGTGCCGGTTAGAGTAATATGCATCCGTGCCTGCCACTTCTCCAGGGTTCCTTCTTAGGATTTTGAAGATTTTATTAATTGACTGATTAGAGAGAGAGAGAGAGAGCGTGACAGCAGGGGGAGAAGCATAGGGAGATGCAGGCTCCCGGATGAGCAAGGAGCCCGATGCAGGGGACTCGATCCCAGGACCCTAGGATCAAGACCTGAGCCGAAGGCAGACGTTTAACCGACTGAGCCACCCTGGTGCCCTCTTCTTAGGATTTTGTATGTAAATGCTGGAAGAAAGACCCTCTCTCTTTCCTCTGCTGAAATGAAATGATCAAAGTCTGGAGCTCTGGGTAGAAGCTCCCTGTCCTAAGGCCCCTCCCCTCGGACCCCTTCCCCTCCCTCCTTTCTCCTAATGTGGGGAGAAAATAAAGTCAGTACTCAGCGGCAGATCTGTAAGGAGGGAATCCCAACAGCATTTGTTTACGTGTCTTTTGAATTCTCTTTTGTAACCATTAGTACTTTTTTATTTTGATTTTGGTTTTGTGACTAAAAACAAGAGGGTCTTTAAAGTTTGTTGAGCCAACTTTTCTTGTTTTCTCGATGAATAAAATGAGGTCAAGGGAGGCTGTGTCCCCCCTTAAGCCTTATGGCACCGCAGGCTTCAGACTAAAGAATGGAGCTCCTGGATTAATGGAGCCCGTGGTGCCTCAGCTTTCTGTTAGGACAGTTGGGTAACTCCCAGACTGTTTAGAAGTATAATTCCCAAGTCCCTAGATGGTGTCTCCCTAACCTCGCTGTCCCTAAATCCTTCTTATCCTGCCCTCTACCCCTCATCAAGCCAACGGTGTCTGGAATACCACTAGGGTACTGATTCCTTTGTGTTCTCCTCTCTATATTTCTTAGGGAAGCATAAACTAATTTAAACTACTGGATGAATTGTTTTTAAGACCCTCTTTCCTCAGAAGGAAAAGGGCTTCAGGTATCTTGGGAGAATGGATAAGAGAAAGGGATAATATGTGGCAAAGATTCCAAAAGAAGGAAAATGGCACACCAAGGGGAGTTCAGTGCCCCTGGAGAGAGACCGCATCAGTTGTAGAATGTTCCTCCTCTCTCTGTCACCGTATTCCCCTTCTCAGTGTTCCTACACAGAATCAACACTGCAGCCATTCCCTCCCCTTCTCCAAAGCTGCAGAATCTACCTCCTGCCTTAAAGGCTGAAAATGCAACTCACTTGCCCAATTTGCTTGTAGCTAGAGTATGTGACCAATTCCTGACCAGTTAGACATCAGGGGGAGGGACTCTGGTGGAGTTGCTTCTGGGAAGGTCCTTCCTCCTTGATAGAAGAGAGATGCACTGGAGAAAGCTTCTTTTATTTCTGCTTTCGAATGTGGTAATGTGGAGACATGATGGTTGGAGCTGTTGCAGCTATTTTGCCATCATGAAGAGACATGTCTAAGACAAAGGCCAACAAACTGAGGATTGTGGTATGAGAGATGCAAAGAGGCAGGGTCCTAGATGACACCATTTGTCTACAGAAATAATCCTGGTACAGCCCAACTACTGGATTTCTTGTTATATAAGATGGTAAATAATCTTTATCATTTAACCACATTTTAATTGGGTACTTTCTCTTGCAGCCCCCAATCATTCTATTACTATGTCTCAGACTTGTTTCCAAGAAGTTTCCGTAACAGAATATAGTTTTGTCTCTAAAATAAAGGTTTTTTTGATGTTAGTTTGTATTTTTTTATCACTGGAGCTTATTTTATTTTTTTTTTAAGATTTTATTTATTTATTTGAGAGAGAGAACGAATGGTGAGGAGGGGCAGAGGGAGAGAGATTGGGAAGCAGACTGAGCAGGAAGCTTGATGCAGGGCTCGATCCCAGGACCCGGAGACCATGACCTGAGATGAAGGCAGATGCTTAACCAATGGAACCACCCAGGTGCCCCATTACTGAAGGTTCTATTTGATTTTTTTCAAATCTACTGGGTGACTTGATAGTTTCCTGTCCCATTAGATATCTTTGACCTTATCTTTTATTTCTGTAAACATATTATGCATGCCTAGTTTATAATCTATTCCTGATAATTCTAATATATAAACTCTTCACAAGACTAGTGCTGCCGTCTACTCTTACTGCTGGTTTTTATACGTAGTGCCTTATTTCTTTTTATCCCTGGTTATCTTTGACTGCATGCTGCTCATTGTACCTGAAGAATCATTGTAGGAGTAATTTGAGGTTGTGGGTAAAGGTACCTTCATCCAGAGAGGATGTGTGTCTGCAATTGTCAGGTGCTTGGGGGCCACCTTAAACCAGGTTCAAGGTTTGAGGTTGCCTGGACCACCAGACATTGAATCCTGGTTGCAAAGTCACAAGGCCTGGGTTACTTCTGGTTGACCTCTTCCCTGAGTGTGTAGGGTCATGGGGGTCCCTGCTATTATAGAGAGGGTCTCTAATTTGACTGCCCTTTTGTTTTCTGCCTCCCTTATCTCACAAGGCCATCAAAACAAAAGTTCAAATTGCTGGAATCAGCTAATGCTCTTGGTTCAGAAGTGACTTCCATACTCTGCTTATCTGTTTGGGTTCCTGTTTTTCCTTCAATTTTGTCCTGGTAGTGTCTTACTATATAATTAACTCTTACGTGCTTGTAAGATGCTCAATTTATCCAGCAAATTTTCTTGTTTCCCAAAGGAGGGCTGGTCCAAATAGCCCTCCTGATTTCTAGCCTTCAACCTGATTTCTGCTTGCCCTGATCCCTGACACTTGTTTGTTCCAACTTCTACTGGGTTTTCTGTGCTGACTTGGGTATAATAGTGTTCCAGCTACTCACCCAGCCCTTGACTCCTCAGCTGAGCCTGGATCCAGGACCTTATAATATTTGCCAACATTGGCCCCTCCTGCGCCTCCCTTCCTCATAAACCTCCTGGCTACCCATCTGGCCTTGACTCTTCTGATTAACTTTCCTTTCATTTCTAGAGTCACCTACTGCCTTGGCATCACCTACCCAGTTCATGACACCATCTTGGGCTTCCCTTGATTATTTTAAGTAGATGCATTTAAGGCTAAGTCTATTTAATTATCTTGGTCAGATACAGGACCACACTGTGGGGGATCCTCATGATTGTTTTTTACTGATGAGTTAATCTTTTTTTAAAATGTAGAAGGCCGGGGGCGCCTGGGTGGCTCAGTCGTTAAGCGTCTGCCTTCGGCTCAGGTCACGGTCTCAGGGTCCTGGGATCGAGCCCCGCATCGGGCTCCCTGCTCCGCGGGAAGCCTGCTTCTCCCTTTCCCACTCCCCCTGCTTGTGTTCCTGCTCTCGCTATCTCTCTCTCTGTCAAATAAATAAATAAAATCTTAAAAATAAATAAATAAATAAAAAATAAAATGTAGAAGGCCAAAATTTATGATAAAAAGAAACTGAAAATGGTCAAAAAAAACCCTATCAGACCTGTTTTAAGACTTTTATTTGGGTGTTGAGAGTCTTATTTGGCCACCTACAAGAAAAAGGCAGTTAAGTATAATGACAGAGGGCACAGTCTTATAAATCCAGTGGGCCCAGGCTTAATCCCATTTCCACCCCTTGTTAGCTAGTGGATTTGTACAATTCATCCTACTCTTCTTAATGTCTATTTCCTCACCCATAAAATGGTGCTAATATTTCCTTCTTCTTGAGGTTGTTATGGGCAAAAAGAGATAAAAGGCATGTTAAGCACAGTACCTGCAGTCCATAATCACTCAATTAAAGGCATTATCATTATCATTGTTATTATTAACAGTAGTAAGGTCTGCCTCCCCTCCAACTATTTCACAAACTGGGTTGTCATGCAGCTGCTCATCCTTTATCCCATCCTGTAATCTCCACCACCTGAAGCTTGACTTCATTAAGCAACAGTGTGGTGGTAATTATTCCCAAATGGGCCTGGCTAAACCACATATGTTCCTCTGGATCTTACGTGGTCAGATTTGTTTAATGAGGTGACTAGTTGAAACAAGTCCTGCTTGATGAGGTTCGGGGTTGTGATATGAGACAAGTTACATTCACAGCTGAAAAACATCTTGGTTTTTCATCTCCAAGAGTGGTTTTTCAGAAGACAGAAGACCCAGCAGAAGACAAAGATAATTAGGCTCCTAGTAGGACATCAATGTACATGGCCTTAAGTGTCTTTGGTATAGACACTGCAGGATTTTAAGGCTAAATGGTTCAAATCCAGCCTCCTCATTTGCCAGATGAGAAACCAAGACTCAGAGATATGGAATGACCTTCCCAGGGCCACATGGTCCATTGATGGCAAAGCCAGAACAAGAATACAGATCCTGGGTCCACAATAAACCTGCCATGGGACATGCCAGATGTCATGGTTTAAAAGATGTCTGCAAATACATCTACAAAGTCTTCGACATTCCTCCCTTCAAAAGATAGGGTGTAATTCCCTTCCCCTTCAGTATGGGCTATACTTAGTGACTCACTTCTAATGCATGGAATGTGAGGAAGTAACACTGTGATTCCTGAGGTTGGGTCATAAAAAGAACATAATTTTTCCTGGTTCTCTCTCTCTCTCTCAGTCCAGCCGCCATGGTTCAAGGACACTTAAGGGGAAGTCTGCTGGGGAATAACTGAGGCCTATCACCAACAACCAATAACAACTTGCCAGCCATACGATTGAGCCACTTTGAAAGTTGGTTTTCTAGTCCCAGTCGAGCCTTCAGATGACTGCAGCCCCGGCAGACATCTTATCTGCAACCTCATGACAGATCCTACGCCAGAACCACATAGTCGGGTTCCTCTCCAATTCCTGACTCGCAGAAACTGTGGGAGATGCTGCATGCTTATTGTTAACCTAAGCTATTAAATTTTGGAGTAATTGTTAAGCAGTACTAGATAACTAATATACTAAGGTAACTAATACTAATATTTAATTTAATACTAAATTGACTCAGGACTTTTTGAGTTGGAAGTGATAAAAGTCCAGCTCACCTGTAAAAAATAAAAGAGAGAGAGAGAGAGAGAGAATTATTATTGGTCTCTAATGACTAGCTTTAGGGATGTCATGTTGTCAAATGATGTCATCAGGATTCTTTTTCTCTCTCATCTCTCTGTTGGTTTCTCTTTCATGGCTTCTCTCTGCTGGGCCCATTCTCTCCTTCTACAAAGATGTTTTCTCTATACCGTATGGTTTAGCCTGGCTAGAGGCAACCCAGGGTTTCTTCATTCCAACTTAATGGCCCTAAAAAAAAAGAGGGCTTCTCTCCTCCAACAGTCATGGACATTCCCAGGAAAGACTCTAATGGGCCAAGTTCGGTTCCCATGCCTGTGCCTGAACCACTCACTGTGGTTAGAGAAACGGGGTAGGTGACTGGTATCAGTACCAGGCCAAGGCCACAACTAACTTGTTTTTCAAAGTGTGGTCCATGGACCAGCAGCAAAGCATCATCTTGGGCCTTGTTTGCAATGCCAAATCTTGACCCCTCTCCAGCATCTCTGGATCAGAATCTGTATTTTCTCTTCACAAGATCTCCAGGTAATTTGTATGCACATTAAAATTTGAGAAGCACTATTCTAGTATAATGTATTTCCCAGCAAAAATAATCTTTCCTTCTTCTCATCTCCTCTGTCAATTTATAACTCCCTGCCCTTCTTTTAACCCTCTTATATATGAGGGTTATTTATAACCCTCATATATATATCATATATATATGATATATATAAAATATATAAAAGATATATATGGAAAAAAGAAGATGTATGTATATATGTATATATACATGTATGTGTGTGTGTGTGTGTGTGTATATACACACACATCTCTTTTCCACCACACTTGGGTCCTTAAGGACAGAATCTAATGTCTGATGGACAGTGTCGTCTTCTGTAAAATGAAGATAATGCGGGACACCTGGGTGGCTCAGTTGGTTAAGCGTCCAGCTCTTGAATTCGGCTCAGATCCAGATCTCAGGGTTGTGAGATCCAGCCCCATGCTGGGCTCCGTGCTGGGCGTGGAGCCTGCTTGGGATTCTCTGTCTCCCTCTCCTTCTGCCCCTCCTCTCCCACTCCCATGCACATGTTCTCTCTTTCTAAAAACATTTTAAAAACAAATAAAAATAAAAATAAATTGGGAGTAATGTTCTTCACCTTAGAAGGGAGCCCATGAGGACTGGATGGAATCACACACACGGGCACACAGCACAGTGCCTATTTTGTCATAGACGCACAATCCTGAGAGCTAGTACTCTCCCCTTCCACTGGCTGCCATTTAGAGCTTACCAAGCATGGGGCGAGGCCCTTTATTACATCTTCCCGTTGAAGCCTCACAATAAAGCTCGCAGCTATATCAGGGAAACAGGTGTTTTGAAAATTTCGGTATTTAGACAAGTTCTAAATTTCATTTAGAAATCAGGACATGAAGCAAAGTCCTACAATTAAGAAGTGATTGAGGCAGGATTTGAGCCCAGAACTATTGACTCCATGGCCTAGTTCTTAATAGCTCTACTATATTGTGTTGCATAAGGAAGTCTTTCAACGATTATTTGTTAACTTAAAGAATAAAGGCCCTGGGCTCCCGAAAACAAGGATCACAAGATTCAAACCGGCTCAGGCCAGGCCAATGATATCACTGAGACAAAGGTCAAGCTAAGGAAACAGTCTTTTTTTTTTAAGATTTTTATTTATTTATTTGACAGAGAGATAGTGATAGAGAGAGAGTGGCAGGCAGAGGAAGAGGGAGAAGCAGACTTCCCGCTGAGCGGGGAGCCCGACTCGGGGCTCGATCCCAGGACCCTGGGATCGTGACCTGAGCCAAAGGCAGATGTTTAACGACTGAGCCACGCAGGTGCCCCAAGGAAACAGTCTCTTCCCTCTTTAGATAAGTGGGTCAAGCAGGTATGATGATAAATGGCAGGTGACCTTCACCTCAGTGTCACAGAGACAAGAGGACAGAGGCGGCCCAGGGAGCTGGAGAGCACAGGGTGGTCTGAGAGGGCAGAGGCCCCACCTTCCTGCCAGTGTGCGTGGATATGGCCCCTGGATGGCTCATGCCTGGCATCTGCTCTGATAAGACAGCCCCGAGCCATACGCAGCGTTAAATATTTTGAATCTGGCCTCTGAGAAGGTGGACCCAGTGTTTTCAGATCTCATTTGTTTAAATAAAGCCAGAGATCTGGACTTCTTTGTGAAATCCTGGACTTTTAAATATTGGTGAATAATTTATTTTTTAAGAAGTGCATGGGCCATACGTGGGGACGGGGGTCTGGGGAGGGGTGGGGGGTGGGGGGCGTCGTGTGGAGGCTAGTGGTAACCAGACTATAGCCTCTGTCCTAAACTGTACAGGGAAATCTACACTGGTTTTTGTTTACTAAACCAGTACAAAAACAAATAGGGAGGGGAGGGAAAAAAGGAAGAAGGAAAGAAAGAAGGAAGGGAGGAGAATGCTGGCTACTTGACCAGGGTGTCGAGAGGTAAGGCAGAAGACAGCTTTCAGCTGGGGAGGGAAGGGGAGAAAGAGGAGGGGCTCTCTGCGGCTAATTGTCCCAAGGGCCACAGCTTCCAATGGGGAGTCCCTGCCACCTCCCAGTGCCGCCAAGGGCCAACCCAGCTAATCAACTTTTTTTTTTTATCACCTTGGAGGCCCTCTCCGTCTTTGTTCAGCTGTAATCTTTCTTAATTAGATAATTGAAATAATCATCCAATTAAGTTGGTTCGCATGGCCCCCCTTACTGGAGGACTTGCTGAATCCAGCTGGCTTCTCATTTCCGCTGACTCTGTTTCTCGCCTCATGCAGGGTCTGAAACAGGTCTCAAGCTGTTTTCTTTCCTCGCTTTCAGTTTGCCGTTTCAGTTCATAGGAGCTACAACTAAAGTTCATTTCTGGCTGATGTCAAAACAGACTCCCTAAGCAGCTAAAGCCGAAAGTCAGAACTGGCCCCATCACAGTGGTGGACAACAGTTTCAGGCTCATGAGGATTTGAATGCCTGTTCTGTCATTTACTACCGGGGTGACCTTGAACGTGTGCACTGATCTTGCAGAGGTGCAGTTTCCTCATCTGCGAAATAGGAATAAAAACAGACCTTACCCACACGTAGGATTGTTGTGTTACTTAATTGAGATCATATAAGTGAGGCCATCAGCACTGTGCCTGGCACATAATGAGCACTCAGTACATGTGAGCGTTTTTGTTTTAAACATGGAAAAGGATTTTTTTTTTTAAGATTTTATTTATTTATTTGAGAGAGAGAGAGTGCACAAGCAGGGGAAGAGGGAGAGGGAGAAGCAGACTCCCCGATGAGCAGGGAGCCTGACGTAGGGCTCGATCCCAGGACCGGACTGAGCCACCCAGGTGCCTCTAAAAGGATGTATTCTTAATAGCTCAAAGAGTTGCCTCCCATCTTCGTAATAGAAATTGAAAAGGGGCGCCTGGGTGTCTCAGTCAGTTAAGCCTCCAGCTCTTGATTTCTGCTCAGGTGCTGATGTCAGAGTCATGAGATCGAGCCCACCGTCCATCGGGTCCATTGGGCTCTGCACTCAGCAGGGAGTCTGCTTCTCTCCTTCTCCCTCTCCCTCTACCCTCCCCTCCCCCCATTCTCTCTTTCTCAAATAAACCTTTAAAAAACAAATAAATGAACTATAGAAAAGAAAAAGAAACAGAGGAAAGAAAAAAAGAGGGGAGTCAGAGAGAGATATAAGATGTAAATGATGCCAGAGATTCTGTGGCTATTTGGTAGTCTTATACGGCGTTTTTATGCGAATCTAATATCTCCATCCTGGCTTCTTCCCAGTTACCTCTAACACCCACCCACGAGATTTAGCGATAACAGGCTTTCCCTTCAGGCCTATCCTCTGTAAATGAAACTGCAAGGCAGTATTACCTTCACTTGCCCACCAGATTGGAAGGTCCATATGGGCAGGGCTGTGTCTGCCGTGGGCATCATGGTATCCCGAGGGAATTACCAAGAAATAATTGTTAACTAACTACATACTGAGCATGGAGGAACTGTTCTCTAAAAAGACATCCAAGCCAGTTTCATGTAGTAACACTTTAAAACATTTTAAAACAAGGATATAAGAGGGGCACCTGGGTGGCTCAGTCGGTTAAGCTTCTGCCTTCAGCTCAGGTCCTGATCCCAGAGTACTGGGATTGAGCCCTACATCAGGCTCCCTGCTCAGCAGGGAGCCTGCTTCTCCCTCTCCCTCTGCCTGCCACTCCCCCTGCTTGTGCTTTCTCTCTCTGTCAAATAAATAAATACATCTTAAAACAAAACGAAAAAACCCAAGGATATAAGACATGTAACACATTAGCTAAGAATGGAGAAAAATCTAGAAAAGGGCTAGTATTACTAGGATCACAGAGTAAAGCAAAAACCCTTTGTGACTCCAAAACCCAAATGCCCAGGGCTTACCTTAACCTGCTTAAAATGCTGACTAGCCAGAAGCCAGGCAGCCAGTAAGCACAGTGGATTCCCTCTTGGCTCAGCCTTAGCTGCATTTCTTTCTTCAGTGCAGACTCCTGGAAACTCATTCTCCGTTATTTCAGAAGAGTCAGGGATTGGAAGAGAATGATTGCAGTTCTGTGCAGAGTGTATTTTTTAATGCTTTTTAATCTTTTAAAAATTACGCAAGCAGTACATCATTTTTTTTAAAATGGGAAAAATGCCCACAAGTAAAAAAGAAAAATGAATTTTCAAAGATTGTTTTTTAATGGTATTTTTTTTTTCCAGGAGTGTACTTTTAAAAAGTGGTAATCTTCGGGGCGCCTGGGTGGCTCAGTCGTTAAGTGTCTGCCTTCGGCTCAGGTCATGATCCCAGGGTCCTGGGATCGAGCCCCACATCGGGCTCCCTGCGCAGCGGGAAGCCTGCTTCTCCCTCTCCCACTCCCCCTGCTTGTGTTCCCTCTCTCTCTGTCTGTCTCTCTCTGTCAAATAAATAAATAAAATCTTTAAAAAAAAAAAAAGTGGTAATCTTCGACTCCTATACAGGGCCACAATGTGCTTGATATACAGTGCATTTCTCGTGCTTACAAAACTAAAATGTTTCTTAGTGCTTTGCTCTGCAGTTCAGCTGTGGGTAAAGGGATTGCAAATTCCCATTTCTTCAAACACATCGGTAGATCAATACTCTCCAAGGTTGGATTGCTGGACTTTGGCCCAAGAGGACTGTTTGATGTTGAATATAGTGGGAAGTCAGTAAACGTTCCAGACAACTGCCCAGTCACTAACTTTCTGAGCATACCGCTCCCTATTTCTGCCTCTGGGACTTCGTGCATATTCAGTGTGGTAGCCATAGTCTGAGAGAGCCCTCAGTGATCCTCCCCTCTTGATATTCACATGTTTGTATCAGGCTGGCGTATGTCATCAATGAGATATTGTAGAAAGGACGGAGCGTGGCTTTGAAAGCGAAGTCATAAGTCATTGCGGTTTCTGCTTTGCTCTCTCTTGAACACTTGCTCTGGGGGAGGCCACGTGGCAGCCATGTTGTGAAGATGTTCAAGCAGCCCCGTGGAGAGGCCCACATGGTGAGGAACTCCTGCTGGCAGGTTTGCGAGTGAGCCATCGTGGAAACAGAGCTTCTAGCCCCAGTTAAGCCTTCACACAACAACATTCCCAGCAGGGATCTTGGCTACACCCTGCGCCACAACCACCCAGGTAAGTCACTTTCAAATTCCTGACCCATAGAGCTGTGCAAGCTAAGATTTGTTTGTTTGTTTGAAGCTGCTAGGTTTTGCAGTAATTTGTGATGCAGCAATAGGTGATTTATACATTCACCCACCTATGCAGAAGGCTTACTCCTTTCCTCTCCAAATTCACTTTCTCAAGGCTCAGGTCAAATTCTTCCTGCCTGGATTCTACAGCCCAGTCACCATTCCTGTCCTTCTTCTGTGGCATTAGGTTAGAAAGAAGGACAGCTGTTGTGTCTTTATTAGAAAGTGACCACATAATTTATAGTCCGTGCTGAGACACTCCGAGAGTACTAAGTAATAATGATCATGGGAATCAGCAAAATCCAATGGAATTCAAGGGCAAACGCTGACATTCAGTCAGTCATCCCCACTGTTTGCAGGGTTGCAGTTTTACTTGCCCAGTGCTTGGATGGGCAAAGAAAATGCAACTTCTTTATTTTTCTGTAATAGGTCTTTTTCCTTGCATACCTCCACCCAGCTAGATGGGGGTGGGCGGGGTGGGGGTGGGTGGGAGATAGGATTTTATGCCAGTCTGGTCATTTAAACCATCTGTGTGATTGCTGAGTCATCGCCTGGCTGGGCAGGGGGAGAAGTGCAGCCAGAGTTCTGAGCCTCGTCTTCCCATCCCCATCACTGCAAATCCTCCGCTTCATCCCTTGAGATGGAACCTGAGCGTGTGGGGGATGAGTAGGAAGTGGAAGGGGAACCAAGATGCTCACAGGTTTCCTTTAAGGAGTGATTGGTCTGAGCGGCTCCCTGGACTGGGGGACCGTGGAAAGGCTATTGGTTTTCCTAACTGTTTGTAGCAAGGTTCTGAAACCAGAGCCTTCTCTAATGGGTGTGGGATTGTGCCCTGCGCAAGCGCGCCCACCAAGGGGCTGAAATCTAGCCATTGCTTTGCTAGCTAAGCCATGAACCCGTGGGGCTGTGTGTGTCAGAAGAAGGAGGCTTTTTCTAGTTAGCACAAAGGCATTCTGTGGGCAGGGACAGACCCTGGCCAGCACCCAGAGTCCAGGTTATTCGCTCCTGGCTTTGCATTCTTTGCCTGTGGCAGCTTGTTGCTCCCGATTACAGGCCAGAGCTGGTTCTATCTCCCCGGTCCCACGGTGGGCCCATGGGAAATTCTGGGTCCCCTACATGCCCTGAACAGGCTACAGAGGGCCCGGACATCTTCCTCAGACTCCTGTACACACTCCGGCTATCACCTGCACACCATTGCTCCTGGGCTGAGGGTCCCAGGGCCTTAAGCCAGAGGCAGGTCCCGCAGTGGCTGGCAGACTTCCTTGCACTCTGCCCTGGGATGTGATCAACTTACCCTGTGTTCTCACACTTCCCCCTCATTTTCTGGATGTTTCTAAATCTCTTCTCCCTAGAGACATCTGTCCTTATCAGTGGCTTTTTCAGCTTTTCCTTTTCTTCCCATCATCTTCCCAGGGTGGCATGAATAGGTCTGGGGCATATCTGGGAATGACAAAACTCAGTGATCGGAGTGGTACTTTCCACCTTTTTCCTCCGGTAGCACACCTAGAAAATAATCTTTGTATGGCTCACTGGGTAACCTCGAGGGGATCTGGAACCCTGGAGGGCTGCCCTGCAGAATTGAAGGGGGGCCCCAGCCACAAAGATCCTACCAGGCTGCTCCAAGAGCAGTGAAGACCAACTCCCCTGGGGTGCATGGAGGCACTCTGGTGGGGCAGTCCTCCCTAGAACCTGCAGCCTGACTTCGCTAGAGGGGAACTATGAGAAATACCTTTCCCCCTCCATAAAGCCTCACTTTCAAGGCCATTGTCTCTCTGCAGAGGTCAAGAACCTCAGCTTGGAGACTAATGCTGATCAATGGGCTCTTTATTCTTTGATCTTTCTTTTTCCCTAGGGCACTAAACTTCCTGGCTCAGCCCTAGAGCTGGGAAGCAGCAAGAATAAATAGTTTCAAGTGGGAAACTAAAATACATAGGCAAAGCCTTGGTGAAATAGGACCTCCAGTATAGCTGTAATGATAGGAATCCCTCTGGCTGGGTGTGTGTCTGGCACGATGGGTCTGGGGTTGGTGGGTAAGACCTCAAGGCAGCAGCATACTTGAGTTTGAATAAACAGAATTTATCAGCACACTTGAATAAATTGTAGCTAAACTGCCTTCTAAAAGAGCAGATTCATGTTACTTCCAGGGCTTTTGTTTTGCTGGGTGGCTTATGCAAATGTAGAGCCGGCCCTCTGGCTCCTGGTGATGAAGGGGAGGGAACACCATTATTCCTCTCCTGTGCCCCTTCCCTGTCAATACTCATCGCCACAGATTAATTTTGTCTGTGTTTGAATTTCCTATAAATAAGATACGACAGCATGTATTCCTTGTGTTCTGATTTCCTTTGCTTAGCGTCATGTCCGATACTCATCCATGTAGCTGTGGTTGGCAGCTGGGTGTTCTTTTTCCTTGCTATGTAGTATTCTGTTGTGGCAAAATACCCTCAGTTTATCTGGCCTTTCTACACTTCATTTGGACCATTTCCATTTTAGTTATCACACACAAAAGCTGCTAGGAACATTTTTGTTCATGCTTTTTTGTGGGCATCACTCATTTCTCTTTTTATGTGGGGTTTTAAAAAATTCTGGCTAATTATTGTTTATGTCTGATAAAAGTCATGTATGTTCATTTAGAAAATGGGACATCCCAAAGGACAAGGTTTATAAAATGTTGTCATCAATGTACATTCAATTTTGTACTTGGCTTTTCTTTCTTCTTCTTCTTCTTCTTCTTCTTTTTTTTTTTTAGGTAGGGTCTGTGCCCAATGTGGGGCTTGAACTCACGACCCCAGGATCAAGAGTGGCACGCTCTACTGACTGAGCCAGCCAGGCGCTCCTGTACTTGGCTTTTTCACTCCAAATACCGGGAGCATTTTTTCATCATACTTCATATGGAAGGATCTTACCCTCTCTTTTTTTTTTTTTTTCTTACCTCTTTTTAATTCCTTTTGGCCTCATTCCTTGATAGGTCATCAGCTAATATTTGCGATGGTTCTGAGAAGGTTTTCCCCAGGAGAGACCTGGAGACAGCTGGCCACCTACCCTCTCCCCCGCAATCCCCAGACAGATGCAGGCTGTCTCATGTGAGAACGCACTGGGTCAGCAGGGCAGACGCCTCCCTCCATCACCCCCGGACTGAGCAATCACAAATGGAACTAACAAGTTGCAAGTACAGGCTGCAAATTGAGAAAAGAATGAGAAGTGCCGCTGAGAAATTGGAAAGCAGAGTAATAGTAAATAGGGAGGCAAGCAATGAGTTCGGAAAGCAGTGTCACTGCCCTCACCGAAAGTGTCTTGGACAGCTCACCCTGCCCATGAACACTTCCGGGGTTTCGGTTCTGTGGGATCCCTGGATTCACGTAACCCTGACAAAGAAAATCATAGGACAGATGCAAACCTAATGCTTTCCCATTTCCTCCCTCTCTTAGTTCATCTCGAATATTGGCAAACTTTTCTCAATCCCTTATTTGCATTCATTTTGCTGATTATGTTTGATCATAAACCTAAGTATCTGGAAGTACCTCTCTGTCCTTGTGTCCTCATCTGTAAAATGGGGTGAGGGATGATCCCCTATCACTTACAGCAGGGTTTTTCAACCTCAGCACTGTTGACATTTTGGGCTAGTTAATTCTTTGTCGTGGGGCTGTCCTGAGCATCATGGGATGTGTGACCCACTAGGGCCAGTAACGATACCCTTCCCTCAAGTTGTGATGAGCGAAAATGTCTTCAGACATTGCCGAATATTCCCAGGGATTGAGGGGGAGGGCAATATAATTCCCATTTGAGAAGACCTGGCTTAGAGTTACTACAAGTATCACGTGAGATAATATCAGTAAAGTTCTTAGAAGAGTACCTGGCACTAAGTAAGCACTCAGCGTTGATGAGGAGGTCCTAGAAATGTGGACTTGTGGCTGGGGCTACTTCACACACCGATTTGCTTGTTTATTTACTTCCCCGGTATTATTTTTTGCATCTTCTGTTCTTCCTTCTTAAAGTGCCATGGTTTAAAGGGCGTTTGTTTTTGTTTTTTTTCTAATGAGCAGTTCCTTTCTTTATAGGTACAAGTATCAGAAATAAAACTTAGAAGTACTGGCATTTGCAAGTGGCTTTTGAAACTGGAGAATGTCAAAGAAATGTAAATCATACTCTGTATGAGCAGGAGAGTGTCTTTTTCTGAAGCTTTTGCAACCATTAACTCATTGGACACCACGACAGTGTGTTCTAGATGAGCCTAAACGCAGACGTGAGCTTTGCTGTTTGCAGACAGCCTGGGCTGGTGAGAGACCAAAGAGTTGGTGAGCACCGGGTAGGGGGGCGGCGGGACGCAGGGGGTGTTGCTTGGTTTGTTTATTTCTTCCTGGTGGAAGGGACGAGATTATTCTGTGGACTGGGAGGCCTGAAGAAGACAGAAGATGAGGAAGCAGCCCGATGGTGTAGGTCCCTTCATGCAGCCTTCGGGATCTGAATGCCGAGAGGGGGCTTAGGACCGTGTTGCAGAATACTGCTTGCTGCCAGATGCAGGGGAAGGGCAACCTTCCGTCAAGCTCTCTGCCACAGATACTGTCAGCTTGGGCTTCCTGAACCCGCATACCCTCCAGAAAGGAGTCCAAGTGGTTTCAGGTCTCTTGCCTGCCACACCCCACTATCACCAGCAGACACAGAAAACACCAAGGTATGTGACTGGGACCTCTGATCTTTTGCCAGACCCGTCAGGGCCTCTCCCCGCTCTTGGCTCAGTTCTGCCTTGATTCTGCTTAGAGTTCTACCTGCCCTGGGGGATCAAGGGCACAGTTCTTTAAGTCCCTGGGGTCCCTGAGATGAGGCCAGTCAGCAGCGTCTCTTCAGGTTACCACTCAGAGACTGACAGCCACCCCCACAGCTTGTCCCCTGGCTCCAGCCACGCCCGCAGGCACGCCCTTGGCTGTGGCCACGCCCACAGCCTGTCCCCCGGCTCCAGCCACGCCCGCGGCCACGCCCTTGACTTTGACCACGCCCACAGCCTGTCCCCAGGCTCCAGCCACGCCCGCGGCCACGCCCGCGGCTGCGACCACGCCCACAGCCTGTCCCCTGGCTCCAGCCACGCCCGCGGCTGCGACCGCTGGGCCTGGACATTCCTCCTCACAGCTGCTTTCAGCCAAGTGGCTGCCACCAAGTTCCTGCGAAATGACTCATAAGAGACTGCTAACTTTGGGGGAAATCTCATGCCTGCTTTATTTGTATGTTGGGGGGACCAACATGATGAGAGGCCGCAGGGTACCTGAACTCCATCCAGAGCTTTCAAAACTCTACATTCAAAACGTAACATTTTAAAGGCCCCTGCACACCCCTCTGTGCAATACTTGGGGACCCGCTCCCAGGTGGCTCTCTGAGTGGAGGAGAGGCCAGCCGTGAGTACCCTGGCACAGTTTTATATCTCAGCGTGGCATTTGGGACAGCACTCCCAAGTACCGCTGGACCTCCAAATGTATCTGTGCAGCCCCGCAAAACTTAATTTCCCATTCTGTCCCTTTGTCCCTGGGATCCTCACCAGATCAGGCTGTGCCAAAGCCAGCTCAGCCCCGAGAACCGTGCCATGCCCTTGGAAGCCCTCAGTATCCCTTTGGACTGCCTGGCCTGCTCCTCCCTCGAGAACATGAGCGCTCCAAGGTCACAGACTGTGTCTGCTTGGTCGTTGTTTACAGGACAAAAATTATTGGCATACGAGTGTTCTCATTTCTTTCTCCCTGTACCAGAGGCAACCTTGTAGTTGACCGCCCGTCTCCTGCCTCTTGCTGAAGAGGCGGGATTCTTTCAGATGGGTGAGAAACTGGGTTGATCTATAAAGAACTGGAGAGAGGAGGGCAGAGGAAAGTGTATAAATGAGTGCTTCCAACCTTAACCTGCACAGAAGAACCACCTGGGGATCTTGCCAACATGCAAACTCTGAGTCGGTAGATCTGGGGTGGAGCCTGAAACTGCATTTCTAGCACGCTCTCAGGTGGCACAGATGCTGCTGGTGTTCAGAATGCATTTCGCACAGCAAGGGCATACGGGACTGGATATCCGGGAGGGCTGCACAGAGCCAGAGAGAGAAATTCCGTAGAGTAGCTTTAGCATGTGAGAGAAATGGATAGAAAAGAAAAGGTTTGGTTTGGCTTTGTTTTTATAAGTGTTGTCACTGCCTCTGTACTTGGCCCTCATCACTCTCAAGAAATGCAAGGATATTGCTTGTCAGCTGCCCAGCGTCTAGCCTGTCTTCTTCAGCTACTGGCTCTCCATTTTTGTCTGACGGAATGGTTAGCCAGGTGCCCACCCCTCCCTGGCACGTGACTGCCAGCGCGGCCAATGGGGCTCCCGCTCTGAAATCTGAATCATGGATTCAGGCCCAAAACAGAGAACAGTTGGAGTGTTCTCTTTCCAGCCAAGGCAGCTGGGTGAGATTTTAGAGCATTTTCTGCTGCCAAGAACCTTCCGGAGATGCTGGGTGCCTGATGGCTCTATGCCTGAGTCTTTAGCCTTCCCTTTGCTCTAGAGTACTCTCCAATATCCTTCCAAGAAATTCTCCTTTTTTGCCTAGACCAGCCAGAGTCAGTTTCTGTTGCTTGCCATCAAAGCACCCTAACAGATTTGCTATTTAACCAATATAACATTTTGAGCTCTTATTTTGAAAAAATGTCTCTTTTTCTGACTCTGAGGTGGGGGTAGGGGGTCATTTTAATACCACTTCACCACTTGGGCTGAACCTATGGTTGCTTGTTTTGTACAGATTGCATTTGGAGTCCATGCCTAGCTCTGTGCCTGAGAGAAACACAGTAGGTGCTCAATAAATGGCCATAGAAAGAATGAGCAGTCACTTCACAGCATGTGCGCTGAGCCCTGGCATCTGTCAGCTGCCCCTGTGCCCAGGGACATGTTAGATGGCCATCAAATACTAAAATAGCAACAGCTTATAGGAGAGCCTGTGTAAGCTCGTAGCAGCACTAGCTAATAAACTTCTGACCTTTTCCTTGGATTTCCTTTCTCCCTGCATCTTTTAAGAGCAAAGCGTTATGGAAGGTCAGCAGGGAGCATGGTCTTTGTTCCATGAATGTATTGTATTGTGGTTCCATTAAAATATTCCCAGTTAAATGAGAAGCATGCCAACATTTTCATTATGGTCTTTCCAGTTGTGGCAGTTATTGCTAAAAAAGAGATAAACTCTCTATATACTCTAAGGGTTAATAGCCCAGGCTGTAGAGAAAAAAAACAAACAAAAAAACAAAAAAAACACTCTATCATCCGACTGTGCTATGAACTAGCTATCCTTGGCTACGTGACTTAAGTTCTCCGAGCCTTAGTTTCCTCATCTGTAAAATGGGCATGGTATTAGCATCTTCCTCACAGGGGTGTTACGAAGATTCAGTAAGGCAATGCATATAAAGTACTTATGTGCATTAAGGTGATACCTATAAAGTGCCTGGATCATTGTCAGTACTTGATAAGTGTAAGCTATTAATAAAATTCATTTTTCACTGAAGCCAGAACGTATAATCCTTCCCTCTCCTACTTTTAATAGAAGTCTTAAAAAAGGCATTTGATCCAATTATGGTAAAAAAAAAATCGTACACATGCGGAAAAGACAGAAAGAAAACATAGTACAGTTTTTAATGTTTGTCTATGGGTGTGACATTGTGTCTAATTTTTTTCTTCTTTTTTGCTTTCTATGCCTTCCAGCTTCTTCTGCAGTGAGCATGTACATTATTTTATAACCAGAAGAGAAGCCCTGACAAATGCTATCTTTAAAAAAGAAGGAAAATATTGAGGCAAACTGCAACATGATTTTGTAGAAACTGGGTGGGGAAAAAAATTCCCTGTTAGATGGAGAAATAGATGTTTTCTGGTCAAGAGCTTATTGGGAGGGAAATGACATCAATTTGGGTTCTCATCAGTTCGAGTGGCAAATCATAATGCAAAATGAAAGTACATTCAGGGGAGCTGAACCCACACTGGGATTTTGCTGCCTGAATCATTGAGCTAGAAATGACCTCAGGAGGGCATGTGACCCCGCCCCCTTCCCTCTCCTCGGGAAGCCTGACCCTGGGACTTTTCAGGACTCATGAGCAATGGTCCTATTTATAAGCCCTCTAGGAACTAACTCTACATACATTGCCTTCCTCCTAAGCTTCAGGCAGGCTCAGTTGAGCTTCTGCAGGTGCCCCCAACCAAGGATCTCCAACCTAGTTCTCCTTCTGCCTAGAAGAGGCCTGGAAATTGTCCCAGATCTTTTCTGTTCACCCTGGGTCCTTGCACAAAACCTCATCCCCCTGGAAGTCGGTTCTGTCACCTGTAAAAGAGGGATGGGAAGGATTCGAAGAGATCATGCAGAGCTGGGAGTTCGACGGGGGCCATCTTGTCCTGCAACACAGCCCATGTGTTTAGCCATGTCGCTACCACCCTGGTGGGAAAGGGTGACACAGCAAGGTAGCTTGTCTACAGGAAAGGTGACAGTATTTTAGAGGTGGTGGTGGCAATCCTGGGAGAAGGAAGCGAGCAGTGGCTGGGAATGGGAGGAAGGGAGAATGGGGGGGGGGGTTTCAGAGAAAAATGGAGGCAGCTCAGGAAAGCAGTGGTCAGCAAGGGTACACACAGAGCAACAGAAACCCCTGTTACAGCAACCACTGAGGAGCTCAAGGACCAAGCTGCTAGAGATTCCATTTTAATTAGTCTGCTGTGCAGGACTGTAATACCCCTCTCATTATCCACAAACTTTTAGGGGCCCAGTCTTGTGTTCATAATGCTTTGAGGCCCGGAGGAAGTGAGCTGGTTCAGCAGTAACAGAGGGGAAGACTGGGTACGGCAGCCTCAAGAGCAGAGGATGAGGGTTAAGGACTAGGGAAGAGTATGGAACAAGGCTGCAGTCCCCACTGACCAGACAGGGTAGAACTTTCCGGAAATCTGTGGCGTTTTTGAAGGAGACTTGTCAAAGCACTGCAGTGGAGGCTGAAACCATTTTCCCTGGGTATTAAAGCAAAGAGCAACTACTGGATTTCGAAGAACTTGGGCTCTTCAAGGGGGAGGTGTCTGGAGGATGGGTATTAGCAGTGTTAATATGAGTCGTAGTGAAGAGTATCGCTATTATTACTGATATTCGTATTGGTATTGGTATATTCCTTCCCCTCCCTCAAGTCCTGAATTAGCTCTTGCATCCATTCTCCTGGGGCCAAATCAATGAACCACCGCTAAGACCCTGCCTCGCTGCGTGTTGATGAGAGTGGCATGTGGTATCAAATTAAAGGCCCTTCTGAGACCAGAGAGATATACTTATTGCCCACACCCGCTCCATCCACATCCCAGGTCACTTCATCGTGAAAGGAAGTTAAATGGGATTGGAATGAATTGCTCTTCCAGAAGCCATGCGTGTAGGTCCCTAACCTTCCAAACAGCTGCCAGCCCCCGCCGAAGGCTTGATCATCTGCTGCTGCCTAACAGATCTCCAGACAATTTAATAGCTTGAGTAACAGTGCACTTTTATTCTCTCACACAGTTTCTGCGGGTCAGGAAATAGGGAGTGGCTTAGCTGGGTGGTTGTGGCCCGGGGTTGCTCAAGAAGTGACTGTCAAGATGTCACCCAGGGGTGCACCCCTCTGAAGGGATGAAGGCGCGGTTTCCAAGATGGCCCACTCACGTGGCTGGCAAGCTGGGGCTGGCAGTTAGCAGGAGGCTTCCGTTCCTCGCCCCCAAGGACCTCACTTGATTGTCCTCATGACATGGCAGCTAGTTTCCCCTTTCCCTCAGAATGAGTGAGCCAAGAGAGAGTAAGGCAGAATCATAATACCTTTTATGACCCAGCCTCAGAATCACATGCTGTCACTTCTGCGATGTCCTGCTGGTCATAGAGGTCAGCTGTACTCACTGGGGGAGGGCATGAATACTGGGAGGTGAGAATCACAGGGGACCATCCAAGGCTGGCTTCCACCCCCCCCACCCCAACTCTGGTCCCAACTGAGATCGACCATGTTACAACTCCCAGAATCATTGGTTTTTTTCTTCTTTCTACATGAGTGCGAAATTGGCCAATTTTCAGTTGCAAGAATGATTATAATGATGATCCCACTTGACATTACTGCATCATTTTCATCTTCTGGGAGCTATTACTGCTCCATGATGCAAATGAGGAAAAGAAGGCTCAGAGAAGTTCAATGACTTGCCCAGTGTCCCAAAATTAGAAAGTTCTGGAAGGCTGGGAACTGAACTTGTGTGTTGTAGTTCCTAGTCCAATGTCCTTGTCATCATACCACACCGTGCCAACAATCCTCAAAGACACCACATGCCTCCTTATTTTCCAGGGCAAATGTGGATTAGAAAGCAATGGTAGTGGTAGGAGACCTCATCTTTCTTTATTTGAAAAAAACTATTACACAGGTGATCCATGCTCATTATGAAAAAATTACAAAATAAAAATAATCTTTTAAAAAAGAAGAAAAGGGGGGCACCTGGGTGGCTCAGTTGGTTAAGCATCTGCCTTCGGCTCAGGTCATGATTCCGAGGTTCTGGGATCGAGCCCCTTGTTGGGCTCCCTCCTCAGCAGTGAGACTCCTTCTCCCTCTCCCTCTGCCCTCTCCCCCCTCCGCCCCGCTTGTGCGCGCGTGCGTGCTCTCTCTCTCTCTCAAATAAATAAAATCTTTTTAAAAAAGAAGAAAAGACATTCCCCCATAATTCTACCCACCCAAATCTACCACTGTTAATATCTTAGTGTATTCCCCTAAGAACAAAGGAAATGGTTTTAGAGTACATTGCATTAACAGCATCTCCAGGGCAAGTTGTAGAGGAAATCCCATCCTCAAGCTCCACCCAAGGGGAGGAAGGATGTGAAATGTGAAAGTCATGAGTGCAGCAGGCTGTGTGTGTGTGCACGTGTGTGCACACGTGTACGTGCCTGGTACTTCTCTACCCAGACCAAGAGAGGGCTTGGCACGGCAGCAGTTAGCCAAGTTGGCAGGGAATTTACTACAACGTCGCAGACAGTATTTCTTCAAATGAGAGGCAGAGCGGCTGTGACTCCAGGTGACAAAAGTGGCCTGCCCTCTAGTTTGGTTCAAGTACCTGTAGGCAGGGGAAGGTTAATTACATTTAATTCAATCCACTTGGCTTTCTGCTGAGGGATGGGGTCCTTGTGTGGTCCCAGGGCACTGTAAGATTCCCCTTCATCCTTTTTCTTGCACATGAAATGTCTTATTTGTGACTGTCTTCCCAGTCCTTCCCCCCAAACAGAAGGGCAGCCCCAGAGAGGGGTTCTCATCTGCCTTGCTAACCTGTCTCTACCTTCCAGCACCTGTCTCACTGTCTGGCAGGTTGTACTATTCACAACATGCTTGAATTGACTGCAGAATTTGGGGGTATGCACAAGATAGTTGCTAAGGGCATCCATACTTGGCATGTTGAAGAAACTAGACCCCACTCAAGGGGATAGTCAAAGTCCCAGCACCTTCTCTCTGTCATCTGTTTGTAACTCAGGACCCCGAAAGGAGGTTGTCCGCACCTGGCAACAGAAAGGCCAGGTCCACATCTTTTCTTCCATGAACTGCAAGAAGCGTTCCAATGTATGTGCGCACTCGTTTTGTCCGAACTAGAAAGATCGAAGGAAATTGACTCTATTTCATTGACTCATACTTCATCACCTCTGCTTCTCAAGATTTCTCCCTTCAAGTACAGTGTCAGGGGGCAGTGAGGGGCGGGGTTATGAGCACCAGGCTTGAAGTCTCATGAACCAGGAATCAAATGCCAGGTCATCTGCATTTCAGCTGTGTGAGCTGTGGGAGTTTTGGTGACCTCTCTGAACTTCAGCGTCTTCATCTGTGAAATGGGAACATGAAATGTGCAGTGTTGCATTGCTTAGATGAGATAAAAGTGAAAGTTGCGAGTGCAGTGCTTTGGCACATTGTCTGTGTCTTAAGAATATATATGTTTCCCACCACTTCACACCAGTCAGAATGGCTAAAATTAACAAGTCAGGAAACGACAGATGTTGGCGAGGATGCGGAGAAAGGAGAACCCTCCTACACTGTTGGTGGGAATGCAAGCTGGTGCAGCCACTCTGGAAAATAGCATGGAGGTTCCTCAAAAAGTTGAAAATAGAGCTACCATACGATCCAGCAATTGCACTACTGGATATTTACCCCAAAGATACAAATGTAGGGATCAGAAGGGGTATGTGCACCCCGATGTTTATAGCAGCAATGTCCACAATAGCCAAACTGTGGAAAGAGCCAAGATGTCCATCGACAGATGAATGGATAAAGAAGATGTGGTATACACATACAATGGAATATTATGCAGCCATCAAAAGGAATGAGATCTTGCCATTTGCAACGACGTGGATGGAACTGGAGGGTGTTATGCTGAGCGAAATAAGTCAATCAGAGAAAGACATGTATCATATGACCTCACTGATATGAGGAATTCTTAATCTCAGGAAACAAACTGAGGGTTGCTGGAGTGGGGGGTGGGGTGGGAGGGATGGGGTGGCTGGGTGATAGACATTGGGGAGGGTATGTGCTATGGTGAGCGCTGTGAATTGTGCAAGACTGTTGAATCACAGATCTGTACCTCTGAAACAAATAATGCAATATATGTTAAGAAAAAAAAAAAAGAAGAAGATAGCAGGAGGGGAAGAATGAAGGGGGGGAAATCGGAGGGGGAGACGAACCATGAGAGACGATGGACTCTGAGAAACAAACTGAGGGTTCTAGAGGGGAGGGGGGTGGGAGGATGCGTTAGTCCAGTGATGGGTATTAAAGAGGGCACATTCTGCATGGAGCACTGGGTGTTATGCACAAACAATGAATCATGGAACACTACATCAAAAACTAATGATGTAATGTATGGTGATTAACATAACAATAAAAAATTTTTAAAAAAAAGAATATATATGTTTCCCTCTGGGAAAATCTCCTTTACCTTGAAAGTCTAAAAGCAGTGCCAGTTCTGCAGCCCCCAAGGTATTTGCATGAGGAGTGCACCGATAAATTCTGCCCAGGGACGGCTGCCCACTGAGTAGTGTCTCTATTCACTGATACAGAACCAAATCCCTGTGAGATTAGGAGGTGCTAGAGCACAACCGCAGTCCATGAGGCCATCCCGGAGTCCCAGGAACACACTCCCAGCACCAGGCAGGACCCGTCAAGGCTGGACAGGATACCTGCGTCCTAATGGAGAGCGTGAGCAGGCTCTCCCTAGAGGGGTCTTTCTTCTTCTGCTTGGGATGGGCCAGAGAGGTCCCTTCTCGGCTAAGAGTCCAGGTTTGGGGGCTGAAGTAGAAATCCTAGGAACACCAAGGTTCCAGATGATAATCCAAGGACCGGGACATTAGGGAGTGGATTAAGCGTGTCCCCTGTGGCCCCTCTGCCAATCCCCAGCTGGACTCCTTTCCTCCCTTTTGGCGTCTTTCTTGTCAGAGAGGCCTTTAATGCTTTAGGCTCTCTCACTATGGCAACTTCTTTCCCCATCAAAACTTTATTCACACCTGGACCAACTCTCGGAACCTAATTGTTTTGAAAGTCAGACTCATATGAAAGAGTTACGGGGGATCACCATTCGCAATATGTGACAACTTAAATTAGCTAGGTGCTTCTTGAAGATACCACCTACATTTTCCGGGCTGTAGGACTAGAAATCGTGCCCATTCTTCCTCCAGGATCTTCTGACTTTCCATGGCGTCTGGGAGAGCAGCCATAAGGGTTAAGTATTTATTATCTCTGATCTACAGCGATTGCCTGGCTCCATTTTATGTACGAGAAATCTAAGATTTTGGAGGCGAAATGACTTCTCTGAAGTCTCGTGTAACTTCGTCACAGAACCTGGGGGAGTGGGGGTGGGGGACAAATCTCCTGACCTCTTATCATCTGCCTGTCCCTAATTCTAGTATCTTTCCACGCAAAATGTGATGTGTAGACCAGCAGCATTGGTGTCTCCTGGGAGCTTGTTAAAAATGCGGAATCTCAAATCCAACCCGAGACCTATTGAAATGGAATCTGCATTTTAACAAGATCCCCAGTTGATTCATATGCCATTTAGAATCTGAAAAGCACTGGTTTAGAACTCACATTTTCCCCCCTGTTTCCTTTCTCATCATTACTTCAACCCCAAGGGTCCATGAACCTCCGAGGCTGAATTTAGCCCAATCTCAACATATCATGTTCAAGGAGTTCTGGTGTCATTACATACGACACAATTTTCCGGTGGAAAAGATTTCTTTTTTTTTTTTAAGATTTTATTTATTTATTTGACAGAGAGAAATAGCGAGAGCAGGAACACAAGCAGGGGGGGTGGGAGAGGGAGCAGCAGGTTTCCCGCTGAGCAAGGAGCCCGATGCGGGGCTCGATCCCAGGACCCCGGGATCATGACCTGAGCTGAAGGCAGACGCTTAACGACTGAGCCACCCAGGCACCCCCAGTGGAAAAGATTTCTGCCTGGTTTTCTGACATTTTTTTTCCCCTTTACCATATTTAAAATTCTAAAAAGAAAAGCCTCATTAATGGAGTTCTTTTTAGAATGGGCAGGAGAATCCACCACCTTGAACTTCTAGCAGGAAAGGTATGATAGACACTTAATAAATAATCATAACTGGGTGGTGACATGTGTGTGAAAGCACTTAGCAAATTACAAAGCGATGCACAAATGTTCCTGATTATAATTCCCAGGCTGTAGGATCACAGAACAAGATCCTTCATGAGCCCATTTAGGGTGAAAATGTTTCTCAGGAATATAATGTGAAACTTAAAGTTTTTTAATTATTCTCATTTTCTAGACATCTAAGGGGCAAAAATAATGGTTGTGAACCCTGGCTATACATCAGAATAACTTGGGGGAGCTTCATTTAGGAGCTTTATTTTTAAAATACGTAAGCCTGGGTTTGGCCCTTGACTCTATTTCTTGAGGTCCTGAGGGTCCGGCCCGGGCCATGGTTTATATTTGAGCACTCCCAGGTGATTCTAATACACAGTGAGATTGGAGAGCCACCAAACTGGAAAAGTTATTTCCAGGTTTACAGTAAACGAACGTGAGTGAGCATTTTCTCCATATTTATGATATGGCTCAAGTTTAAATTTTCTAATTTCTAAATCTTAATGATGATCAAACCACCAGGAGATAACCCCCCCCGCCCCCATTGAAATACTAATGGCTGCTGATTCCAAACAGTATTAACTTGGTAATGCCAATTGAGTTCCTTCATTCTCTTACCACTTAACATGGGTCGACTGACCTTCATGGTGCCGAGGACTGACCTAAATCCCGACAGCCTATTTGTGTACAGGCTTGTACCCCGGTGTCCACACCGAATTCTCAAATTCCATATGGTTTTTAGTCCAGTGACAAGACATTTTGACAACACAGGTTTGAAAATATTGATGAGGATCTAAGAGACCTAAGTTCTAGGCAATGTTCTTTCCTGGAGTTGTCTGATGTTGGGTCAGTTTCCCGCTGTGAAAAATGAGGGCGTTGGACCAGTGGTTACTAAATCTGGCTGACCATAAGATTCACCTGGAGGGTTTTGCAAGACCACCGATTTCAAGGCCCCGGAGCTACCCGTTGAAACTTTTGGAGTGAATGTGTATGTGTGTGGGGGGAAGAGTGGGAGGCAGTGTTAGAAAGCAGAATTTTTTTTTTAAAAGATTTATTTATTTGAGAGAGAGAGACAGAGAGAGTGGGGGGAGGGACAGAGGGACAGAATCTTCAAGCCGACTTCGTGCTGAGCGAGGAGCCTGATGCAGGTACAGAGCCTGAAGCGGGGCTCGATCTCAGGACCCTGAGATCATGACCTGAGCCGAAATCACACGTTGGGTGCTAAACCCACTGAGCCACCCAGGTGCCGCTGGAAAGCAGAATTTTTTTTAAAAGAATCCTAAAATTGACTGGAAAATTAGCTGTGTTTGCGAGCCATTGGACAAGATAAGCTCCTAAGTCCTTCTCCACTCTAAGAATCTACGACATTAGACCTAGTTGGTTAAACTCCTATATCAGAAGAAGCTGGTGTGGGCGCAGGGCCTGGCTGAGGGCTGGGTCTGCAGAAGGATAAAACAGAAAACAGAACGGGCACAAGAAGAAGTATCATCTTTGACCACTACCTGCATGTGTCTCAGGATTTCGCTGTTCATATGGCTTCTGCTCAGGTCTTTTTGTCAGAGTCATATTGTTAAATGTCTAATGGCCATCTTCTTACATTACCTTTGAAAACGGTTGAAAAGGTGCTTCTTGGGAATATTGTTCTTAGAATAATTTTCCTCACTTTTCCTGCCACCCACCTCACCTTGCTACTGCTCCAAGTCTGAGTGTCACTGTGCAGAAGAATCTTTCTGGGATGCTTGTTTAAAATGCAGGTTCCTGGGCACCTGGCTGGCTCAGTGGGTAGAGCACGTGACTCCTGATCTTGGGGTCGTGAGTTCAAGTCCCACGCTGGGCCTAGAGCTTACTTAAACAAATACAGTTTCCTGGGCCTTTCCCCTGATTCTAATTCAGGACATTTGGTTTGGGCCCAGAAACCTGCATTTTTCATCTGAACTGCTTTCAATCTTCCTGTAAAACTTAGTATGCAGCCTTTCTCAGGCTTCCTTTATGATAAGAATCTCCTGAGTCCATCAACAAATGAATGGATAAAATGTGATGTAGCTATAAAATGCAATAATCCTCAGCCATAAAAAGAAGTGAAGTATGGAGAACATGCTACAACATGGATGAGCCTTGAAAACATTATACTAAGTGAAAGAAGTCAGAAACAAAAGGCCATATCATGTACAATTCCATTAATACAAAACGTCCAGAATAGGCAAACCCATAGAGATAGGAAGTTGATCAGTGGTTGCCAGGGGTTTGGAGGGAGAGAGGAATGCAGAGTGAGTGCTAATGGATAGGGGTTTCTTTAAGGGTGATGAAATGTTCTCAGAAAGTGGTGATAGTTGCACAACTTTGTGAATATGTTAAAATCATTGAATTGTATACTTTAAAAGGGTGAATGTTATGGCATGTGAATTATATCTTTAGGAAGAGAAAGAGGGGCTCAGTCGATAGAGAACGTGACTCTTGGTCTCAGGGTTGTGAGTTCGAGGCCCATGCTGAGTGTAGAGATTACTTAAAAAAACAAAATCTTTAAAAAATACAAAAACCAACCAACCAAACAAAAAACAACCTGGGCAGTTGTTTAAAAAAGCAGATTCCCAAGCCCTACCCCAGATCCACTGAGTTAGCACCTCTAGGGAAGAACCTAAGAATCTGATTTTAATAAATGCCCCAAGTGATCCTTATCCTAAGGGAAGTTCAGGAGAAGCTCCTTGGAACACTGAAGGCCAGAGTCGTCCTTCTGCACGGACTCTTGATTCTCCATCTGTGGTTGGCAGCCTCTAAGATGGTCCCTATGATCCCTACCTCCTAGTATTCTGCTCCCCTTGAGTGTGGACTGGGCTTGTTGACTCACTTCTAATGAATAGAGTACAACAGAAGTGATGGATATTACTTTCAATATTAGGTTTTTAAAAGATTGTGGCTTCCATCCAAAGAATATATACAAATAGCCAATAGCATATGAAGAGACACTGGATGTCACTCATCAGTAGAGAAATGCAAATCAAAACCACCGTGAGATATCACCTCAAACCCATCAGCATGGCCACTATAAGACAAAAGAAAACAAAGCAATGGAAAATAACGTGTTGGTGACGATGTGGAAAAATCAGAACACATCTGCACTGTCAGTGGGAATGTAAAATGGTGCAGCTGCTATGAAAAACAGTATGGAGGGTCCTCATGTATTAAAAATAGAAATACCATCTGATCCAACAATCCTACTTTTGAGTATATACCCAAAAGAATTGGAAGCAGGATCTTAAAGAGATATTTGCATACCCATGTTCACTGTAGCTCTATTCACAATAGCTAAGGGGTAGAAGCTACTCAAATGCCCATTGACAGATGAATTAATAAGGAAAATGTGGTATAATGCATATGATGGGATATTATTTGGCCCTAGAAAGGAAGGAAATCCTATTACATATAATAACATGGATGAACTGGAAGACATTATACTTAGTGAAATAACCCAGTCACCAAAAGACAAATACTGTATGGTTCCACTTATGTGAGGTACATAGAGTAGTCAAATTCATAGAGACAGAAAGTAGAATGGTGGTTCCCAGGGGTGGAGGGGAATGGGAAGCTGTTCAATGAGTGTAGAGTGCCGGTTTTGTAGGATGGAATAGTTTTGGAGATCTGATGCACAATGTGAATATATTTAACACTATAGAACTGCACACTTAAAAATGGTTAAGATGGGTAAAAAAAAATTGTGGGGGTGCCTGGGTGACTCAGTCGGTTAAGCATCTGACTCTTGATTTTGGCTCAGGTCATGATCTCAGGGTCGTGAGATTGAGCCCCATGTCGGGCTCTGCCCTGGGCATGGAACCTGCTTGAGATTCTCTGTCTCCCTCTCTGTCTGGCCCTCCCCTCCCCATCCCCCACTGCAGGTGTGCTCTTTCTCTCTCTCTCTCTCTCAAAAAAAAAAAAAAAAGTGTGTCTTCCATTGCAGGCTCTTGTTCTCTCTTGATACACCTCCTCTCTGTCGCCCTCCAGCCCATGCTGTCTTTCAGATCCCCAGCTGTCATGTTGGGAGGACACTCAGGCAGCCTATGGAGAGACCCATGAGGTGAGGAGCAGAGACCTTCCAGCAACACCACGGTGAACTTGGATGTGAATCTTCTGAGGCCTGCCAACATGTGAATAAACTTGGAAGTGTAACTTTAACCCCCCAGTTGAACCTTCAGATAAACTCTAGCCCTCACAAACAGCTTGACTGAAGCCTCACAAGAGACTTTGGGGTAGGGGCACTCAGCTGAGCTGCATCTGAATTCTGACACACTGAAGTTGTGACATAATGACAATTCATTGTTTTAAACTGCTAACTTTTGGGGTAATTCGCTATGCAACAATAGATAACTAATACACCATCAAATGTGTTTTGCTCAGTTAGTCAAATTGCAATGCAGACCCTACCAGGGCACTGGCTGCAATCCTATTTTTCAGGATATAAAATTGTATGTATATTTTGGTAAGCCAAATAATGGGTCCCCCAAAATGTCCACATCCTAATCCCTGGAATGTGTGAATATAGTATGTCCCATGGCAAAAGGGACTGCCGATGTAATTAACATTACAAACTTTAGGGGCACTTGGGTGACTCAGTCGGTTAAGCATCTGACTTTGGCTCAGGTCATGATCTCTGGATCCTGGAATCGAGCCCCACATCAGGTTCCCCACTCGGCAAGAAGTCTACTTCTTCCACTCCTTCTTCCTCTGCCCCTACCCCTCCCTCTACTTATGCTCTCTCTCTCTTAAAAAAAAAAAAAATTACAAACTTTAAAATAGGTTATCCTGGATGATCCAAATGGGCCCAATCTAATCGCACAAACCCTTGAAAGCAGAGAACTTTCTCTGGCCAGAGGTAGGAGAAATTTGGCAGAAGTAGAAGTTGGAGAGATTCCAAGTGTGGGAGCGACCTCAGCACTGATGGAGGGCAGTGGGCAATGTGTAAACATGAGAATGAATGTGAGCAGCCTGTAGGAGCAAAGACCAGCACCCAGCTGACGGCCAGCAAGGAAACGGGGACCTCAACCCTACAGCGGTAAGCAACTGAATTCAACCAAAACTTGAATGAGCTTGGAAGTGATTCATCCCGAAGTCTCCAAAAAGCAATGCAGTCCTGCTGACACCTTGATTTTGGCCAGAGCAGAGAAACCAATCCAGCCAACTGGGATTTCGGATCTACAGAGGTGGGATAATAAATCTGTATCACTTTCAGTTACCAAGTTTGGGGTAATTTGTTATGGCAGCAATAGAAAACGCACATTATTTATGCGTGTATGATATTTATTGGTTTTCAGTCCCTTCCCACCAGGTATCATAGCTATGCAGATGGTGCACAGTGTTATTTATCATTTTCCACTTATCCTGCTGAAGCAGTCATTCACTATCTTAGTGCCTCTCTGTATCGCAGGCTTGAGTGTTCCATGCATTGTTTTTCAAGGCTCTCTGGGAAAGACACTCCTTTTTCGGGAGCCTGGCATCTGGCTGGGGCGAGACTCTGCACGTGCTGATTGTTTCTGAGGCTACTGATCAATACTTACCATTAGGGCAACAACTCCATGCATCACTAAACTTTGACCTCAGTGCCCCAGAGCAGTCCCAAGATGCCAATTGATGTACAGGCAATATACATATTCCTCAAACCAATACCCCTTTCATAGACTTCCCTGAATTAAATTTTAGAGGCTTCAGTGATGACAAAGTAATGTTGCTAATGTACCGGCAAGCCCAGAGTATTCAGAAAGGATGCTTGGATAAAAGTAATTGGGTTTATACTTCTTAAAAAGATCTTTTGGATGGACACTGTGTTTGGACCATTGAATGGCTGTCCCTGCCTTCTATACAATGGGTGGTATGGGCACAAAGTGTCCCTTAAGCCCACTAAGCACACACTTAAGAAACCCAAGACCTCAAAACAAGTGGTTGGCTCCCTTTAGAAATCACAAGGGCTAAAAAGGGCCTAAAATAATGTTAATTGCACTTTTTTATCTACAACTTTTGGAATTTTATTTCCCCAGAAGTATGTATTTTTCAGGAAACTCTTCATAATGGTCTCCCATCATATACCATCCTGGTATGCTGAGTCAAAGGAGATGATACTACTGTTTTCCTGGATCTGTTCAAATGAGATCAATTGCCAAACAGTTGTTTGGATTAAAACCAAACGGTTAATTTAATCAGGCTTTCAAGAGGCAGTTATTTTGATTAAAGGAATCATATCTGAGTGGCCTTTGGCAGCTTCTTATCTTCAGTCTGTGGGTCCCACACATTTAGCTCTTCTGTGGAACCAGGGGGGCATCCATTGCTTGAGTAAAAAGGGGTTTACTGGAAGAGAAGACTCTTGAAATCCCATTGAAAAAAAAGTATAGCTGAGGGCGCCTGGGTGGCTCAGTTGGTTAAGCGACTGCCTTCAGCTCAGGTCATGATCCTGGAATCCCAGGATCGAGTCCCGCATCGGGCTCCCTGCTCAGCAGGAAGTCTGCTTCTCCCTCTGATGCTCCCCCCTCTCATGCTCTCTCTGTCTCTATCTCATTCTCTCTCTCAAATAAATAAATAAAATCTTTAAAAAAAAAAAAAAAAGTATAGCTGAGCCTCATATGGACTGAAAAGCCAGTAGGAACCAAAAAGGCTACTCCCTCCATCTCTTTCTCTCATGTCTTTCTAGAGCTACCTGGCTTCCCATCACTGCTTTCCTCTGAAATTCTCTGCTTACTCATTGGTGTGCCCAAGGCTAAGAATTCTAGCAGCCTTGAGGTTATATCACCTTTGGTATTGGACCCACCACCATGATTAATTTCATCCTGAGTCTGAATTCTAAGCAGCTCAATTTTAAATTCCCAGGGAAGAATTTGATGGCTTGGTCTGGTCTGGTATCTAGCTCTGGTCCAGTCAGCTGTCCCCAGGCCGAGTCAGGTGTCACAAGACACACAGGAAGGACTGGCCCCTCCAGGTGATGGATGGAGCAGGGAAGAGATAAATGATAGATGCCTCCAGAATTTTTCCTGAACTGATAATAGCAGATGCCCCTTTGCCATGTCTTTTCTTACCAACCTGCAAACACTTTAAAGGTAGAGGATTTTTTTTGTTTTCATCTTTATCTTCACCACCATACTTGGGCCAATGCCTCATTGATAGATACTCAATAAGTAAAAAAAAAAAAAAGATAAAGTTGGTCATGCCCACTTGCAGTGGTACATACATGGTTCTTACCATGCTGGCAAAACCCATGTGGGTGCTAAGGCAAGGAGAAATGAGGTATCACATGGGCTGACCACTCCTGAGTTCTTTCTTTCAGCAATGCTTGGGTTAATAGTAACTGTTATGCATTCTCCATTTTCCAAGGGGCAAACATAATATAAAGTGCTTTATATGTCATTATCCCACTTATCCACTATGATAACCCTGTGAGAAAATCGGAGCTCAGAAGTTAAGTAACTTGCCCAGGGTCACACAGCTCAAAAGTACTGTGGCCAATTCCAAACCGAAATCTAGAGCCCACCCTCCAAAGCCTTGCATTTTCCTTCCACCTTTGTTATGAGGAGTTGGGAATGAGGCTGAGAGATGAAGCTAAGAGGAGAGGTGTTGGCTGGGTCAATGCCAGTTTGTGAACTAAACAAAATTGTTCTGTGCTAACAGTTTTTGAAAGCTTTTTGAACATGGCCTTGGGCCTTTCATGGTTCTGAGGTTTTCCAACAACTTCTCTTAATTGAGTCTTTCCAAGCTGAGCTGCAGGATTTAAGTAATTCAACAAGAAAAGAGTTCTCAGATTCCTTCTTTCCCTTTAAGCTGGGTTAGAATGTGTCCCCCAGCTTCCTGCTTTTAAACACTGGAAAACATTCTGGAAATCTGAGACCAGACCTGGGTCAGTGCTGCCATTTTTTATAGTGCTTTGCAGAGCGAGGGCTGAAATCCAGGCTGCCCTCTACTCACTATGTCTTGTCCCCTGCCACCAGGTTGTATTGCTCAGAGGAAGAGGTGCCATGTTCTAATTCACATCTTAGGGCACCCTATATAGGTGCACTGTGGGCTAGGGGAGGGTCAGATGGGCATAACATTGTTTCAGATTCCCTCTGCTTTAAGTTTTGATTATGACTTGTGATAATGCCATTTCTGGATCATAGCTCTAGTGTCTGGCAAGAGGAATCCAAATTCTGTTAGTCATTTTCAAGGGAGAGAGGGATTGACATTAGTGTCTGGAACTGGGTTCCCAACTGTTGGTAGGTGGGTGGGGTCTTCTCCCTGCCATTTCGTGCCACTGCTTAGCTGGTCTCCCAATTCTGTACACACAGCCCCTCACCCAAACCACAGGGGACAATCTAAGCAGTCTTGGGAATAATAGGGGGAAAAAGTGGAACTTGGTTAGGAAAATGACTTGGTCAAGACCCAATATAGAGCAGGCCTGTATTAACCCTTAAAAAGGCTGGCTTGCCTTAGGGTTCTCGCTTTCTGAAAAAACACAAAGCCCCTTTACCCAACCCCCAGGGCACGATAGGCCTAGCTAAGGGGTTATATAGTATTTATGGCCTCTTTGCTTTTATTTGTGGTACTGTTAAAATGCCTTTCCAACATGCTGCCATGATTTAAATTATGTATGTGTGCTCATCCTGAAATATACGCACTTTGGAATGTATTTGGAACAGAAATAGGATTTTAAAGAAACAGAAAGATTGTGGGTTCCAAGAACCTCCTCCTCCTGCCCCTACCCTGGCTTCACTCAGTCCCTGGAGCTGTGTATTCATGGCAGTACTGAGGGAGTCCCCAGGTGGTAAAGCATCATGGTTATAGATGATCAGTGTGGAGGGACAGATCTGGGTAGGTCCAATCTCATCTCGTCCACTCACTAGCTGTATTACCCTAAGCAAATTGCTTAAATGCTCCAAGCCTCCTTTTCCTCATCTATAAAACAGAGATGATAAAAGTTTCTTCTCCATGACCTCTCTGTGAGGCTCAGTGAAATAATGCCCCTGGAATGCTGAGCACAGAGCCGAAAAGAGTTAGCCCCATAAGCTCCACTTCTCTCATCTCAAGACATGAACCTGAATTCCAGTTGAGAACCTGTTGAGCGCCCAAGAGTTTGTGTCCTCTTTTGTTGGAGGTCCCCCTTTACTCATATGAATGCCCTCAGAATATAATCCTAGGCCCCCAAGCCTCCTCTGCAACACTGCTCCCACCAGGAAGAAGTTCTGGTTCCCATGACGTGCACCTAACCTGTGAGCACGCCTTCCCGCCTTGGTCTCCGGGTCCCGCAGGTGCCGGGTGAGACCAGTGAGCTTGTTAACGAGGGTACAAAGCTGGAAGGAATGGGCTGTCTGCTGGATGTGCTTTAGTTGCAACGTTGTGTGGAGAAATGAAATGCTGAAATCTCAGGACACTGGTAAAGAGGAAAAGCTCATGGCCTCACATTTTCCATTCTCATATACAATTGCTTCTATCTCCAGGGTGTAACAAAACCTGCCAGTGGCTTCTTTTTATCAGAGGCAGTGGTAGGGGGTCCTCAGCATGTGCGCTGACTTTGGGATGAGGCTGTCCTGGGTCGGCTGCTACCAGCTGAGGGACTTCAGACAAGTTATTGAACCTCCACACACCTCAGTTTTCTCCTCTATACAATGGACATATTAGTAGCATCTATCCATCTCACTTGTGTTTTGAAGATTGAGAAAATGAATATAAAATGCCTGGTGCATAGTAAGCCCTCAATAAGTGTACTTCATTGATAGCACCATCCTCACGATTATTACCTACATCCTGATATTGCTGAGTATAGAAGATTTGCAGGGCCATCAGCTTCCTGCCCAAAGTTGGTAGTCAATAAGTGGTGGATGTTATTATAATGTCTCAGCTGTGGATATTAACTAGAAAAGCTAATCATTCTTTTCAAAGCACCCCAAGGGCTTGTCCCATTCTGTAAGGTCTCTGGTGTGTTCCCCTCACCCTATGAAAAGATGGTTTCCTACGGCAGACGCTACGGGTTGTCACCCCAACTGCCAGGTCCCCTTCTTCCTTGTGAGCAGAACACCATTTCTATTCAAGCAGCCTTCAACCACGAAGAATCATGATTGGTGCAGTCCCATTTACCTTCCTCTTAATTGGTCTAAGAGAAGGCATGTGATAAGACATAAGGGAAAGTCTCCCAGTGAAAGGAGAGAGTGTGAGGTGAGCCTCATTTTGGTCCCTGGCATCTTCCTTCCTGCTTTAGGTACTGTCATGTGAGGATGTGAGGCATGGAGCTGCAGCTGCCATTTTGTGACCATGTGGTTACGAGCATGAGCCTGACAGAGCAAAAGAAATAGAAAGAGTCGAGATTCTTAGACACTGTTAAGCTGCCAAGTCGACTCTGAAGCTGCTTGCCTCCACACTTCCTTTTTGGTACACAATAACTGTTCTTATGATTTGGCCTATTGTTGATCTGGTTTTCTGCTTAGTCAATTTACTCCTTTTCTGTTTGCCAAGGCTGCAGAATGTCTGCTGTTCAAATTCTGCCCAGATATAAAGACATTCAGTTCCCATTTTCTTCCTCTACATTTGGGTAATCGAGTGTTTTTAAATAAAGTCCACGCTCACCATTGTAGTGAAACTGCTCTTGAAAAGGTCACCAGTGACCTCTTGATTGACATGTCCAAAGGCTTCATCTAATTTCCCATCCTGCTTAACCTCCGCTGCATTGGACAGCTTGACCTCTTTCTTATTCTCCAAGTGAGGCCCTCCCTTGGTGGGTGTCACTGCTCTTTCTATGTCTCTGGTCTGTCCTCTGTGGTTTCTTCTTTTTTTGCCCCTCAACTCTGCATGAACCCCGACATTCTGCCCTTTGTCTTCTCATCTCTCACCAGGCACTGTCCCTGAGTGCCTTCTCGATGTTTAAGACTCCAGTTACCACCCGTGGGCCCTCGTGATTCCCACATCCATGTCTCCAGTGCCTGTCTTTCCTCAGCACCAGATCTGCTTTTCTCCCTGTGAACAGGATGTGTCCACTTGGATGTCCCCACAGGACCATCAACACCATATTTGTAAACTGAACTATGTCCCCTACAAATTACTTCTCCTCTGTCACACACCTCACCACTCACACTAGTCCTCAGTTAGAAAGCTCAGAGTCATCCTAAGCAATTCCTTCTTTCCCAACACCCAATTAATCATCAAGAATAAAAATGTCTCTATTCTCAGGAGTCTGTTGCAGCTTCCCCATGCTCACTGCCATGGCCTCCAGTCATCGTTTCTGTCTTGCAGAAGTCTCTCACGTGCCTCCAATCTGCCCCCAACATCCCGCCACCTTCTCTAATCATCTGCATTGCTGTTAGAGTGGATTTTCTAAAATCAAATGGAATCATGTAACTGGATTTAAAATTTTCCAAAGGGGTAGATGTGTGTGAGAGGGGGCAGGGTGGGGAGATTGTATTAGCCATCACGCCCTCCAGATCAAGTCCACACTTCCTCACATGGCACAGAAGACCTGCTAGTTGCTCTGGGAACAGACTGGATTTTGTGTTTTATCTCCTACCAACTCCCCTCCACCTTCCCTGTCTTCTCAGTTGGAGCTCCTGGGGTCGAGTCTTTCTCGTCATTATTTCAAACTCTGCTTAGATGCTGGACTGCTCTTCCCCAGCATTCTGAACTTCTAGCATCTTTCAGTTCTCAAATCAAACAGCACTTCTTCTCCAAAGCATTCCCTGAGCCTAGGACCAAGCCAGAGATTCTCAGCCTTGGCACTACTGACATTTCGGGTTGCATAATTCTCTGTTGGCTAATTCTCAACAACAGGCTGTTGGAGGCTGTTGTAGGATGGGCATTGGAGGATGTTTGGCAGCATCGCTGGCCTCTACCTGCTGGATGCGAGCAGCACCCGCCTCCCCCAGTTTCCACAACCAAAAATGTGTCCAGATGCTGTGAAATTTTCCCTGGAGGACGAATTGCCCCCTCTCCCGGTTGCAAGCCATTGAACTAAACCAAGTCCCCTTCTTATCATCCCGTAGCCTCCTGTCCTTCTCTGATCATAACACCCATGGCACAGTTTTGGAGTGACCTGTCTGATTGTCTCATCTGTTCCAACAGAATGTTATCTCCAAGAGGGCATCTCCCAGGGCCCGGCACCCACTAGGCATGTAGTTTAGCTTCATGGAAGAGTGAGCTCCCTGATGGGAGCGACCTTGTCTGTACTCTGCATGGTGCCCAGTATGGTGCTGGCACATATAGGGCTCAATAAACATTTGTCGAATGAAGGAATGATTCAATCATTCCATTCAAATGCTTCTTTCTCTGTGAAACTTCTACTAGTATCCCAGTCAAGGTTAGAGTCTTTTTTTCTCTTAACCCCATAGTATTTTATGCATGCCCCTGTCCCCCAGCACTTACTACATTGGACATTATAATCAGTTTGGTGATACATGTTTGTGGAAATGAAATCATGTTCTCTGGGGGCACGTGGGTGGCTCAGTTGGTTAAGCATCTGCCTTCAGCTCAGGTCATGATCTCAGGGTTGTGAGATGGAGCCCTGCATCAGGCTCTACACTCAGCACAGAGTCTGCTTAAGATTCTCTCCCTCTTTGGGGTGCCTGGGTGGCTCAGTTGGTTAAGTGTCTGCCTTCGGCTCAGGTCCTGGGATCGAGCCCCACGTCGGGCTCCCTGCTCAGCGGGGAGCCTGCTTCTCCCTCTCCCTCTGCCTTCTCCCATGCTCTTGCTCCTACTCTCTCTCTCTCTCAAATAAATAAATAAAATCTTAAAAAAAGATTCTTTTCTTCTCCCTCCGCCCTTCCCTGCCCTGCTCACACACAGTCTCTCTCTCTCTCTCTAAAATATAATAATAATCATAATAATAATAATCATGTTCTCTGTATCTTCAGGTCTCTCTCTTGAAACAGAAAAACTAGGTCGATTCCTGTGCCCAGGAATGTCATGATCTACCTTTTCCTTAAACTACTACACCTGTTCTGCTCCTGGCTGTTCTCAGCCACACCCACCACACGCCCACTCATCCATCTTCCTTAGCCGACTTCAAAGAGGAGGAACAGCTCAGAGCTGCTGGGCATTGAGGACCCACGTCTGCTTCATGGTCCCATTTTGCCTCTCTCTTCTCTGACTGTGCTCCCAGCAATTACAATGGGTTCTGAGAGGTTTTAATAACATATGGAGCTTGCTCACAAGCCTCTCCCAGGGACAGGAAGCACCACATCTGCAGCATGCCCCCCACCTGATGACTTGAAATGCAAGAACCTCCAGCGAACCCCATGGCGGAAAGGTGCCGTGATAGTATTAAGTAAACAAACATTCACAATGGTCAGAAAGGACATCAGCCTTCCTTTGAGAAGAGTTCGGTACTCAAAGAAGAGTAGGGTAGGATTTTGTGCACGGTAGATGGTTAATATGCATCCTTTAGTCACAAAGGCCTGTGGGGAGAAGATGCCGAAGTTAATATTTATATTTGGCATCCAAGCCTCTGAATAACTAACAGCATTGAGGCCGGGTGTTTGGTTTGAGGTCAGCTCCATTTAAACAGTGAGGCCAGGTGCAGACACACACGCTGGACCTTTGAGCTCTGTGTGTTGCAATCCAGATGTTCTGCAGAGGTGATGAGCTTGGGTCACTGATGGTGGAAGAGTGTGTAGCGCTCTTCTAGCATCTTCCACGGGGAGCCCTGGACAGTAGACTTGGCCCTAAGCCCATGTTCCTTGCCAGAGTCAAGAAACAGTAGCAGATGCAGTTGTTGCCAGGGATAAGAGATCATCCACGGGGGAGTTGAGATAGCCAGGACAGGGGGTGGGTAGCACGAGGGAGGTCACAGAATTGACCGTGCTTAGCCTCTGCCCATGTCTGAATTACTTGGAGACGTTCTGCAACGGGAAAAATATTAGGCTTTTAATGACAGCCCTGACAAACATGATCCGTATGACCAAACTGGTCACGAAAGCAACTGCTATCATTTCTTCAAGGAGGATTTGTCAAATTGCACGTTTCGCACGGGGTTTTCCTAGTCCCACACTTTGCCTCGAAAAATGTGCACAAAGTGAGGGGTTTGAACTTTCTGAATTTAATGCAAAGCCCATATGTTGTTTGGGTTTTGTGTTGTTTGTTTGTTTTTATGGTTGCAAAATATGTTATATAAAAAAGAACCATATAGCAATAAAACGGTAATGTAAACACAAATCCTCCAAAGCACACAACATATTTCTAATGAAAGGAAACAACCACCTTCACTGTATCTACAAAGAAAAAAAAAAGAAAAATGATGAAGAGGGGCTGTTTCGTTCACAGATTGTGGAATCCTACTGTTTACTGCTCTCCAAATGAGTATTTTTGAGGCATGACTTTAAACAGGGAATTTTCCAAACAAAGTGGCTCCTGGCATCGCGCAAAGAACGTTGCTGTTGGTTGACAGCCAGGCAACTTGAATTCTGGTCTTGACTGCTGACCCCTGCTTCCTGGCTCCCAACCCCAGCACTCCACTCAGGGTGCTCTTGTCAAGGGTACCAGCGACCTTCTCGTTGCTAAATCCAAAGGGCATTTTGCAGTCCACTTCTGCCCCGACCTCTCTTCAGCAGATGACATGATTGCCCGCTCTTTCCTCCTTGAAATCCTCTTGCTCAGGGCCTACGGTGACACCACCCCGTCCTGGTTATTCTCTGGCTTTTCCCTACACTCCTCAGACACTCTCTAGGCTGTTCTTCTTCACCAGTGGCGACGAGCAGCTGCTGGGGGCTGAGGTCACACGAGGTTTTGTGGGCACTTTCTTATCAACTCTTCACAGCAGCCCCGGGAGCCAGGACTTCCTGGCTCCCTTTCACGGCCGGAATCTGCCCTCTGTTCCTCATCTCCAACTGCTTCCAACATATCTCCATTTGCCTGTGCCACAGTCACCTAGTAGGGGTAGTGGTGGTGGACGACTTCTCAGCTGCCAATCCTTTCCTGATGATTGGCAGAAGCCCATGATTGCTTAAGGAGTGGACACATGACCCAGACAGGTTAGATTTCTGGGAATGTCTAGGAAAAGTTTTCTCTCTCTTAAATAGACACATGAAGGATGGTTTCTTTTCTCCTTCTAGATACTGCTGTGCCTTGTATTATTAGAGTCATGACAACTGTCTGTAACCATGAGAAATAGGTCAAATCCAACAAAAGAAGAATGGCGCCTGGGTCCTTCATGACCAGCCGATTGAATCTTATCTGGGACAGGGGCTTCCAACTATGTTATAAATAATACATTTCCTTATTGCTTGTATAGGTTTTTGTTTTGTTTTGTTTTGTTGTTGTTACTTGCAGCCAAAAGCTTCCTAAGTGATACATCAAATTCATCGTATCTGCAGCTCAACTCAGTATCTCCTCCTCCAAACAGCCTCCCCTCCTATAACTCTAGCTTTATTAATATCACCATAGTTGACTCATTAACCCATGTCAGGACCCTGGGCATCATCCTTGACTCCTCCCTGTGCCTCACCCCCAAAGTCCAATCATGAATTAAGTCCAGGAGATTTGCAGGCGGCTGAGGGCCATGGTGGGGTTGAGCTCTGTCACCTGTCCTCCACCTGAGGAGCCCAGCTCAGGCAGCGCTGGGAGCCCAGCTGTCGCGGCTCCCCAGGAGCTGGGCCATGCAGGCCAACAGCCCGGATCACGCACGTGGGACAAAGGTGCTTTGGGCTGCCATGGCCAAGCTGTGCCCCGGCACCATGGTGGCCGTCCCCACCGACACACCATATAGCCTGACCTGCTTAGCCACCTGGGTGCCGTGTACCACCTCCAGGGCCGCAGCCAGGCCAAGCTGTCAGCCCTCTGCCTGAGCCACATGGCTGACATCTTCAGGGACTGCCATGTGAAAGTATCCAAGGGGCTCCTGAAAGACTTACTACCAGGACCAGTGACCCTGGTGTTGGAACACTCCCAGGAGCTCAGTAAGGACCTGAACCACTTTACTCCTCTTACAGGCATCTGGATTCCTGACCATTCCTTCGTGCAGGATTTGGCTCAGGTGTTTGGGACACTATTTTCTCTCACCAGTGCCAACCTCAGCTCTCAGGCCAGTTCTCAGAATGTCTTTGAATTCCAGTACCTCTGGCCTCAATTGTCCCAGGTCATTGATGGGGGACCAATTGAGGATGGCCACAGCCCTGAGTATCACCTGGGCTCAACTATGGTTGACTTGTCTGTATCTGGAAAGTTTGGCATCATTCATCCTCCAACAGAAGTAGGGGCTGCTGCCCTCACAGGGATCCTGCTTGTGAATCCAGTAGAAGGGAGGACCCAAGGACTGATGCTGGCCACTTTGTGTCTGTCCCCTGGTGACCAGCAAGGGTTCATTTACAGAGGCCATAGGGGCTACAACATCACTAGTCTGACTCTTTAAGGCAAGGTGTCTTTCTGAACACTGTAGACCAGGCCCCAAGCTGGGGTTTAGTCTCACCCCTGGTGGGGGAGGTCTTATGTATTATCTATAATTTCATGTATCAGCCAAAAGCTGACTAGAGACTTTGAGGACATTCCTAGGATGGCCCTATTCTTTTTTTTTTTTTTTTTTTAAGATTTATTTATTAGAGAGAGTGTGTGTGTGTGCACATGGTTGGGGAGGGAGGGGCAGAAGGAGAGGGAGAAGCAGATTCCCCATTGAGCAGGGAGCCCGATGTGGGGCTCCATCCCAGGACCCTGGGATCATGACCTGAGCTGAAGGCAGATGCTTAACTGACCAGATGCCCTGGTCTTGTTCTAATTAGTTTCTTTTTAAAAAATATTTTTGGAAAATAATTTAAAGAACAGATTTGGAGTCTAGTCAGAGCCTCCTCTCTGATGGGTAGTGGCATTTAAGGTCCAAATCAGCTAGAGCACCAGCTGGTGCTGTTTAAAAGTCTCCAGTGACCGACAGCACGTGTTTGTGCACTTGAAGCTGGAATCAGGTTCGGATAAAGATTGTTGAGCCCAGGCCCAATACTATTTCCTCTGACTGGGTAGGCTGGTGGTGTAGTATGCTTTAATGCCTGGTGGAGAGAGTTATCAGTTTGGACTAATGGTGGGAAGTGAGCTCAGTTGGAAGGGGTGGGAGTAGGGAGGTCCAAATTTTAAAATATTGGGAGGCACCTGGGTGGCTCAGTCTGTTAAGCAGCCAACTCTTGGTTTTGGCTCAGGTCATGATCTTGAGGTCATGAGATCAAGCTCTCCACGTTCAGCTCGGAGTCTGCTTAAGATTCTTTGTCTCCCTCCTTCTCCCTCTGCCCCTCCTCTGCTTGCATGCTCTCTCTCAAAAAAAAAAAAAAAAAAAATTGGAGTGGTGCCTGGGTGGCTCAGTTGTTAAGCGTCTGCTTTCAGCTCAGTCATGATCCCAGGGTCCTGGGATCGAGCCCTGCATAGGGCTCCCTGCTCATGGGGAAGCCTGCTTCTCCCTCTCCCACTCCCCCTGCTTGTGTTCCCTCTCTCGCTGTGTCTCTCTCTGTCAAATAAATAAATAAAATCTTTAAAAAAAAAATTGGAAAACAAATCTCTATTATTTTTCTTAAAAAAAAAGAAAAAGTCCAGGAGACTCTGCTGCTGAAGATCTCTTATTCTTTCTTTCCATTAACCCTCTCCTTGTTCTTTTCAGTTCTTTGCCATTTTTACTGTCCTTCTGCACCCTTTCTCATTTTGAGAGGTCACCACTGCCTATATTGATCCTAAAGAGATTTAAAAAACTCAGTACTAATCTTCCAACTTCCTTGATTGCACTGTGTCGATAGCCTACACTTATCTTCAACATGAACTCCGGCCAATGCGCACGGTGTGTGAGCTGCATCAAGACAGGGCTTACCTCTTTGGACTGGCACCTCCACTGCTCCACATCATCCTAGTTTCAACACACTGATTTCCTTGTGGTCCATGAGCCATTGCCCCTTAGTGTCACTGCATGTGCAGTTCCTGGACCTGGGATGCCCTCCCTGATGCCGCCCTAAACAATCCTGGCTGGCCAGCATGTTCTCATGCACCTTGGTTTGTCTCTCCTACAACATAGCAGGTGTACATTTCAGGCATGCCAGGCATATCGTTCCTTATTTTCATCTCTCCCCTCTTGATTTGTATTTTGAACCCCATCCCAAGTCAATCTCCATCAGTGTGGTGCTTCCCCACTCTCCAGTGGTGAATCTAAGTCCTAGATTCTCTAGTGTTGCAGTGCTAAGGGAGGTGTCTGCTTGGTCTTGGGGCATCTGTTCATCACAGGTTGCCATTAAGACATCCCTGGTTTTCTCTTCATGGCCCCTTCAAGTTCAGGCATCATGTAGGCAATGCTCACTGCATGCTGGGTCCCTAGAATCTCTGCAAGGTGGCCTTGGCTTTGTCTGCATGGATACTACCATCACTGCACCTGCTCTGAGGTCTTGCCACCTTCCCGGGGCCCCCTTTGTGGACAGACCCTCCTGTTCCCTGGTCCTCAGCTCTCTGCCCCTAATTAACTCCTTATCTTCTCTCCCTCCCCCAGCACCTGTGAAGAGTTTTCCTGTCTGGAAAAAGCACTCCCCTCCACTTCCTTCTTTGGGACATTTGTTTATCCCCCTACCTGCCCCGGGTTGCCCCAGGGGAACTTTGAGGGTTTAGAATTATGGAATGCGAGAGGCAGAGACTGACAGTCCTCCTTTTTTCCTTCTCCTCTGTCAGATTTCTTCCTTAAGATAGAGAGCACAGGCCCAATAAACCGCTTGGGAAAGAAGGAAGATACCAGGGGACGAGAGAACACTGATGATTACAATCACCTGGCCAGCACGGTCCTCACCACCCTGGAAATGATCTACATGTGTACCTGTTTCATCCAGACAGTGTGCTCCAGAGGCCAAGGCCTGCCGTGTCCTTTATCCTGGTGTTGTCAGCCTCTGGTATTGGGCCCATAGTAGGTGCCTTGTAAAATAGCTGTTGAAGCTAAAAATGGAAGAGGGGAGTGGACTTGAGAGTCAAGGACACCTGAAAGAATCCTGTCAGCTGCCTGCCTCATTATGTGGTCCCGGGGCAAGTTACTTCACTTCTCTGTCCATGGGCAGTAGCAAGAGGGAGGAGAGGGCATAAAGAGGGGGTGGGGGACCCCGTGCTCCTCAAGGGTCTCTGATTTCTACATTCCCCTCCTCCTAGCCTTCCCAGATTCTGGCTCCATGTAACCTTTTCCCCTCACCCACAAATTCATTTTATGCATACATAGATTTTTGCTCTTGCTCTTTCAGGTTGGGTCCCTTCCCTTCCTCCAGTGAATGACTTTCAGGATTCTTGAGTTCCAGGGATTCTGTTTGTGACAAAATACAAAGAACCTGGAATTCTGGGTCCACCATGCCCTGGCTCTGGGATGTTGGACAAATGTCTGAGTGTCAGTTTCCTCACCTGGACCATGGGAATGATGATAACTAGCTCAACTAGATCCTTCGGGACAAAGGCTTGGGAGCCCAGGCTGCCTGGATTTGAAGACTAGCCCTGCCGCTTTACAAACGCGCAGCTCAGTGCAAGTGACTCTACTTTGTCTTACTTTCCTTAGTCATAAAAGGGACACCATCACAGAACCCACCTCACAGGGTTATCGTTAGCATTCATTTCATGAAAACACCTAATGCTTTCAGACCACACCTGAGTAAACACTTCATATTGGTTGGTTATCCTATCCCATGAGTGGCCTCCCTTTAGCCACCCACAAACTCATGACACATGTACTATTCGTGTGCTTGGGCTACTGTGACAAAATACCACAGACTGGGTGACTTACACAACAGAAATCTATTGTCTCTCATCATGGAGGCTGGACGTCCGAGATGACGGTGTCAGCAGGGTTGGTTTCTCCTGGGGCCTCTCCTTGACTTGCAGACAGCCTCCTTGTCACTGAGTCCTCACATGGTCTTTTCTCTGTGCACACACATCCCTCATGTCTTCGCCTGTTTTATAAGGAAATCAGTCACATTGGACTAGGTCCCACTGTAAGGGCCTTGTTTTAACTTAATCACTGCTCTCAAGGCCCTATCTTCAAATACAGTCACTTTCTGAGATGCTGGGGGTTAGGGCTTACTATATGACTTTGAGGAAGAACACAATTCAGTCCATGACAATGTATAAACAGACCCCAACATTAGATGTTCCTGTGGGTGAGCCTCTTCCTTAATCTAATTCTTTTTTTTTTTTTTTAAGATTTTATTTATTTGCGAGAGAGAGAATGAGAGACAGAGAGCACGAGAGGGAGGAGGGTCAGAGGGAGAAGCAGACTCCCCACTGAGCAGGGAGCCCGATGTGGGACTCGATCCCGGGACTCCAGGATCATGACCCGAGCCGAAGGCAGTCACTTAACCAACTGAGCCACCCAGGCGCCCGTTCCTTAATCTAATTCTTAAGGAATCCCAGGATGTTTGTGTCCCATGGATTCTGTTTGTTGTCTAGTAGCGAGAACCTGCCATCAGAAAAGCAGGTTTTGAAGCTCAGGTTTCAAACCTGCTCATGGGTTTATGACCTTAGGCAAGTCATATGCCCTGCCTGAGCCTCAGCACTCACATCTTCATCCTAAGGAGAAGGATGACAGTAACTCTCACCAAGGCGCAGTGAGGATCAAGGGCAACCACGTGTATGAAAGCCCTCTGTAATCTCCATGTCCCCAGGGGTTTTGCCCCCGAACTAAAAGGACACAAGTAGATGGATTGATTGTCTTGACTCTCCTTCATACCCTCAAAATTCTGTGACTCTGATTCTAAAGGTGGAAAGTATCAAGGTATCGAGGACAAGCTACTAGGGAAGCAATTTCGGGATCCAAGGCATCAACAGATATTGTTGAATCGATGAAGGAAATCACACCATCATAGGAAACCCCTGCTCTGCATATTCCTGAGGCCCCAGATGGAGCCGTGCCAAAGTGCATCATTCATTCCCTGGGCTCTGGCACACAGGTCTTGTCTGTTTCCACCAGAACTCACTGTAACATGGGCCCACGAACTAGGTGTAACAGGGCCAGCAAACCTCTCTGTCTTTAACAGGACCCTGGGATCTTTTGTCAGAAAGGAACACTTGAACTTCCATGTCTGTTCACCTTCCCCAGGCACCCTCCAAAACTGGCTGGTTCTTTGTCAATGAAAGCTGTGCTTCACAAGCAGCATAGTGAAGAGAGAAATTGAGAGGTGGAGCTGGGGGGCGCCTGGGTGGCTCAGTCAGTTAAGTGTCTGACTCTTGTTTTCGGCTCAGGTCATGATCTCGCCATCTTGGGATCCAGCTCCGAGTTGGGCTCTGTGCTCAGCGCAGAGTCGGCTTCAGATTCTTTCTCCCTCTCACTCCCACTCTCTCTCTCTCAAATAAATAAATAAAATCCTAAAAAAAAAAGAGGTGGAGCTGGGAAATCAGATGCTGAGTTTGAACTCAAACCCTGTCCCTGACTCCAGGCAAATCACTTCTCTGACTCAGATTCTTCCTCTGTTAAGGAGGGCAATAATAATAGTTCTTACCTCACTGGATCATTTGGGGTTTCAATGGGGTAATAGATGTACAAGTGCTTCATTCATTCCACAAATAATTTCTGAGTTCCTACTATGTGGAGGAACATTTCTACACTGTTCTAGGCACCAGGGATGCAGAAACAAAGAAAAGTTATTGTCCTGAAAGACAGAAATTAAATTCTAGTGTGAGAGTCAGGCAAAAACAAATAATACATTGTGTAATACCAGAGCATAATGATGATGGAAAGAAAAATAAAGCAGAATAAGGGGAAAACTGACCAGGGGTTATGCTGTGGATGATATCTCAGTCAGGGAGGTCCTCTCTGAAGAGGGGACATTTAGGAGACATCTGGACAATGAGAAAGATGGAGCCATGGCAGGATGTGGGGGAGAACAGATAGAAAGGCCCTAAGTGGTGGTTGGGCTTGGCAGGAAGGCATAAGAAGTGTGCCTGGAGCTGGGTTGGAAGTGGATGAAGTCAGTAAGCCTTGAAGGCCAGGGTCAAGATTCTGGATTTTAATTTAAGTGTCAGGGGAAGTCATTAGAGGATTTTGAGCAGTGGACTGCCTTTGTCCTGGATGTCCCTCTGACCACTGTTTGGAGAAGAGACCTTAAAGAGTCATGGTTATCACAAAGCTGATGGACACATACTTCCTGCTCTCCACCTCCTGGGCACATGGTGGGCTGCACGTCCTGTCGCTGAGTGGGGCCATGAGCTGGGACAGTGAACAGAAGTCAGGAGTGTCACTTACAGGCCAAGCCATTAATTGGTTGCCAGTGCAAGTCTCTCCAGAACTCCTTACCCCATGTCTTGGTGACCAGCAGAGCTCAAGGTGAACACTGCTCCACCAGCCTGGGTTCTAGAAGGAGGAGATATGGGACGGAGCTACAGTTGGCCTGCAGTGGGCATGACACTTCTGGGCATAACCTAGCATATCCAGACAGGTGCAGGGAGCAGGAGGAGAGGTAGGGAGGCCATTTAGGGGGCTGAAAGGTGATCCTAGCTTGCACTGGAGTGATAGCAATACATATAATGAGAAGTGGTCAGATTCAGGACGTGTATTGAAGGTCAAGGGCAAAACATTTGCTAATGGGCTGGATGTAGTGTATAGGGTTAAGAGAGGAGTCGAGGATGATTCTAAGAATCAGGGTCTGACTAACTGGATGAATTACTAAGGAAAACACTCAGGAAAGCACAGGATTACCCACAGTGCTAGGCACGCAGCTGAACTACAAAATGCTAGCTCTTGGGGTTCATATTATGACTGGCACAGGCAGTATGGGATGTAGAGGCGTGAGGAATTTTCCATTCTAGAATGACAGAATGATCAAAAGTCAGATTTACTAAAGTAATTTATATATAATAAAACTCTTTTGGTGTATAGGTCCGAGTTTTGACAAGGGCATTTTGTCTTGTAACCACCTCCACAATCAAGATGTAAATTACTTCCTTCTTCTCCCCAAATTCCCTCTTGCTGCTCCTCTGTTTGATCAAACCCTCCCTCCACCCCAACCCCAGGCAACCACTGATCTGTTGCCCATCCCTATAGTTTTGCCTTTTCCAGAACGTCATATAAATAGAATCACACAGTATGTTACCTTTTGAGACCAGCCTCTGTCACTTAGGATAATGTATTTGAGATTCATCTGTGTTGCATATGCTGGTAGTTTGTTCCTTTTTCTTGCTGAGTAGTATTCCATGGTAGGGATGGACCACTCTTTGTTTCTCATTCACCAGCTGAAGGGCATTTGGGTTGCTTCCAGATTTTGGCGATATGAATAAAGCTTCTATAAATATCTGAGTACAGGTTTTTGTGTGAACATATGTCTTTATTTCTTTTAGTAACTTTCTAGAAGTGGGATTGCTGGCTCATATGGTAAATGCATATTTAACTTTATAAGAAACTGCCAAACCATTTTCCCAGAGGAACTGTACCATATTGTTCTCCCACTGGCATTGTGCAGGTCGCTGAACTTCCTCCCCAGCACTGGGGATTGTCAGAATTTTTTTGATTTAAGCCATTCTAATGTTCAGTGGTATCTAGTTGTGCTTTTAATTTGCATTTTCCTGATGAATAATGATGCTGAGTGTCCTTTCATGTGTTTATTAGCCATTCACATATCCTTCTCAGCAAAATGTCCATTCAGATCTTTTGCTCATGTTTTCATTAGGTTGCTTATCTTTTAGTGTATAGTAAGTTCTATATATATTTTGGATATGATTCCTTTATCAGATATGTGCTTTGCAAATATTTTCTCCCAGTCTTTGACTTGTCTTTTCATTTTCTTAACAGTGTCTTTCTAAAAGAGCAGTTTTTAATTTTGATAAAGTCCAAACTATCAGCTCTTTCTTCTATGGATTTTTTTTTGTATCACGTCTAAGAAATCTTTGTCTATCCAGGGGCACAAAGGTTTTCTCCTGGGTTTTCTTCTGGAAGTTTTATAGTTATAGGTTTTACACTCAGGTCTATGATCTATTTGGAATTAATTTTTATAAATGGCATGAGGTCTAACCCAGGACGATTTTGACTGGTGATATTTCCTACTGTACCAGAAGCAGATCAATAAAACTTCATAGCTCTGATAAGCACGTGCACAGGTGACATGGGCTGTTTGCAAAATCTGGTTAAGGTTCAAACACAGATGGTCAGGGAAGCTCCAGCTCTCTCTGACTCCAGGCTGCTTCTCTGGACGTTAATCCTATCCTCAGTATTGCTCTTCAGATGTCCCCAGTGATACCAGCACAAGCCCGAGTCTTTCTGTAAAGTGAGCTATGTTCTCCCCAGTTCCTAAAACACTCCCTGTAGTGAGTTACTTCGAGAAACAATGTTTTCTCCTAAACCACTGAAGGAACATTCAGTGCAAAGTAGCACATTAAATCTTAGCAATTAGGGTTGGAATCTTAACCTTCCCAGTTTCTGTCCTGCTTGGGTGGCTTTTTAGTCACCAAATCATACTGTTTTCTTCTTCCTCTTCTCCTCAGTAACACTCCCACTGAAAGTTTCGTTAAAATCATTTAGATTTTGGTATGCTTAAAATGTCAAGAATAAAATTGGTGAGGAGAAAAGGTTAGAAAGTCAACACATGGACACCTGGCTAGCTCAGTCAGTAGAGCGTGCGGCTCTTGATCCTGGGGGTTGTGAGTCTGAGCCCCACACCGGGTGTAGAGATTACTTTAAAAAAAAAAAGAAGTCAACATAGAATTGTCACCTTGTGATGTGGCCAATTGAGAACATTTTAAGAAAGACAACTAATGTCCACTATTGCCTTTATTAAAAAAAGGCATTTATTTATTACATCAAGAATGATGAAGCAGAAAAAGCAAGAGTATTTGAAGGGGTCTGGCACTATTTCTATATAAGTATTATGTCTTTAACTCAAGATATGAATATCCAATTCTTTTTTGCATTGGTCTAGTGCACGAATCTGATGCTCTTACTCAACTATAAGTCAGAACATCTTGAAAGCCAAAAAGTTAATAAATCTAGAAATCTGGAAAAAAAAAAGGGGGAGATGAGGGGGCATTAAATTATCCAACCTTCCAAGAAAAGAAAAAAGTTGGAAGGACATGATCTCATTATTGAAAAAATACTCTTTCCCAAGAATCAATTGTTGGTAATTTACTTGGATGTAGGAAAGTATTCATACATTTACCATTAGTTTTCTCATTTCCTCTCACTGCAGACCGGTGAAAACCTCACACCGAATTGCAGTTTGGGACTCAGACCAGAAGGTGAAACATGGGTGGAGTGACTTAAACCATGAAGTATTTGGAGAAAGGCTTGTTTTCTCTCACTTGTTTATAATAGCTTTACGGGGTATTCCTAAGGTTCAAAGTCCTTCTCTTAGTGAGTATGTAGGTTTTCTGTCTAGGAATAGCACTTGCAAATTTAAAGGCAGGACGCAGCAGAGTTGATAACATTCCAGACCCTTCTTTGGCGGGGATCAGTAATTTTTGCTTCTTGAGCAAACGAAGGGAAGCCCGCTGGAGCTGCCCTCCTGCTCTATCAGGCCAATTTAAAGGTCCTTCACTACCTCCCCCTCCAGGGGTCTGCTTTCTCTCAGCATCTCATTTATTAAGGCAGACCACAAACAGTCTCAGGTAGACAAATATTCTTGGTAAACCCATCAGTGGCTTCCATGGCACTCAGGATAAAGACCCCACTCCTTCAATGCATGCTTACAAGGCACTCTTCAGTGCACTTACATAGAATAGTGGGAAGGGAAAAAAAAAAAACATAAAGAGAAAAAAATCCTTGCTGTTACGGAACTTATATTCTGCTGGGCAAAGATCTGCTAAGCAAGATAAGTAAACTAACTACATGGTATGTAGATGGTGATAAGTGCTAAGGAGAAGAAAGTGGTCAAGAGGGGAAAAAGTAAAGTAGTTAAGGGGGACAGAAGTAGTTAAGGTATCAGGTTATGGGTTGATGTGTGATATGTTTAGATAGGGCGCCCAGGAAAAACCTCACTGAGAATGTGACTTTTGAATAAAGACCTGAAGGAAATGAGGCAGCTAAGAAGGTGGTTATCTAGGGAAAGAGCATTCCAGGTAAACAGAAGAGCTGGTGCAAAGGCCCTGAGGTGGGAGCATGCATGTTCCAGGAACAGCAAAAGAAGCCAGTGTGACTGAAGTAGAGTGAATGATGGGAAGGGAGGCAGAATGTGGTCTTTTAATCTGTCTTGTGTATCTGTGGAATCATTTACTTCAGACACTTATTGGGGAGTGCTTCTAACCAGCATCTACTCTAAAGACCATGGATTTCAAATAATTTTTAAAGTAGTAGAACACTTCCTTCAAATGAAACTTGAAATGGAAGTTCAAAATAGGAAAAAGAAAAGCAGGGGAGGGGCTGTCTGTCAAATCCCGCTCATCCCTAGTAGACCCCACAGTGGTTCAAGGCAACACCATGGAAGAAGATGTTTCCCACACAGCTCAGGTGCAAACCATCACTCTAGAATGATAGTCTGATATTCTGCCTAAAGCCAAGATAGCACACTGCTCCAGAAGTAGTCTTGTCTGGCTCCTATACCAGAAAGTCTACCAAGGAGACTTTCAGTAGATACTTACCTCCAACAAGGGAACGAAATTAGAGCCTCTACAGTTACAACCACATGGTGATGTGTGGGTCTGATATGTTCCTAGAAATTAGTTCTCTATTCTAGAACTTCTTTTTTCTTAAAAACATTTTTTAAAACTTTTTTTTTTAAGGTGAAACAGGTCAAAGAATAAAAAAAAAATGCACTAAAAAAGTTCGTCTCTTGGGATAACTATATTGCCGTGTATTGCAATGGAATTCCACATACGTGAGCAAATAAAAAGGAACTACTGATAATAGGCAACAAGGTGGAAGAATATCACAAATACGAAGTTGAGCAGACACACGAATGCATACCATATGACCCATGTATATGACACTCAAACAGGCAAAACTTATCTTTGGTGACAGAAGTTGGAATAGAGGTTACCTGTGGGGAGGGGAGTTACTGGGAGGATGAAAATTTCTATATCTTGATCTGGATGGTGGATACAAAGGTGTAGTAGATATCTATAAAAATTCATGGAGTTGAAAAATGATTTGTGCATTTTATTCCGTGTACATAATTAAGTCAGTCTCCTTTCCACTATCTGTTGCTCCCAGCTACCCAGTTCCCCTACCCAGAGGCCACTCCTCCAGGGATTTTTTAATGCCCCTTTTCTTTCAGTACCTTCATACCAGGGGTGGAGTCCTGGGAGGAAGCCAGGCAGACAGCAGAAGCCAAGGCTGTGGGCACTGGGCCATGGCTTGTGTGCATGCCCCTTGGCTTTCTCTGGCCCCTTTGCCCCTCTGCCTCCCTCCTCTTCCTCCTTTTCTCCCTCCCTTCCTTAGAAGACAAGGGGGGAAGCCAGGGAGGCCAGGGAGGTTGCTGACCCTTGCTAAATAATGCTGTCCCTCCTGGCTCTCCAGGGTGTGCCTGCCTGCAAAGGACAGCATGTGCTGATCAAGCTTATCATTGACACATTCATTCCCTCCCTCTTTTATTCTCTCCCTTCTGTTCCCGGTTCCCTGGAATGATCCTAGGACTTCCTGCTCCTTGGGCATTCAGTCTCAGCAAGCTTCCCTGGTCTCGTGCCTTGGTATGTTTCCCTTCCAAGGGGCAGTCCTGATAACCCACTCTGTGTTTGCATATAAACATATCTCAGTAGATGCTGCGGGCCTGTCTTATCTTCCCTCCACACCCCTATCCCCACCTCCCAACTTCTAGCATCATTCTTTGACCAATTCCCTACCCCCACCCAGAGCTTCCGCCCAGCCAAGCCTTTTATCTAATCATCTAGGGTCCTGACTCCCTGAGGGCAAAGGGGCCTGAGTCACGTTCAAGACAATTTGGCAAGCATTCTTGAAGCTGGGCAGAAAGTAAAGGGTACTACCTGTTCCTCGCCTTCAAGAATCTTCTAAAGCGGGGGAAACAGTGCTCAACCCAGATCCAGTTATAATAGTTCTTAACCCAATACTTTGTATTGGTCCTTCCTCAGTGCCAGGTACTGACTGGTGTGCTTTTCGTGCATTACATCTCTGAATTTTCCGAACAACCCTAGGAGGAGGGTTGTTAGCCTCACCTTGCAGATGAAGGAGCTGAGGCACAAGGTTAGACTGCTGGCACGTGGCCGTCAGGATTTGAACAGCAACTTCCCTAGGGAAACGCCCTATTTAGGCTCTGGCCAGGGAGGGTGGGGGTCTCAAGCGGGAGTTGGCGTCCCCGAGTGTCGAGTGTCGGGCTTTGGGGAACCTTTAGTTGTGCCACACCCTTTCAGCACAGTTCTCTCCTGCGTCAGGGGCCTGGGAGGGGGCTTAGGACTGGAGTATCTGCAGGAGGCCGGGACTTTAGGAGAGGTAGATACAAAGCTCCGCGTGGCAGAGGAGCAGAAGAAAGCAGGGGAACCCGACCCAAAAGAAAAGGGCCCTGCCGGCTCCCGAAGCACTACAAGCCTCGAGGCGTTGCAAGCGGCGCGGCAGTTGCAAGCCCCAGTGGCGCGCGCAAACTGCGCGGAACTACTTCCCCGGGGCGGCTTCGGGGCCCGGGTCCCCGCGACAGCCCCTTAAGGCGGGCGCACTGGGTCCGAAGCCCATCGCCCCTTCCCGGGCGCGGCCACGTGCACCCCGCCGGGCTCGCACGCTCCGCCGCGCCGGGCCGCCGGGCCACCGGCAGGCACGCGCGCCCCCAGCGCGCACACACTCCCGGGCACGCACACCGACGGCCCGGCCCACGTCCGCCACGCCCCGCCCTCCCCCGCGCCCCGCCCCCGCCCTCGCGGCGCCGGCCGCCGTCCTCCCATTGGCCACACGGCGCGTGACGCGCGGCGCCCGGCCCCGCCCCTCGTCAGTCACTCGGCGGAGGCGGCGCTGGAGGGGACTAGTCTCGTCCGGAGACTGGCAGCGGCGGCGGCGGCGGCGGCCGGAGCTCGAGCCCCAGCGGCTGAGGGCGGGCGGGCGGGCGCGGGGGAGGGAGGGGGGCCGGTCCGCGACGACTCCCCGGACGGCGTTTCTCCTCCGAGCGGCGCCGGTTTCGGCTTTGGGGGGGGCGGGGGTACAGCCCATCCATGACCATGGGCGACAAGAAGAGCCCGACCAGGTACCTGCTCGGAGCTGAGGGGGCGGAAGGGGAGGGAGGGCTGGGGGCGGGCGGGGACCGACGACGACTAGGCCCCGGAGCCACCCGGGGCGGGGGGGAGGCGCTGCTAAGATGGAGATCCGGGGGCGGGGGGAGGCGGCGGCGGGCGGTGGCGGCGGCGGCGGCGGCGGGAGGCGGTGTCGCTCCCGCTCGGGGCCGGCGGCCGTGCGCGCCGCAGCCATGGCGGCTCCTCCTCAGCCGCCCTCCGCCGCCGCCGCCGCCGCCGCCGCCGCCACTCCTCCCAGACAAAGGGAGATTTAACCAGGTGGGGAGGGAGGGAGGGAGGGCGCTAGCATGGGAGGGGAGAGGGAAGGAGCCGGCCCACTCCCCGCCGCCGGCCTCGGGCTGCCCCTGCGCGCCCCCTCCAGATCCGGCCCGCGGCTCCCCTGCCGGCCCCCCCAGCCCCACGCTCAAGTCCACAAGTCCGCCCGCTTCCTGCGCCCGCCGCGGCCCTTCCCGGGGCGCCGCCGCCGCCGCCTGCTGTGCGAGGCAGCACGGCCCGGGCCCGGAGGTTGCAGGGTGCCGGTGGGGGCGCCCCGTGCCCTCCCCGGGTCCCTGTTTCGGTCCTCGAAAAGGGTGGGTGGGTGGTCGCCCGAGCGAAGTTTCCAGCCCTGGATTCCTGCGAAATTGGCGACGGCTCACCAGCGCCTGTGTTTTGCTGTTTCTCCCCCGTTTTCCTGCTCCCTGTCTCTTCCCTCCCCTTTCCCCCACTCCTCACTCCTCCGAAGGCCAAAAAGACAAGCGAAACCTGCCGCAGACGAAGGCTTTTGGGATTGTAGCGTCTGCACCTTCAGAAACAGCGCTGAAGCCTTTAAATGCAGCATCTGCGATGTGAGGAAAGGCACCTCCACCAGGTACTTGAAGATCTGTGTTAGCTTTTGTTGAAGGACTTTTTTTTTTTTTTTTTTTTAAGGTGGGGGAGAGGGTGGAGAGCTATACTTTCTGCCCTCTTTCCAACTTGTTGATTATGGCTTTTTTGCATTTGGGGGGTGGGTGATGTGTGGTTTTGGTTGTGTGTATTTATTTCGTGTTGGGTGGAAAGCGTCCTATTCACTGAATGATTTATGGGAGGGAATTTTTCCAGGTTTTCGTCTTATTTCAAACAGGCTGGATTTATTTGACACTTGTATCCATTGGCTTATTGGTATTGGCTCAAAAAGAGAGGAAGCAGTGTTTTTGCTATGGATTGTAGGACTTTAGACCTTTTATTTTTGCCATGTGTAGAATGTTTTTAATTTGCCTGTCCTGAGTTATTTTTTTCTTCTCTGAGCGATTTAGTGGTGGATGTACAGTTATGCTGGTTGTTGTGCTTTTCCTGTCTTGAACTGCAAATGTCTGTTATTTTCTTGCACTAGAAAATAAATGTTGGGGTTTGATAAAGCGCATTTTTTGGAAAGCTGAGCTGTCAATTTGTGTTTTTTTCTGATTAGCTTATGCAGAGTGGTGATGGAGGACGATTTTGCAAAATGGTGAAATGAATAGACTGTATTGAAGTTTTTTTGTGTTCAAAGCCTTATTACAATGAAAAGAATGTTGAAAGAATTCCTTTTCACTTTTGTGAAGGTAGTAAATCGCATCTGGTATCAAAACAAGTTGGACTACTCCACATTTAACGTTGAGATATATTTGGATAAAATGTCGAAGCTGATTTTGTAGCCTTCTGGTCATCTTTTAAATTGAATCTGGAATTTGTGTCAGTGATGTTAGAGTTTGAAGTTAAGCTATTCTTGATGTCATTTCATGGGAAGGCATTGGGGTATATGTGTGTGAAAGCTGGGAGGAGTGAGTTCCTAGTGGGTCCTTGAAGACTTAAGTTGATTGCCAGAAGTCTCATTTCATCAGGTACTTGTTTTTGAATTGGTGGTGTTCCAATATGATTGTGTAGTAGTACTCTATAGTTCTGACTGGATGTTATTTTTTTTACTAAATGTGTCCTGTTAGGGTTTCGTTGCTTTATTTATACCCTGGATTACCTAGGATATTGGGTAATCTAAAGAATATAATTCTGGGATGAATTGGTCCAATTACTCGTGGAGCATTTCTGGGACTTCCACTAACTCTTTAAATAAAGAGTGCTTTGAATTAAAGTACTCAAGAACTAAAAATATTTCTCCAGAAGTTTTTACAGCAAATTCATGTCAATTTTTGTATTAACCATAGAACAGATTTAGTTAAAATAAAAAACACTTATTGGGAGCTTAATAGATTTTGTTTTGCTCTGTGAAACAGGGAATTCCATCAAATGGCATGAAAGTTTAGAAATGTATTTGTTATTTAAAGCAATAGTGATTATATTTTATTTATGAGTAATGTTTTTTTACACGTAGAATCCCTCAGAGGCCAAACCTCTTTATTGTGGTTTTGCTTTGAGTGTTACCGTAGATGACGTTCAAGTAAATGACTAGGAAACTCCTAAGAACTTGAGAACTTTACTGGTGAAGAGCAAACCAAATTCAAGTTTACATCTGATGTATTGCTGGGAATAATCTTATAATGAAATGCATTTCAGTTTCTACGTGTATTTAAAAAAAAATCTGACTTACCAACTTTTTGGAAGCATGTGGGAGGTTTTTTTTTTAAAAGCTATGGAAATATTTAAAGTTTTTTCAGAGTTACAGATGATGACAGTGAAATTCAGTTTTTTAACAAATACATTAAGTTACTGAAGACGAAATATTTTAGAGTCTGTTCAGGAACAGGATACTTACCTCTTTAAGGGTTTTCGTTTAATTTTTGGAGGACTTAAACTCTTACAAAGTCATGATATCTTTACATGGCCTGTTTGTTTTCATCTTGGTTATTGTCAGTGTTTTGGTGTTTGATATCTATTATTGAAGTCGTCATTAATTGGAAAGCAAACAACGTTTTGGCTTTCTTAGGCTGTGAATGTGTTTCATGTGGAAAGGCGAATTTCAGAGGTCTTCATCCAGGCCTTATCAGGTGTAGAAACTGTTGGTTAATTTCTCTGCCATTACTAGCTACTTGCTGTGTGATTTTCCTGGGTCTTTTTCTTGTAATTTTTTGGTACCTCAGAGATTTAATATTTTTTGCCTTGCATAGTTTTAATCAGATCTGGTATTGATGACAGTACAAAACTTGTTAGGTTTTGGATGCTGAGTAATAGGCAAAAATTTGTGATTTTAGAGTAACTTTTAAAAATGATAAAAGGGCTTCGTTAACCTGTTAACTGGTATAGAAATTGGGTTTTATTGCTCTGAGCTGGTGCTTCGTATTCGTATTATAACAACAGCCTAGCTGGTGGTCTAGCCAGTGGTCATTTTGGAGTTTGTTCATCATTTTTGTCTTTGTTGCCATCATCTACCAAGTCAACCAAGGAAGTCAGGTTTTAATTAGTAGTTAAGTCCAGTAGGACACAGAACTGTATTTATCCTTTGAGGATAGAATTGGTGTCACTTAATTTGATGAGAATAATAACTTATCCAAAGAACATTTATTAAATTCCTAGGATGTGAGATACTGGTCAAGACATTGGCAAGGGGTGGGGGTGGGGATTGGTTAGGCATGTACGACAAGGATGAGCAGAATCCAAGTGATAAAGGCTCTAAGAGAGGTATAAATAAAGTGCTGTATGGGAGATTGGAGCAGTCTGGCTTGGGGAATCAATTAGGATGCCTCCTCCTCCTCCCCATTTCTTCTGAAAAGGGAATTGATTTCTACAGAATCATCTGCCAACTTTTCATTGTTATTGCCATGTGTACTTTATATGTTGAATTCTGCAGGTAGATTCATGAAAGTGATTCATAAGATCTTTTTTTTCTTATTGGAGCAGCATAGAGCAGAATGGAAGGGGGTCAGATGCTCCTAAGGAACATGTTAAGGGAAGGAGGAGGAAATACTTAATAGGCTACTTGGAGGTTCAGGGGGCAATAGAGATCTATATTGGATGTGTCAATTATATGGAGGGTTTTTTGGGTCTTAGATACACTCCTTTTTCTAACTGTATCATCCCACTTTGTACCCCTTGCTGGTGATTATTTTATAGTTTTATTGAGGTATGATTTACATACTATGGAATTCACTAATTGTAAGTGCACGATTCATTGAATTTTAGTTATTTTAAAGACTTGTGCAACCATCACCACAAAACCAGTTTTAGAAGATTTCCATCACGTCATAGGTTTTCTCCTGTCTGTTCTGTGATACAACTTAAGAGCATGGATGGGTCACCTGCAGTGGGGAAGGTTGCCTCCTCACCAGGCTGAGAGAACTCTGCCCTAAGCCTTTCAACATAGGAAATAAAGGAGTGTGTATATAAGGTGGCTGTGGGTGGGGAGGAAACACTATCTCTTTCCTAGGTGATAAATAGGGATAGATAAAGTAGGATTTCCCAGCCTACTTTGCCAGTCTCTTGAAAGATGATACTATTAGCTTTTAGAAGGAAAAATCCCTGCAAATTAACAAATTTACTTAACCATTTTGTTAAGTTGAAGTTCTTGAGTGTTGAGAGTAACTTCCTAGACTCGGTGGTAAATTAAACATACTTTGCTTCGGTCTTGCTACTTCTCTGAATCTAATAATGTCTTTTTTGGACATAAACACACTCTGCAGCTCTAGTTGATTAGTCGTTCTTTGATCATAGTGCTGCATTTTGACCTTCAGCTACTGCTTAAATGACACTCACTTGAAAATTGGTCAATTTTTGCTTTGGGTAATTACCATAGATTTATTTTGTAGTTTTCAGTGCCAGATTTTATCCTGATACTGGGTTCAAATCATGTTTATTGAACTACCATCCCTCTGAAAAGTGTACTGTTTTTTAGAGCTCTTGCAGACAGTAGAAGTGAGGAATTTACTGATGTGTAATAAGATTATGTCACTTAAAAAAAAAGTTGGTAGTCAGCATATTGAATTAGAAGTTGGTACTCCATTTTGTTGGTAAAACGTTTCCCTTGTTCCGGAACTCATTTTTTGAAGTTGTAAATTTGGACATTTTCTCTCCTTAAATTCAGATAGCCGAACAACTCAATATCCCTTGAATAGTCATGAAGTACTTTAGAAGTTTTAGGGGAAAACATACATAATTAGCGGTATGTGAAAGTTCTGATCTTGCTTCAAAAGTGCATTGCCCTGGGGTAATTTTCAGGTAGGAAAACTCCCAGAAAGCAGGGGTGGGGTGTACCTAACCTAGAGTAGAGCCAGGCCTCTTCCCTATGGTTTCTGATCATCCACCACAGTGGTTTTGCTCCTTAGGTCACATGGGTTTTACTGTAGTGTTTGTCTTTCATAACATTTCTCCATAAAATACATGGAAAAATTACCTGTCTTCTGAACCATCAAACCTTACCAAACCTTTCGGCCTCAAAGCTGGTAGAGTTTTAAAGATCACTCTTACCCAGAAGCAGTGATAATTTATTTTGTATTTGCTATTACATTGGACTTACTGATTTATTGGTACTGACTTGATCTTATGTATACTTGGTGACCTTAAAGTAAATTACCTGGGTAGTTGTGGTTATTTGACAAGTTTTTATTGAGCACACAGCCAAATGGGCTCTGGGTGTACAGTGGTGGAAAGACAGACAAGGTCCTTGTTCTCATGAAATTTGAAATACTATGGACAAGAAGAGAAAATAGCAGGTAAACAGAAAAATAAAATAATTTCGGCCAGTGGCAAGTGTTTTGAGAAATTAGAGCAGAATATGGAACTATAGAATGATGAGAACTGGGGGAGTGATGAGAACCACTTTCTAGACAGTGTTGAGGTACACATTTGCCTTGTTGGGCAGCACGCATGCTCCTTTCTTTTGGAGCAAGGGACAATTCTGTAGGTGTAGCCTCTGCCATTTAGCTTATTGGGTTGGGGACAATTTAGAGTTGGGATCTTTGTGTTCAGGCTACTCAACTTTTCCTTAGTTGCATGCCATATACTGAGGCCAGGCCAGCTAACTTGTCAGTGTGTCCTGTTAGTTACTGGGATGGGAGGTTTGAATGGATTACTCATGTGGCATACATTTATCCTGTGCTTCTGTCAATGCTGAAGAAATTCCAAGATTAATAAAAACTTGGTAAATGGCAGCTACTTGAGGAAGTTGCAGCACTAACTCAGTTCACTGGAACTTTAGGTAATAGTGGATCTCTAAATGTCTCCTTTTGCAGTTTGAACTAAAACATTCTAGTCTTTCTGGCTCTCATTTTCTGTTTGGCTCTGTCACCAGGGCCTTTTTTGTTTGTGGCATCTTCCTTTATCCTCTCCGTCAGGAATGTTCCCTCCCTCTTTTTTTAGGTAAGGAGTTTTTTGTTTAAGGTTTATTTTATTATTTTAAAGATTTTTATTTATTTTGAGAGAGAGAATCTCAAGTAGACTCTGCACTGAGCAGGGAGCCAGACTCAGGGCTCCATTCCAAGACCCTGAGATCATGACCTGAGCCAAAGTCAAGAGTTGGATGCTTAACCCACTGAGCCACCCAGGCGCCCCTTTAAGTAAACTTTGTGAACTGTAGCATACATATAGAGAAGTGCACAAACTACAATTAAAAGGCTTGAGGAATCTTCACAAGGTGAACACACCATGTAACTTGCACCCAGATTAAGAAACAGAATACCAGGACCCCAGAGTCCATTGTACCCTCTTGACGGTCACTTCAGCCACTGTCCTGACTTCCAGCGCTGGGGAGAAGTTCTGCGTGTTTCTGAATTTGGTGTAAGTGGAGTCATACAGTTAGGTGCACTCCTAGGTCTGGCTTCTTGAGATTCATCCATGTTAGTGTGTGTGGTTCTTGTTTATTTTACCAGTGCTGCTGTTTTATCCTGAGTATCTTAGAGCTCAACTCTGCATGTAGACCCTTACACATTCTAGAGATAGGATTTCTCTTTGATAGCTTATTATTATCTACATACTTTAACACAGCTGTCTTCTTTCATCTGTAGTGTAAATTCACACATCATTAGATGTAAGGATAAAACCTGGTGTGTGGAACTTTATACAGTACATCAATGGAGTAAGCTTTTGCCTCTCATCAGTTGTAGTGTTTATCAGTCATTTATATTTCAAGTCATTGGTTAAGTAAACCGAAAATTCCTGCATTCAGGGAACCTAACAAATGTTGAAAAGGTGAGACAATAAAAAGATCTTCAGTGTTGTGAAGCGCCCAGTGATGGTAGGCATGGAATGAATGAGTACATGGTGGAGATAGTTGGTCTGTGTGGGTACATTGGGGAAGGCCTTACTGAATCTGGGATTTAAATGAGGCCTTTATGATTCTTAGGTGTAGAATTTGTTGTACAGGCTGATACAAGTTAGTTGTTTGCTCCCTCCTACATCCTTTTCAGCTCTTCCCTCACTTCAGATGTCATCCACACCTTTCCACTTCTCCCCACAGACTGGTAATTCACATTTACTATATAATAACCATCCGTCACCACCCTTACACATGCATGCTCATGGCAATCAAATCCACCTGGTTTTGGGGCCTTTCTACTTGGTCCACTTAAATTATCTCTTAGTTCTTATTGCCTTTAAGGTAAAGTCCAAATGCTGAGCATCACAAGGGGCTTCTGATTTAGTCCTTTCATATTCCTTTAGGATTTCTGGAGGCAGACTGCCACCACACCTCATCTGCCCTCCACATATACCATGTGTGTGTTTCCTGCCAAACTGCTTGTTTCCCAAGCATGGACCATGATACCTCATTTCTATACCTTCACACCTTCTGTTCCTCTGGATTTCCTCTGAAATGCTTTCCCTTCCTTCTGTGTCCTCCCTCCTATTTGTCCTTCTGGATGTCTCAGGAACCCTTTTCATCACCCTCCAATCAGGTGTACCTCATTGTAACACTTGAATTGGATTTTTATTTAATTGCCTCACTCTCCAAATCGTGTATAACTTATTGTAACACTTGAACAGAATTTTTATTTGATCACCTGTTAGGTTTTACCTTTTTTGAGGGCAGGACCTTTCTCTCTCTCTCTCTCTCTCTCTCTCTCTCTCTCTTTTTTTTTTTAACTAATTTGAGAGAGGGAGGGAGGGTGGGGACAGAGGGAGAGAGAGAATCTTAAGCAGTCTCCATGCACAGCGTCAGAGCCCAATGTGGGGCTCCATCTGATGACCCTGAGATCATGACCTGAACGGAAACCAAGAGTCTGATGCTTAACTAAATGGAGCCACCCAGGTGCCCCCTGAGGGCAGGACCTTTTTCACAGCTTAAAAATCTAGTACAGTGCCTGGCACTTGACAGGAGTTCAGTAAATGTATATAGAATAGATGAAGACTAGGAGTTTCAGTTGGAATCCCCTTTAAAACTGTTCCAGTTTAAAAGTTTTATCTGATAAATATGCTTTCATAGTAGGGCTTGAATCGTGTGTGTAATGTTACTGGTTTAGGGGAAAGCTGTCTTTATTAAGTGTGTCCTTAAAAGTAGTATTCCTGTTTTTCTGGTTTTGTTTTTCTAAACGTGTGCTGGAAATTAAACACAGAGCTTGAGCCTTGGACGCTGTAGGCAGTGCATTTAAAGTACTTCCTGGAGTGGTTTGGAGCTTCAGAGCATTAGCACATTTATCTAAATAATAACTGATAAGTCCTAATCCTTTTTGGTTGCCCATTTGGTTATTTAAGCAGCCAGAAGTCATAAAAGTCTGATAATAAAGCGAAAGATCAGTCATTTTGTGCAAAATCAATTTTAAGGAACTAGATGGGTGTGCATGTAAGCTGGCATCTAAAGGCAGTTTAAAAATGGGTACAAAACGTGTTGGGTGTTGATGGAGATGTTATGCTGTCCATTGTATAAGTTCTCTTGTGTTAATATATCTGTAAGTTGGAAGTTATACGTGGAGTATATTCTGTTGAGTAATTTGGATTAATTACTTCTGTTAAATTGAAGTCTTGACTCAGTCACTTATTTAGCTTTAATTTCAGTTCCATGCAGTGATTGACTGTTGCGTCAAAGAAGGATTTTCAGTAAAGACAATACAAGTAAACTGCAGTGTTAGTCAGAAATCATGAATAGTTGAAATCACAAGGTAAACAGGTGAAATTTTAATTTTTCAATAGGATTAGATACTACTGCTCTCCCCTCCCGATGTCAATTTAGAAAAACTATTTAAATGATCCTTTGAGAAAAGAAACTGGTGGAGGGGATATGTAAAAAAAACAAAAACAAAAAATCTTACTTAAAACTTTAAGAGCATTAGCAATACATTTTAAGATGAAGTGGACTTTGGGAGGGACAGGAAATTAAAGGTGATGTAGGATGCCAATTTTATCAGCCTGTATTGGATCTTAAAACCTATTGAGTATATGGTAGTTAGTCATGGAGAAAACAAACCTGGTGACTGCTTTCTGAGAAGAGATCAGATTTCATATGTAGGTTATAAGGTTTATGTACTGTTCATTCTTTTACAGAACTAAAAGTTAATATCTTAAGTCTGTCAGAATGTTCAAGGTTTCAAGAAATAAGAATTCAGCTCAAACTACCTTCAGTCAAAACAAAACTGTTGTCTTGGGGCACCTGGGTGGCTCAGTTGGTTAAGTGTCTGCCTTCTGCTCAGGTCACGATCTTGGGGTCCTGGGATTGAGCCCCACGTTGGGCTCCCTGCCCAGAAGGGAGTCAACTTGTCCTTCTCCTTCTGCCGCCCCGCCCCTCCCCTTGCTTTTCACACGCTTGCTTGCTCTCTCAAGTAAATAAAATATTTAAAAAAAATTTTTTTTTTTTGGCTATCTTACATAATAGTGAGAAGAATACCATTTAAACTCAGAATAAGCTGCAGGAATCAGGACCCCTGTTACTTGCCCAATTCCTGGACCATTCTTTGTTGCCTGGGGGTTGGGACAGGTAGATTGGCCAAGCCTAACATACCTGCAGAGTCTTACTTGGAGGGAAATGGGACACTTACCCAGGTGGATAGGAAATAGCTACCATAGTAACACACCTTTGTAACTGGGTTAATACTCATATATTCACTTTGATTTTCAAACTTTAATAAACATGAGGGCTGGAACTGTTTATCTGGTACTACCCCAGCATCTTGTAAATTTTTATCATACAGATAAAGGAAAGAGATTTATCAGTGCATTGGTAAAATTTAAAATAACTCAGGTGTTGTAGGTTATTTTCCTGTATCATTACATATAGTCATGATTCTCCTTTATTTTAGTTGTCAGGGTGGTAATACATGCTTATCATAAGAAGTTTGGGGACAAAACAAAAACATAAAGGTCACTTTTATTCTGCCATGCAGAATTATTTTTATTTGTTGACCAATTTATTTATTTATTCCCTGGACTGCAAATATTTGAGTAACTGTAGTTTTCCAGGTGCTGTTTAATATGCTAGTTCATTGAATTTTCCAAGTGTTGTAGGAGTGGGAATATCAGGCAGTGTGTGATACAAAACAAATTGAGTCTCTGATTTGAAAGACATGCGTTCTGACCTGTTGGTTTTATATGGTTCATTTTGGGTTTTTCTTCTAAGGGAAATTTTTTGTGAACACTTCATGGTTTTTAGGATTCCTTTTTGTAGGAAATAAAGCTAACATCCAGTTTCCAGTTTTCTTTTTGGGTTGTTTTAATTTGGGGGAGAATGAAAATATGTCTTTGAATTCTTAATATCTGTGGCATGATTAACTTTGCCAAAGTCTTTCATGAAAAAAATAAGTATATAAGGCAATCCAGATTTAATGTTTTTATATTAAATTTGTTTAGAATGGTGGTTCTCAAACTTTAGCCTATATCAGAATCGCCTGGAACGCTTGCTGAAACACATTGCTTGATTGCCTGCTCTACGCCCCACCTTCTGGTTTTTTATTAAGTAGGTCTGGGTTAGAGCCTGTGAATTTGCATTCCTTAAAAGTTACTAGGTGATGTTAGTGCTGCTGGTGCTGGTCTAGGGAGCACGCTTTTGAGAACTGTTGGTTGGATGAGAAGCAGCCATGTTTCTTAATGAAGCTGGAGATAGTTTTGATGTTTGTTATGGAAAATTTATGTCTTGGCATTTCAAAGTGAAGTTAAGAGAAGTGATCCACATTCATGTTTTTAACCTAGAGCTGGCATAAGAGGTGATTTCTTAATAAATACATTATGTGTAATATAAGAATATTTATAAATTGGGGGACCATATCAACTAAACTTTTATCTTTTTCACATTGTAAAATCAGATACTGTCTTGCCCTATTAATGTGAGTTGGATTTCAGATATATGTATTCTAAAAAGCTATTTCTTTGCAATATACGTTAGAACCAAGTTTTACAATCAGTAAACTAACGTTTCAATAAAATGTTGCCAAAGAATATGAATAGGTAATTAATAAAAGAACTACAGATTGAGTCAGGAAACATGAGAAATGTATAACCTTCCCATTACTTCAGTACAAAACAACATTTTTCGCAAATCAGTTTAAAGACTAAAAATTTTTTAGTGAGTCTAGGAAGAAGTGGACATTGTCACAGACCCTTGGTGGTTGGGTAAGTTGCTTTACATTTTCTGAAGGCCAGTTGGTATCAGTTCCCTTAAAAATATTTGTACCTTGTGACCCAGCAGTTCAACTTCTAGGAATAAGTGTTATCTGCATATAAAAATTTCTGTGTAAATACATTAGTTACTATTATAACAAAAAAGGACTGGCTGGCTGATGAACTCACAAGTGTTGGTAGTGTGCTACATGAGGGGCAGTCTTTCGCTAACACCACAAGGGTCTCTGGCCCCAAAAGTGGAGTTTGATAGTAATTCTTAACAAAAAAAAACCTGCATAGAAATCAGCAGGGAATTGTTAAAAACCATGCAATAGTTATAAATATTTTGCAGCTCTTAAAAATGTTTTGAACTGTTTCTTTTGGTGGGAATGTAAAATGATAAAACCGCTCTGGAAAATAGCTTGGCAGTTTCTTGCAAAATTAACCATATAATTACTGTATGACCTAGTAGTTGCATTCCTGGGCATTTATCCCAGAGAAATGGAAACTTAAGTTCACGCAGAACCTGTTAACAAATGTTCATGGCAGCTTTATTTGTAATACCCTAAAACTGGAAATAACCCAAATGTCTTTCAGTAGGTGCGTGGTACATCCATACTACATGGAATACTACTCAGCAATTAAGAAGGAACTAACTCTTGATACGTACAACAACTGGCATGGATTTCAAGGGCATGATGCTGAGTGAAAAAAGCCAATCTCTAAAGGTCACACACTGTAGGCGTCCATTAACATTTTTGTAATAAAGTTAGAACAGATTAGCAGTTGCCAAGGGTTAGGTTAGGGCTGATGGGGTGGGAGGGAGATGGGTGTGACTGTAAAGGGGTACTGAGAGGGAAAGTTTTGTGTTGATTAAATCTAATCTTGATTGTGGTGGTGGTTACATGAATCTGTACGTGTGATAAGGTGACACAGAATGGTACATACACATTTCCAGTGTCAGTTTCTTGGTTTTGATGTACTATAATCCAGAGAACGCAGCCCTATCTGGGAAACAGGGTACAAATTATATGGGACCTCATACTATTTTTGCAACATCCTGTGAATCTGTACTTATTTCAAAATAAAATGTTAAGTTTTAGAATATGTAATAAAAGGAAATGTTCATAATATTAGGAAAAAACAAGTTTCAAAATGATGAAACAATATGATCCCACCTTAATATTTCATACCACCTAATTTAATATATATACCTGGAAGTAATGAGTGATCAAAATAGTCTGAGCAGTAGCATGACGGATTCTTTTGTGTGTATGCTTTTCTGTAATTTCTGTAGTGTAGCTGAGTTGGTATCACTTGTAGTTGGAAAAACCAATATTCGTAATAAGTTCTAAAAATTTAATTCTAGAATATTGAAATTTAAATAACATTTTACATTGAGATTGTAAAGTTTTGTTTATATTGGTTACACTAATTTAGCATGTAAACAACTATTAGCTGATATTGGAGAATATATTTGTACTTTAAAACATGTTCTGTTGGTAAATTTAAAGCTGTTTTGTGCTCGTGGTATTACAAATGTCCTGTATGATGTTCTAACTCAGTGCTGTCCAATATATGTATATACATAGCAAGCCACATGAAATTTTATACTTCATTAGACACAGTAAGAAAGTAAAAAGCAGGTGAAATTATTATTTTTAAAGATTTTATTTATGTATTTGTCAGAGAGAGAGAGAGCACAAGCAGGGGGAGCGGCAGGCAGAGGGAGAAGCAGGCTCCCCGCTGAGCAGGGAGCCCAACTTGATCCCAAGACTCTGAGATCATGACCTGAGCCGAAGGCAGACGCTTAACCAACTGAGCCACCCAGGTGCCCCTAGGTGAAATTATTTTTAAGAATTTATTTTGTTTAATCAATTATATCCAAAATACTATCATTTCAGTATGTAATCAGTATAAAATTGCAGTGAGATATTTTACATTCTTTTTATCATACTAGGTTTTCACGATCTGGTATGCATTTTACAAATTACAGCACAACTACAGTTCAGACTAGCCACCTTTCAAGTGCTCAGTAGCCACATGTGGCTACCATATTGGAGAGTGGTAGTTGTAGTTGAGAGCCAAGGCTTTGGTGTCAGACCTAAGTTTGAGTAACACCAGCCCTGTCATTTGCTAACCTTGTGACCTTGGGCAGGTTACTTAACCTTGTGCTTTAGTGTTTCATTTGTGAATAGTAAATTCTCCATAGGGGTATTACATGGATTGAGTGAGTGAATGTTTGTAGCAGCTTGGCACAGGACCTAGCACAGAATACATCCTGAAAAATAATAAAGCTGTTGATGGATTGGATTGTATTGGATTGAATGACTAATCATTCTAAAGGCACAACTGATTTCTTAATATTACTAGGGAGAAATACATAAGTAGTACATGAGATAGTCTTTGTTTTTCAAAATTGAACTTTTGGCACCTAAGTTTTAAATGATGATGGAATAAAGGGACAAATATTTGAGCACTCATGTGCGATGTATTGCACAGGCACTTGAACATTTAGACTAAATCTTAAGAAGATGATATTCTCAAATACTATGTATTTGCATAGCACTTTACATTTACCATACCAGTTTTTTGTCTGTTTTCCCAGTGTAACACTTAAAGCAACCTGAGATAGAGTTGTTATTCCAGCTTTCACAGTTGAGGAAGTTGAGACTCAGAAAAGTTAAGTAACTTAGTTGATTGCATACCCAGTTAGTAGAATAGAAGAAATAGAAAGGTGACATAATTAAATGGACAAATCAATATGGAACCAAAATGTTTTAACTGCATTCTTTTAATTCCTTCCCTTCCTCCTTCGCTGTCTCAGGGGAGAACACTTTTCCAGGGCCATTTAAATTAAATAAGGGCAATAATATAATGTCCACTCTGTTTAGAATTCTGAGATTATTAGCTTAATCGTATCATCTATGATGTAGAAGGTTAACATAAGCCAATATAGGTTAGGCGATTTATTTTGCTTGTTGTGATGTTTCTCTTTGTAACATTGAGTTTTTCTCACTCTGTCTCTTGATGAAATATAAATATACTCAAGAAAATGGGCCGAGAATATGCAGTATAATACTGCTGTCTTAAAATCACCTTTGAAGTACTGTTTATCACTTGACTCATTCAGAAAATTACACAATTCTTTGAGAGAACATGGCATGCCACCGTTAAAATCAGTAGTTGAGGCAGCAGTGAGTTTGTGACGGACTCTCCCAAGGAAGTGGTGCCTGGGCAGAGTCTGATGGAGCATATATAATTAGGCGTTCGGTCTCTGTTCTAATATGCAGATTCTGCTTTCCAGTGTATGCATTGCTGTCTTTATTTGTGGGGTGTTTTTCTCCAGTTAAGAAAATTGAGGGAGTCACAGGACATCTAATTTGTTGTTGAGTACTCTGGGACAAAATGTATGACAGTGAACTCATCCTGACATGTACTTTTGGTGTGCATCATTGAAGTATTTATAAGAGGGGGGATTGCGTTTTGGTGCTCAAGACAGGAGTGATAATAGGGGGAGGTGGGTAGGTAGAGTGTTCTTTGCCCCTTGGTTTTCTCTCTGCCTCCCCCTCTCTGCCTCCCCCTCGCACCCCCCCCCAGCTCAGCGTAATGTGCCTGACAATGCCTCTCTTCTTGTCTACCCAACCTGTAAATGTTGTACAAAGAACCCCTCAGAAATTCTATGTGAAGAACTCATTTCTGATCTTGGTGAGTCTTAGCAACATGAAATTCTGCAATTAGTATGTTTTTTTCCCCCTTTATTGAAGGGTTGTGAGGATTGTGGAATGTGGCTATCCAGACTGACTGAAATGTGATGTAATTATGTTTCAAAGATTTCTGTTTTTTTCTCAGTGCTTAGGATGTCTTAAAAGTTTCACCGTACACAGTCTCCGCTTACTGCAATTACATTGTGAATAAAAGCTTTAAAAATATCACATTGGATGATGTTATATACGTACAAATATATATGCCGGGTTGGGATTTTAAACTGTGGGTTGCAGTTAATTGAAGTTCCCTGAAATTCACAGAACTGGATGATTTCTTTGTCTCCGCCAGTTATAAAATACTGTGATTTATGTCAGTTTTGGCAGTTTATAATGTAATAATGAAATGACTTAAATATCACGATGCCAAATTACTTGTCTAAAGTATATTGAAAATAATTTATTTGTAATGTCGCACTCCTCCACCCCCAAGATATGTCAGTTGATATTTATACATTTCAGAATCTCTGAATAGGAAGGCTTTATCTGTTACAACTTTTTGGCAAGAGTTTGTATAGTTGAAATTTCCTTATTTACGGTTAATGTTTTTATTTTGAAATACTTCATTTATGGACCTAAGAATCTTTGTCCCTCTCTTTCCCAGTCTAAGAAATTAAACTCAGGGGGCACCTGGGTGGCTCAGTCGTTAAGCGTCTGCCTTCGGCTCAGGTCATGATCCCAGGGTCCTGGGATCGAGCCCCACATCGGGCTCCCTGCTCAGCAGGAAGCCTCCTTCTCCCTCTCCCACTTCCCCTGCTTGTGTTCTCTCTCTCGCTGTGTCTCTCTCTGTCCTATAAATAAATAAATAAAATCTTTAAAAGAAAAGAAGTTAAACTCATCGCAGACTGACCAAAACACTGGATTCAGTTACTCTCCTCTGATGGATCTTTAAGATAAGGGCTTTCTGTCAAAACACCTGGTGTGGAAGGTGTATTAACTACAGACAGGTGTACTGCAGCCCTAGGGGTATTCTTAGTCTTTGTGATTTAATTAAAAGACAGACTCCGGTGCTTTGCTTTCCTTTTTTTTTTTGGAAAGTTTGTATTGCTGAAATAGTTAATACTGTGTCATGCACCAAGGCAAAGCTTGGTTCTAATAGAACAGGTGTACATTTGCACTTTTTCATGCTTGGCATTTATTGAATAACCGTTATTGAGGAAGTAACTGGAACACAGATCTAGAAGGAGCTTCATTGGGTAACAGGAAGAAGAGTGGGACACACCTCATCAAAGGCTTCATCAGTAACCTGCACCCAACCTAATAATAATGCTGATAAGGGCCAACATTTAACCAACATTTAACCAACAGCAGGCACCATATTAAGCCTATTTCATGCATTGTCTCATTTAATCCTTTTAGGGGTATGCTGTATATCTCCATTTTACAGATAATGAAATGAGGCTTAGAGTTTACATTCCCAGCCCCGAGTTTATTTATAGCACAGTTGCACTCGACTCGGATCTTTTCCATTTTCACATTCATATTGTTTCTGATAAGTTTTTTCTGAAAATGTCATTGACATATATACTGCCACCAGTCTATAGACATCACTTTAGACACCCAGCTATAGCAGTCAGATGTTAAAAATTCTGTTGCTTTATTCCTCCTGTATTTCTGTTGCTACCACCTTAATTAGGTCCTCATTATTTCATTTTTTAGTTCAGTGTGAACTTCATTAATTGCAAATCTCTACAGTACAGACCTGCACCTGGACTATTGCAGTAGCTTTGCTCAGCCAGGTGTTCGGTGATCTCTCTAGAAAACACATAGATCATGTAGCTTGTCTGCCTAGAATCCGTTGCTGTCTGATTGCCGGAGGAGGTATTGCCTTGTCTCCCTAAAGGACCTGCAAGGCCCAGCATGGTCTGGTTCTGTCCTACCTACCAGCTCATCTTTGCCACTTCTTACCATGCACCTTCTACTCAAACTTGTGTTCCCTCAGCATGTTCTCTCATGTCACTGTGTTGCCTGAAGACTTTTACCTTAGTGTTACTTGGTAAAATCCACCTTAAGAAGACCCAGCTCATGTCAACTCTTTTGGGAAACCTCTTGATTCTTTTTTTCTGTGATCATTGAAGAACTTTGTGCATTTCATTTTGTAGTGGAATTTCTTGTTTACATTTTTGCTCCAAATTTAAATTTGAAGTCCACATGGGCAAGGGTAGTGCCACTGACACACTGTTAAATCTTCAGAGGCAGGGTCTTAATGTGCTGCTGCTTTTGTACTCTTAGGTGTAACTTTTGAAGTGTAATCCATTCTCCCAATCTCTGATTTTAAAATAATGTCATATATCGGTTAGCCTTTTCTGCAAAAGGGTATGTACATTAAAATTTTTAAAAAAAGCACTTGGTGAGGGACTTGGAAATACTGCCAACATTTGTTTACTTCCTCTCTTTAGTTCCTAATTTTACTCTTTGCATAATCTGTTAACATTAAGTCCCTTTATTATCTCCCTTTCAAGTTAATACCTGCTCCTCTGGTCACAGCTGAGACAACAGTGTATTGCAAAATAGAATTCTTCTGAACCAGTGTCTATTTTAAAAAGGTTCACCTTCTCAGAACTAAAAAATGCCTTTCTCTTACGTTCCATTTTGTTCTGTGCTTGCTGGCTTAAGGTTGTAGAAATAGAGCTATCTTGAAAGTTATAGAACAGTGACTAGAGTGGTCTAGATGCAATATGGCTTACGGAGGAAAAGGATTAAAATTGACAAGATCATGAAGTCTATTTTTCTTAGAAATTTTACAGCTGAATAGGACTCAGAATGGCTGGAGTTCTCTTAGCAAGGGATTTTCAAGAGGTGGGCTGAAGAAGTTTTTGAACTATTAGTAATTTAGATATCGGTATTTTATCTATTATTTTTCAGGATTGAAGTCCTGGACGATCTTTCTCTTTCAGTTGGCATTGTTTTATAAATGAAGCCTCTTAATTGTATATAAATATTTTCGCTTCCTTTTTTTTTTTTTTTGGATTTTATTTGTTTGACAGAGAGCCTGTGGAATCGGGCGCACAAGCAGGGGGAGCAGCAAGGGAGAGGGAGAAGCAGGCTCCCCGCCCAGCAGGGAGTCCAATGTGGGGCTCGATTCCAGGACCCTGGGATCATGACCTAAGCCAAAGGCAGATGCTTAACCAACTGAGTCACCCAGGTGCCCCTGTATTTTCAGTATTTTCAAAACTCATTGATCTAATAATGAATTTCATGAAAGAAGATACATCTGATGAGTTGGAATGTTCTGGTAAATAAGAATTTGTGACATCTTAAATTAATCTGGTAGCTGTTAATAAGGATTTAATTAATGGAACACAAACTTTGAGAATATGAAAATAGAGACTAATGCTGAACTGCAAAGTTGGCTTCTAGAGATGTTACATGCAAACTTAAAAAATCATACCTAGTTTTTAAAAACATTTGCAAACAGGAAATATCCTATACAAACATGAATAAATTTAGTACACAGCAACCATGTTGATCCCTAACTGGGGAACTTCTGCTAAATTTAGTGTTGGGCTTAATCCTATTAGTTAAACCAGCTAATGGTAACTTGATGAATCATTGTGATCCTCTTGTGGTTTTGAAAGGTGTATTTTCAGAATTAATTTTATTCATAACATGCTCAGAAAATTGTATAAGGATATTGCTTTGTTTTTCTTACTGACCAGTATAATCTTTACTTTTCAGTTTTTTTTTGCAATCACCAGAAGTTTGTTTCCATTTCATTAATTTTTGTCAAGTAAATAGGTCTAATTATTTTTTCCCTATTCCTCCTTCCTTTATACAGGCCCTCTAGTTTTATATGAAATAATGGTTTAGGAATGAGGGTTGTATTTGTAACTCTTTACTTCTTCAAGTGCCTTACCCATAAAGTGAAATTTAAATTTACAGTAGTTTTCTCCAAAGTCTTAGTGTGTTGTGGAAAAATCTTTCAAATTCTAACATAATGACAAATATATCTTGGCTATTTTTGTGTCATTTTAACTTTTCTAACCCTAGTGCAAACAAATCAGATTTTTGAGGAAAGAGGTATGAGCTAAACTTCTCACTTGGACTTCATGGTGGTGTCTGCTACTTAGTCTTTCATTGTAAAACTCTCTTACCTTTCTGTAATTGAGCAAATCTATCTAGATTGTAGAAAGTAAGGTACAGAATGCGGTTTTCTTAAAATATTTTTTTCTTTCCTTTAAAGAACAGGCTTTTGGACTGGACTGATGGATTGTCCTTTAGAGTAAGAATATTTGTAGTTTGCAGATAAATCAGGCTTTTTCTATAGGTCTGTTCTGGAGGATTATAATTTGACCTTCAGTTCAGCAAATATTTGTGTTAAATTGTAGAATATTTATTGTATATGAATGAACACATTTTTAAGTCTTGCCATTTTAGAATCAAGAAAGCAATCTTGTTGGCCTCCTCTGCTTCTGCTTTGCAGCAAAGAGCAGCGTAAGAATGATGACTGCAGAGCAGTTAGTGCCATTTCCCCTTGAATGTATATGATTTAGACTTTCTTCATGTAACCTGGAAATTCGTTTTAATCATTAGTTTAAACCTTTTCATCACCATCCCGCCCCAGCCCCAACAAACAAACAAACAAACAAACCCAAGCCCTGGAATTTAAAAAGGAAGGCTTCTGGCAAATGAGAGTTGGTTTACTTTTCTTCCCTTACCTCTGGCTTTTCAAGACTCAGGGATTCAAAAGTAGTGAAAGAAGTTCTACCTCTCCCTGTGTCCAGCCCCACAAAAACTTTTAGATGCTATGAAGCAAGAAAGAGCTAATTAGAATATTGACCTTTAAGTAAAACAGCCTGGCTGTGTTTTTTGCCTTTCATATCTTTTCAAATGTTTTGGACATAAAAACATTTGGACCAGATACTAGTGTGGAGATCAGGAAGAAGAATTAAGATTTTACTCTGGTATAGGGAATATAAGAGATAGCATAGTGACCCCAAAATTACATGAAGTTGTAAACAAGTTAGATTTATGAACTCTTCCAGCCATCAGGAAAACCACTTTATGCCTTGGTGAAACCCTGATGGTACAGATTGTTTCTGAAAAGATGCGTGTTATAATTTGTGGGGTGTGTTTGTATGTGTGTGTGTGTGTGTGTAATGGTAATGACGGTATTGATACTAAATTTACAGCTAAAATGTTAGACTCTATTGCCAATTAAAATTACTAGGAATGAAGGTAGAGCATTTTGAAAATACTTAAAAGCTAGTGAGAAAATACTTTGCTGTACAAAAAATGACGTTATCTGTAGCATTTCTAGAATACATTCTTGAATAGCTAGATTTGATCTAATTTTAAAAAATGATGAAAATGATGAATAGTAAAACACAGATTAATTTATACAGCAATGCATAATTTCTCTCTATTACTTAATCCTCTCAGAAAAACTAAAAAGTATTGTAATCAGGAGAAAAAGCACAACATCTTATCTGGGTTTAATTTTTTTAGTTTCATTAAAATCTAATTGGCTTATAAGATACTTCACATTTAAAGAATAACCTGTGAAAACCACTACAAATAAGATAATTATCACATTTGTCACCCCCCAAAATTTTCTCCTGCGCTTTGGTAATTCTTCCTACCCTTTTCTGTCCCTAGTCAGCCACTGATCTGCTTTCTGTAACTATACATTAGTTTGCATTTTCTTGAATTTTGTATAAATGTGATCCTACAGTATGTACTTTGGGGTTTTCCTTTGGTTTCTTTCAATCATTGTGCTTATTTTGAGATTCATCCATGTTTATCCCTTTTTATCACTGAATACTATTCCATTGTATGCCTGTTTTGCTGTTTACCTATTCACCTGTTGATGGACATTTGAGTTTCCAGTTTCTGGCTAATACAAATAAAGCTGCCTTGTACGTTCCTGAACAAGTCTTTGTGTAGACATACACTTTCATTTCACTTGAGTAAAGCAGTGGAGTCACTGGGTATGTTTAACTTTTGAACAAACTGCCAAACTGTTTTTTTTGCAATGGTTGTATATTTTAAATTCCCGAAGCAGTGTGTGAGAGTTCTAGGTGTTTCACATTTTTGCCAGTCTTTTTAATTTTAGGCAAATAGAGGGTGTCTGATGGTATCTCATTGTGGTTTTGTATTTTCCTAATAACTAATAATGATTGTTATTTCCATGTGCTTATTTGCCATCTTTTTTCTTTTAAGTTTTTTTTCATATCTTTTACCCATTTTTAAATTTGGTTGACTTACTGAATTGTGAGAGTTCTTTATTCTAGGTTCAGATGTAGGTTTTAAAAGTCTGTTGAAGCGGGGCGCCTGGGTGGCTCAGTCGTTAAGCGTCTGCCTTTGGCTCAGGTCATGATCCTAGGACTCTGGGGTGGAGCCCCGCATTGGGCTTCCTTCTCCGCGGGAAGCCTGCTTCTCCCTCTCCCACTTCCCCTGCTTGTGTTCCCTCTCTCGCTGTGTCTCTCTCTGTCAAATAAATAAAATTAAATTAAAAAATCTTAAAAAAAAAAAAGTCTGTTGAAGAACACTAGATGAAGTCCAATTTGTTTTTTTCTTTTATGACTTTTACTCTTTGTGTCATATTTAAGAAGTCTTTGCCAAACCCAACATCACCAAGATTTTCTCAGATTTTTGCTTGTAGGAGTTTTATAGTTTTAACTCTTACATTTGGGTCCTTAGTCTATTTTGAAGTGATATTTGTATACAGATTTGTAAGGGTGAGGTAAGTTGGTTTTTGGGTTTTTGGTTTTTTCTTTATTTTTTTTTAACATATGGCCATCCTGTTATTCTGGCATCATTTATTGGGAAGATTTTTCTTTTTTCATTGAATTGCCTTGGCATCTTGGTGAAAATCAATGGACTGTGTATTTGATGCTGTTTCTGGACTCTGTCTTGTTCCATCAATCTGTTTGTCTTTACACTGGTACTATACTGTCTTAGTGTTTTTTAAGGTCTTGAAATCAGGGAGTATAAGACTTCTAATATTGTTCATTTTCAAAGTTACTTTGGCTCTTCTAGATCCTTTGTATTTGCGTATAAATTTTAGAATCACCTTGTCAATTTTTAAAAAAATTTTTAAAGATTTTTATTTATTTGTCAGAGAGAGAGGGGGGCAGGCAGAGGGAGAAGTAGGCTCCCCACTGAGCAAGGAGCCCAATTCAGGACTTGATCCCGGGACCCTGGGATCATGACCTGAACTGAAGGCAGACGCTTAACTGACTGAGCCACCCAGGCGTCCCCACGTTGTCAATTTCTACAAAAAAGGCTGCTGGGATTTTTATTGGAATGCATTGAATTTGTAGAAAACTGACATCAGTGTTCCTGAAAATGGTGTAGGTCTCCTCTTTAGGTCTTTTTTCAGCAGTGTTTTGTCTGTTTTAGTATATAAATCTTGCAAATTTTGTGTCAAATTCATTTTTTGATGCTTTATAAATCTACTTTAAAGATTTCAATTTCTGGTGGTTCTTAGCTGATTCATACAATTTTTTTTTTAAGGTTTTATTTATTTGACAGAGACACAGAGAGGAAACACAAGCAGGGGGAGTGGGAGAGGGAGAAGCAGGCTTCCCGCTGAGCAGGGAGCCCAGTGTGGGGCTCTATCCCAGGACCCTAGGACCTGAGCCAAAGTGGGTTGCTTAACGACTGAGCCACCCAGGCGCCCCTACAAATAGTTATTTTTGTATGTCTTTACTGCATCTTTGCTAAACTTACGTATTCTAGTAGCTTTTTATGGATTTTGCGGTTTTTTCCATAGATGATCTTATCTGTGAATTAAGACAGTTTTACTTTTCCAATTTGAATGCCTTTTATTTTTCTCTTCTTGCCTACTAAATGATTTAACTCTTCAGAACAATGTTGAATAGAAGTAGTAAAGAGTTGACATCCTTGCATTGTTCTTAAGTTTTAAGGGAGTAAAGCATTCAGTCTTTTATTGTTAAGTATGATATTAGCTGTAGTTGTTGGTAGGTTGAGGAAGTTCTTTTCTAGTTTGCTAAGAGTTTTGGTTTTTTTTTAAGATTTTATTTATTTATTTGAGAGAGAGACAGCGAGAGGGAACACAAGCAGCAGGGGCAGTGGGAGAGGGAGAAGTAAGCTTCCCACAGAGTAGGGAGCCAGATGCAGGGCTCGATCCCAGGACCCTGGGATCATGACCTGAGCTGAAGGCAGACGCTTAACGACTGACCCACCCAGGCGCCCCTAGTTTGCTAAGAGTTTTTAATTAAGGAATAGATGTTGGATTTGTCAAGCATATTTCCCTGCTCTGCATCTCCTGCATCTTTTAAGACAGTCATACAGGTTTTCATATTTAATGCTGAATTACATTGGTTGATTTTTTGGAATTCTAAACCAACCTTGCATTCCTGGGAAAAAAATCCCACTTTGTCATGATGTATTCTCTTAGCAGTAATCCGCGTTAGATTTTTTTTTTTTTTTAAGAATATTTGCATCTGTCCTCATGAAGGACATTGGTCTAGTTTTCTTACCTTGTAGTTGGTTTTGTATTTAGACTGATGTGGCTCTCATAGAGTAAGTTGGGAACACATCATTTTTCTTCTCTTCATTTTACTGGAAGAGTTTGTATAGAATTGGTATATTTCTTAAACGTTTGTTAGAATTCACCAGTGAAGCCATCTGGGCCTAGAGTTTTCCTTATGGAGGTTTTAACTACAAATTAAATTTCTGTAAGTGTATAGGAATATTTAGATTGTTTATTCTTGAATGTGCTTTGGCAGTTTGTGCCTTTCAAGGAATGTAGGAATTTGCCTATTTTATTGAAGTAAAGGTGTTGATAATATTCCCATATTATCCTTTTAATATCTGTAGCAGCTATTGAGATGTCACCTTTCTTATTCCTTATTGATGATTTGTGTCTGTCTGATTTTATTTATCTCAAGATTTTGATTTCATTGTTTTTTCTTTGTCTTGTTTTCCATTGATTTCAGATCTGATGTTTATTTTGCTTATTTTGAGCTTCATTTGCTCTTCTATTCCTAGTTTCCTAAAGTATCAGTGTGGTCATTGATTTGAGAACTTTTTTTTTCATGTATAGGCATTTGATGCTATAAATTTCCTTCTCAAGTACCACTTTAGTTACAATCCATAAAATTTGATATTGTTGTATTTCATTTTCTTTTGGCTCAAAATACTTTTCTGATTTTCCCTTTCTCTTTTGGCTGATGCATTATTTTGAATTTTTGCTTCATTTCCACATATGTGAGGAGTTTCCAGTTATCCTGCTGTTTTTTACTTCTAATTTAATTCTTCCACTTTCTTATTAGATGGATAAACATCTAGAATTATGTCTTGAGGAATTGAGCCCTTTGTCATTATGAAATCACCTTTATCATGTAATTTTTTTGCTCTGATACTACTTTGTCATATATTAAGTAGATTCAGTAGATGAGTAGGGTTAGCATGATGTACCTTTTTCCATATTTGTGTCTTTATATTTGACATGGATTTCTTATAGGCAGATATAATTTGGTTTCTTTTTGTAGGTAAATATCATAGTCTTTGCCCTTTTTAAAAGACCATTTACATTTAATGTGATTATTGATATGATTCATTTTAAATCTGTCTTGCTATTTGTTTTCTGTTTTTTCCCACCCATCCTCTTTCCTCTTTTCTTCTGCCATCTTTGGCTTAGTTGAATTTTTGTGTGTGTTTTTTTTAATCCAGTTTATATCCTTTCTTCTTAGCTATAATTCTTTGGTTTTCATTGTTGCTTTAGTATACATCGTTAACATCACAGATTATCTTCAAGAGATATACTTCTTTACATGTCCAGTTGACCATTAAACAACTTGGGAGTTGGGGTGCCAACCCCATATGTAGTTGAAATCCAAATACAACTTATGAGTCCCCCAAAACGTAAATACTTACAGCCTACTGTTTACAGGAAGACTTACCAATAACATAAAAAGTCAGTTAGCATATTTTGTAGGCTGTGTATATCATACAGTGTTTTCTTGTGATGAAGTAAGTTAGAGAAAAGAAAATATTAAAATCATAAAAAATACATTTACAATACTGTACTGTATTTTTCGAAAAAAACAAATCCACTTGTATTTGACCCACGCAGTTCAAACCATGTTGTCTTAAGAACCTTAAGAGCAGTATGCTGCCACCTTCCTATACCTAGCCTTTCTACTGTTAGTGCTGTTGTAATCCTCCAATCCTCCATAATACAATTTTTATGCAGTCACTTGTCTTTTAAAGACATTGCAAAATATAAGAGAAGAAATCTTTTATATTTTTCTACATATTTACCATTTCTGGTGCTCGTCATTCCTTTGTGTCCATCCAGATTGCCATGTGGTAATATTTTCCTTCTGCCTGAAGGACTTCCTCTAACGTTCCTTACAGTTTGGGTCTGCTGGTGATTGATTCTTTCGTTTTTTCTCAGAAGTTCTTATTTTGCTTTTCTTCTGATAACAGCTTTTTGAAGGTACAACGCATCCATAATACAGTTCATCTATTTAAAGTGTACAGTTCATTGGTGTTTATTATATTCATAGAATTATGAACTGTGGCCTCATTTCATCACCCCCAAAAGGAATCCCTGCTTTTTAGCTGTCACCCTCAAGGGTGCCCCCACTCCCAGGGCACACAGCCATCCCCAGTCCTAGGGAACCACTGATAAACTCTCTCTCTAAAGATTTGGGGTTCTGGGTATTTTGTGTAAACGGAATCAGATGACATGGGGTCTCTTGTGATTGGGTTCTTTCACTACCATTAATGTGTCTTTTTTTTTTTTTTTAATTTTATTTTTATTTATTTGATAGAGAGAGAGATAGCAAGAGCAGGAACACAAGCAGAGGGAGTGAGAGAGGGAGAAGCAGGCCTCCTGCCCAGCAGGGAGCCCGATGCGGGACTCGATCCCAGGACCCTGGGATCATGACCCGAGCCGAAGGCAGACGCTTAACGACTGAGCTACCCAGGCGCCCCACCATTAATGTTTCTAAGGCTCACCTTGAAATGTATGTCGTAGCATTTATCAGTACCCATTCCTGATAATAGCCAAGTAATATTCCATTGTATAGATAAACTACGTTTTGTTTATTCAGTTGATGGTTATTTTGAATTTTTCCACCTTTTGGCTATTAATGAATAATGCTGCCATGAACATTAGTGTACACATTTTTGTATGGATACATGTTTTAATCTCTCAGTTATATACCTAGAATTGGAATTGAGGGGACAAATGGTAACTCTTTAACTTTTTGAAATCTACCACACTGTTTTCCAAAGTGACTGCACTATTTTATATTACCAACGGTACCTGCGGCTTCCAGTTTCTTGTCCTTGTTTTGGAAGATGTTTTCAATGGGTATAGAATTCTAGGTTCAGTTTCTTTCTTTTAGTACCTTAAAGGTGTTGTTCTGTTGTTTTCTGGGTTTCATTATTTCTGATGAGTAATTTGCCATTCCCCCCCTTTTTTGTCTTTCTCTACAAAGTGTGTCTTTGGTTGCTTTTAAGAGTTCTCTTTATCACTGGCTTTTAGCAGTTTGTGATGGCCCTTGATGTTGTTTTCTACGTTTCTTGTGCTTAGGGTTTGTTGAGCAGCATTGTGCTTCCTACTTAAAGCCCATATGCTATTGGAAATAAATAACGAACAGTTTTATAAAATGAACTAATGTTAAATCCACATGCATAATGACTATAGTCATATCTGGCCAAGAAGAGCTAGAATTCTTTGAATTGTCCTGGGCTACTGTTTTTCCTCCATGGAGAAATTTCTTTAGAGTGGGCCTTAGAGATAATTTTATCCAGCCATTACATCCAGGAAAACTCAGTCCAGTGAGATTAAGTGACTGGCCCCAAGTCATGAAACAGATTAGTAGTAGTAGAACCTGGACTAGACTCCTGGACTAGTTTTGTCCTCTTCCCACCAAGTGTATCACCTTTCTGACAGACCAAGCATTAGGAAGATGATTAGAGATATTCCTCTGGACTCTGCAGTATGAGTGCTACTATGCCTTACATTTTACAGTTTCTTTACATTTAAGATTCAGAACTATGGCAGGCACATGTGTATTTCATAGTGAAATAACTGTTTCTTCTCAGTTTCCAGCTCTCATTTTTCTTTTTATAAGCACTTCTGTGAAATACTCCCTGTTACAGTCTATAAACTATTATAAATATCTTAGACTTCCAATACTTGTATCTCGTCATAGGAAGTCCTGTGATTTGGTTTGCGTGGCAGGGAAATTTGATATGAGGGGATTCAGGGTGTGAATTAGCTTTCTTTTGATTTGTTTCTGTGCTTCTGCCTACCTAATTTCTCCTAGTGGGAGGTATGTATGAGTATGGGTGGTGATTTGTTGTTGTTGTTACCATCACATGCATAACACTCCCTTTCCCTTTGTAAGATTTCCTTTGTTTTTAGACTCCTTTCATTTGATTATTCCTCTTGATGATTTTCTTCATAGATAATTGTGGAGCTCCTGTAGTACTTTGGCAGAGGTGGAATGCTTTACATGCTTTTATCCTTTTTGAAGCTTTATCTGATTAGCTGTATAATACTATGCATTGGAAACAGATTGTCTAGTCATATGGAACATTCGGTTGTCTTTTGGAGTTGAGGTTTGATCAGGCTGGTTATATGAGGCTTTCAGAAGGCCATTGAGAAGTACATGGTGAGAAGAGTAGTTAGAAAAGTTTGAATTGAGTTTGGAACTGAAATGTTAAAATATTTTAAAGAAGATACTTAAGATATGAGAATTTTTTTTTAGGTCAGGTGTACTGAGGTATTCATATACAGTAAGATTAATCCTTTTTGGTGTGCAGGTCTGTAAATTTTTATGAACTTAGCCTTGTAATTACAATCAAGAACAGTATTTGCATCATCCCCAAAAGTACCATTTTGTTTTTCATCAACAGTGTAGAAATCCCTGTCTCTGTGCATCCTCAGTATTTGACATTGCCAGTTGTCTTTTTGTAATACCAGTATAGTAGATTTTAGTGGTGTATCATTGTAGTTGTCATTTGCATTGCCTTAGTGACTAATGGTAAGTCTCTTTTCATGTGTTTATGTAAGTCACCCATATATCTCTGGGGAAATGACTTCAGATTTTTTTTCTTTTGCCCATTTGTAAATTGTGTTTATTCAGCTTTCATACAAGTTTTCATATATTCTGAATAACAGTTTATTAGATACGTATTTTGTGTATTTTTTCTCCTAGTCTGTGGCTTTTCATTTTCTTAATGGCATTTTTCGGGGGAAAGGGAATTCGAGGAAGGTGGTCAAAAGGCACAAATGCCAAGTTATAAGATAAGTACTAAGGATGAAATGTACAGTATGATGACCATAATTCTGTTGAATGGCATATAGGAAAGTTGTTAAAGGAGTGGATTCTGAGAGTTCTTACCACAAGGAGAACTTTTTTCCTTTTTATTGTATTTATATGAGTGATGGCTGTTAACCAAACTTGTGGTAATCATTTTATGATATATGTAAATCAAATCACCCTGCTGTACACCTTAAACTTATACAGTGACATGTGTCAGTTATTTCTCAAAACTGGGGAAATGTCATCTTTCAGAGAATGGAGATTTTTAGTTTTTTGAAACTCAGTATATATATTTTTTTCTTTTGCAGTTTATGCTTTTTATGTTTTATCCAAGGAATCTTTGCATAGACTGGGGTCTAAAAGATTTTCCTTTATGTTTTCTTAGAAGTTTTATAATAACTTCGAGGTTTTACGATGAGGTGTTTGATCCATTTTCAGTTTATTCTTATATACGGGTAAGAGTATGGATTGAGGTTCTTAATTTTCACATATGGACGTCCCAGCTTCTTCTGTACTATTTGTTGAAAGACTCCTTTCTCTAACGAATTACATTGGTATCTGTTTAAAATCAAATGATCATACATATGTGTGTATGTGTATCTGGACTTTGTCCTTTTGCCAATACCACACTGTCTTTAAATACTGTAAGCAGTCCTCATAAATCATGAAATCCAGTAACATCAGTCCTTCAGCTTGGTACTTCTTTTTCAGTTTTTTTTGTTTGGTTTGGTTTGGTTTGGTTTTTTGAGTATACGAGGTCCTCTTTTTCTATCCTCATTTCTGTGAAATTTGGTGGAGATTTCGACTGGATTGCATTGAATCTGTAGATCAGCACTGTCCAATAGCAGTAAGAATTTTCTGTAATGAGGGTAATGTTTTCCATCTACACTGTCCAGTATGCGGTAGTGACTAACAACATGTGACTTGACTACTTGAAAAGTGGTTAGTGAGACTGAGGAAATGAATTCTAAATTTTATTTGATTTTAATTAAACACAAATGTAAATAGCCGTGTTACTAGTAGCTGCTATATTGGGTATCATAACTACAGATCATTTTTAGGAAAATTGATTTAACATTAATGAGTTTTCTCATCTATAAGCATGGTATATCTCCTATTCAGTTAAGTCTTCGATTGTCTCATCAGTGTTTTGTATATTGTAGCATACAGATCTTATACATTTTGTTAGATTTATCCCTGAATAGTTCATGGTTTTTTTGATGCTACTGTTAAGTGGTACTTTATTTTTAATTTCCAGTTGTCTGTTGCTAATATGTCAATAAAATTGTATCTATTTTAGTAATTTTTTTGTATGTTCTTTGTGATTTTCTGCATAGACAGTCCTGTAAAACAGAAAACTGGCTTTATTTTGTTCTTTCCTATCTACTTTTTATGTATTAGTGGACCACTAGTACAGTGTTGACTAGAAGGCTTAGTTTGCTGACTTTTCAAAAATTATGATTATGAATGGATGTTGAGGTACTTTTTTATTTCATCTATTACTATGATCATATAGTTTTCCTTTAATATGTTGACATAGTTATTTTCATTTTTCAGATACTGAAATTTTAGTTTTGCACTCATGGTATAAACTCACTTGTTCATCATGTATTATCTTTTTTAGGTATTGCTGAATTCAATTTTCTATTTTCTTAAGGCATTTTGGTTCCATGTTCTTGGAGAGAGATCTATAGTTTTCTTGTGTTGTCTTTATTTTTGATGTTCTGGTAATGCTGGCTTTGTAACATTGAGTTGAAAAGTGTTCTTTTTGGAGGGAAGAATTTGTGTGGAATTCTTTCTTAAATTTTTGGTAGAAATTCACCAATGAAGTCTTGGTTGGGGGTATTCTTTTGGTTTTGTTGTTTTAATTGTTGAAGTTTTTAAGTACAAATCAGTTTTTTTTTTTTTTTTAATATATATAGGTCTATTTCGTCTATTCTTACATAGTCTTTGGTAATTGGAAAAATTCTTTCAGACATCTCATCTAAGCTGTCACACACATAAATTGCTCTCGTAAGTTCCCTTACCCTTTTAATATCTGTAAGACTTGTAATGATGTCTCTTGATTCCTGAGAGAATTTGTATCTCCTTTTTTCCTTTGACTTAATGTACTTCCCCCTTTTAAAACTTGAAAGAACATAATCTTTTAAACTAATAGAAAAACACAAAGTAATATATACTCATTCCCTAATTTTAATAAATGTTAACATTTTTTTCTACCTTTGATTTGGATAGGTTTGATTAAAATGTTCAAACAGTGAATATTTAGCAGGAATTTAAACAGTGAGCACCTCTTCTCTGTGACTTTTTCTCCCTCAGTGCCTTTCCCAACCACTACTACTGAAGGAGATGTGTATCATTCCTTTGCATATTTACCTATTTTTTGGTACGTGTTTGTATGAATTCATCATCAGTACAAACCTTTTTTTTTAGTTTGGAAAATCTATCTAAATGGTGTACTGTACATATCCGTTTGCACCCTTTTTTTTTTTTTTTTGGACTTAGCATTGTCTGAGATATAAGCATGTTGATACTGGATCTAGCTTGTACATTTTTACTGTTACATACTGTTTCCTTGGGTAAAATATAGCTTATCTATTCTTAGGTACCTTCTCCTTGTCCTTACTACAAATAGCACTGTTGTGAGCATCTTTGTGTATACATCTTGAGACAAGTACAAGAGATCTTTTAAGTGGAATTGCCGGATTATAGGATATGGGCCTTTTCAGCATTAAGAATTATAAATTGGCCTCCAAAGAGTTTTTGCTAACAGCAGAATTCCAGTTTTCTTGTATAATACCCCAACAGTTGGGGTTGTCAGGTTTCACATTCAGAAAAGAGAGTGGGAAATGTAGGGTGGGAAATGGTATTTGATTCTTTTAATTTACATTTCCCTTATCCAGAAGTTTAAACTTCTTTTTGTATGTTTGTTAGCTATTTGAAATCTTTCTCTATTTGTTAAATGTGTTGGAATGTTAAGAAGGTTTAATCTTCTGGACATTGTTCCCTGAGTTATAATTTGAACTTCGGTGTTCCTTTCTTTTGGTTCCTTTATAGTCTCTTCTCATGTTTTCTATCCTTTGTCTTTAGTTACCTGTTATTTCAGGTTGCAAAAGGACTACAGTATGTTCCCATCTTGCTTTTCTTTCTTTTGTAACTGTCAGGTAGTGTTACAGTTTTCAGATGGCTCCTTTACTGTTGCTTTTCACTGTGAAATGGAAAGGAAGGCTTCCCCGCCTTTACTGTCAGCCCTCCTTTTTCTGGCAGTTGTCCATTGCATTTGAAGACTCGCTGGGTGCCATCAGTAGGTCACCAGATGGAAGGGCTATAGCTTTGCATGCTTTTTGTGGAGTTGAGAGATGAAGATGAAATCAGGCTCCCAAAAGACTGAAGTATAAGCAGTTTATTGTGATAATTCTTTCCACTAACCAGGTATCCTATCAGATGGGAGTTTAAGGTGTCAAGGTGCTAAGAACCCAGGTTAGTGATTTGAGCTTACTTGGTAAACTTGGAGTTAATAATGAAAGGTATGCCTTTTTGTGTATCTTCTAGTCTTGAAGGCATGGCTTCATGTGTACCACACTGTAGAAAGTACTTTCTGATTGAAGAGATTGTTCCTGGGTTTTTTTGGTTAAAATTTTAAATCCACCTCTAGAGATTGTTTTTATGCAGCTTGGTATAGAAGTTGTTAAGTGATGAATTTCTTTCCTACGTTTGTTCACTGGTGTTTAAGAATCAGTAGTCAGTGATTGATTTTAATCACTTTTGTTTTGTCTACTTCTGTTTAGGAGAAGGTTTATACCCCATAAAAAAGAGTAATACATTGCAAGACTTAAACGTAATGCAGCCTCAGAATATGTGAGCTATTGGTATTCCATGGAAGTAGCAGTGCAAATATACTGTGTTGAATTTTTTAATTAAAAAAAAAAAACTTTATCTTGAAATAATTGTAGATTTATATGCAGTTGTAAGAAATACTAGAGACATCTCATATAACCTTTATCCTGTTTTTCCCAGTGATAACGTCTTGAATGACTGTAGAAAACAATATCACATCCAGAAAATTGACACTGACACAATCCAGACTTTATACCAGTGAAGGAGTGATATATTTACATTAGGATCTTTTATTACTGTTTCTAAAATGATACTGGGTTACTGCCTTCTTTTCTTGTTTTTTAGTTTTCTTAACCAACAATGAAAAACAACTTACAGTATTTATATTTTTGCCCCAGAACCTTCTGAATGTACTATAAATCTTGTGTGAACAGTTTTGTTTTCTTCACTCATTTACAGTGAAAAAGCAGTAAATACTTTCACCCTAGGCCTGTTCAGGACATTTTCTTGAAGAACAAGTATGAACTTGATGGAGATGCACAATATATATATATACACTCTAAAACGAATGCCAAATGTTATCCAGTTATTATTAGAAATTCAAGTTAGTGGGGAACCAGTGTCTCCATTTGAACTCTTGTCTAGCCTCACTCTGTTTAGAACTCATAGCAAAAGAAACAGAAAGGCCCTTCTATTTCTCCTTTTGAGGCTTTTTAATACAGACTTTTTTTTTTTTTTTTTAAAGATTTTATTTATTTGACAGAGAGAGACACAGTGAGAGAGGGAACACAAGCAGGGGGAGTGGGAGAGGGAGAACAGGCCTCCCGCGGAGCAGGGAGCCCGATGCGGGGCTCGATCCCAGGACCCTGGGATCATGACCCGAGCCGAAGGCAGATGCTTAACGACTGAGCCACCCAGGCGCCCCTAATACAGACTTTATTGTTGCAAGAAGCTTTTTAAAAATTGCCATCTGGAAATAAATTGCAGCAGTGTAATTCTGACTTGAGAGGTGTTAATTTTTTGTCATCTTTTTTCCTCCCTTCATACCTGTATGTCTCAGTTTCATCTTAGTTTGCCATCATCATCTTACTAGTAAACTTATAAAAATGCAAGGCAGATTTTGAATAAATATTGTTAAGGAAAATCTGATAAGGGGGGGGAATGCAAACTATACGCCTAATTATGGCATTAGGGTTGGACTTCTTACCCACTCATCTTCATATACAAAAGTCGGCACAGGGATGACAATTAAAAGTAAACTTCTCAGGTACATATCAAGTTAGAGAGAGATTTGAGTACTTCTTCCATATACTTAGCACTGCCTTGTATCAGCCGTCTTTTATGAATCTCCTCTGTACAGAACAATCCTGCTCTGGGTATTGTATAAACATGCACAGACTCACACGATTTAAGCAACTTTGAACTTGAAACTGGAGGGGCCCGAGATCGCCTCTCAGGACACAATAGTATGAACTGAGGAGTGTGCACTTCCAGCTTTCACAGGCAGATTTTTGCTTGCAAAAATTAGATTGTACTTGTTGCTAGGAAGTAAAACAGCGTATCTAAAGTTAATGAAAAGATGGGGGAATTTTTAGTAGGAATTTAGTTGTTGCTTCACTGAAAAGCTTCTTAAATGAGGGAATTCTGTGAGGGAGAAAGTGTGTGGCATTTGGAGTGTTGGTGGAGTAAAATGTTAAGCTGGTGTGCAAGCTCATTCCCACCAAAGAATTAGCTGTGCCTTTTTGGCAGGTGTCTCCTGTGCTGTACATTGTACACAGTTGTGTGGAGGTTCATCTTGTGGATACGCAGTGTCTGCTTCTGCAGACATTTAAGTTAGTTAACAGGTTTTTTCCCCAACATAATTGATGCACGGAAGTGAAAATATGGGAAAGTGTTTTAATAAGAATGCTATAATCTTTTAAATATCTACTGTCTTGCAGTTTGCCAGAAACAAATTTCAGGTAACAGTTTTCAAGCCTTCGATGGTGATGGGTCCTCTTGTGTTAACCCCAAGCTTTTTTAGTTAGGCTGCTGCTAGCAAAGCGGCACCTAACTGTGTAGGCAATCTGATCCTGTCCTCTTGCCACCCATAGCCTAGGAAACTCAGTGGACAGGGCCCCGATCCCAGCTGACTTGAATGCTTTCCCTCAATTACAAGCCAGGAAGCATGTTTGCAGACTGTTGAAGAAAGGTGGGTAGTGAACAAGCAGGTGACTAGAGTTAAGCTCCTTGCTTTAATTTTTTCTCCCAAGCACCATATTTTTGCCCATTGGCTACATTTTCACTGTATGAGTTAATCAGGTTTGTCTTCACAGCATTTAGTTGGAGTTGATGATGGATTTTGTCTTTCTGTTTTTGAAGAATATTCTCTAGTAACACTTGTTTCAGTGTCTTTGGGAGTAGGGAGGGGAGGGTGTTTGGGGAAGGAATTTGTTTTGACCAGTATACTTGCTCTGATCTCTAGGCTGCTCTCCTACATTTGAGGATAAATGTGCTGTAAAAGGTAAATTTGCTAACAAATAATGGAATCCCTTTTGGTGCTGTACAAAAAAAGTGTTTATTATTTCTTATTCACATCATTAGTATAGCTGCACAAGGATTGATTGGAATCCTTCTGAGTCTTCTGACAATGATAAGCGTGAACCAGCCTCATTTTTGCCTCCCTATAGATCTTGGCCTTTAAAGTTGCCAAGGTGTGTATGTGGTCCTGGTCACCTATGAAATGGTTTCATGGTACATGGGGGGGATCCTCTTTTCACATTAGTTTCTAGAGTTACATATTAAGAGAGTTTCTCATCAGATTTACAAATTGGCTGAATTATCCTTAATTTTTGCTATTCTAGAATTTGTCATGTGTGCTAGAGTTGATTACTCATTTTCCTTATAGGTAAGATGTACTTAGGTTTGTGTTCTGAAGTGTATGTGTAGTTTACAATATACTTTAAAGTTTCTGAATATATCACAGCAACCGCTAGGTAGGTAACAACCGCTATTCAGTGGAACAATGAAAATACTTTGGTTTGAGTCCAGTAAATTCAGACTTTGATTACTCATCTTGGTAGAGCAAGGGTTAAATGAGACACAAGATGTTATTACAGTTGAACTTGTGTAAAATATCTTCTTATAGAAACCTTAACGATGTGACTTTTTTTTTTTAATTACTACAAAATTGTTATCTGTAAGTTAGATGTTCTTAGCATAGCACATTAGAAAATACTTTTCCTGGTAGTAATAAGTTTCTCAGTGATTAGAACAATGTTAGTAATAGAGTAAACACATTTAAAAGTATTTTTAGGCTAAAAAAGCTGATATTGAAATACAACCAGTTAAGCTTAGTTATTATAATATGTGTTCAAGTGAATGTAAATACTCAGTTTGGGAAGCATTATAAAATGATGCTTTTTGTTCCCCATCATTGCTATTGCTACTTATTAATCCATTATGAAGTCTAATTTTTGAAGTGGGGTATGTTGCTTGAAAAGAGGACAGGTAGTGAAATGGAGAATGCCTGGAAAGTTTGGAGTTCAGTGTGAGGCCTCTGCCTGAGCACCACGTGTGACCCTGGGCAAGTCACACACCTTCTCCAGCTTTTGTTTTCTAATCTGTAAAATGAAAGCCTTCTACATATTAGAATAGCTCAGCAGTGCTTTCCTGCTCTATTCTCCAATTTATAGTCTGTATTTCCCTTTCTTTTCTTTTTTTTTTTTTTTTTACGAAGCTTTGTTTTAAATAAACACATCATCTGAAAGGCTTAACAATTGCATTATTTGCAGGTATCTTATCACCTGTGGAAAATAGTGTATCTTTTTTCCCTCTCCCCTCTGAGAGAAAAACAACAGCAATGGAAATTCCTCACCATTTAGTCCTAGCTTTCAGATAAGAGAGCAAACCTCAGGTTGAGTTATATATCAGTTCTGTGTTCAGTACTAAGATAAGTGCAAACAAGCATTCTTGAGCCCAACAGCCTTTATTAATCGGTTCTGGAGAGAATTGGCTCCACTGCTCTAAGGCTTCCATTGGATAGTGCATTACCTCCTCTGTGCATTTGGAATCATACTGGATATGTATATCCTTGGGGGAATTGAGGAAATAATCACCGAAGTCATTTTTTTGAGTTGAGTGGTTGAGGCTGAGACAGGCTGTGGAGCTAGAAGAACACACCACGATGGAATCAGTTCTCATGTGAATTTACCACTGCAGAACAAAACTGGCAGCGGAGATGGCCTTTGTACTTGAGACATCCCCATCAGGCATATGCTTTTAGTTTTCCAGTAACCCGAATACTTAGTGAGCACCTGCAGTCCTTTCTCCTCACCAGTGATAATGTGCTTTAGCTGTCCAAATGATTTGGGAGTTTCCCACACTTACTGTCTCTGTCCCCTTACGTAGGTTTTTTTTTTCCCCCTCCCTCCTAGGGATGTTTGCTTTGTTCACCTGGTTCACTGAAGACTCCCTCATCATTTCCTTCAGTCATCTCCCAGGGCAAAGTTGGTATTCCTGCTTTTTTGTGCCACAATACCTAGCATCCTCACCATCTTTCACATTTAAAATGAACATTTTACAGAATTGTCTGGTCACTCCTGTCCCTATCCATCCCCAGAAGGCAGGTACTGTTTGACTTGTCAACACCTAATGTGTGTTGGTTGACTTGAATGAAGCATTACACTCGCTGGCTCTGGGTAGTGGTAGGCATTTACAGGAAGGTTTTGCAGCGGTAACAGCAGCAGTGTATCTGGGCACCAAACAGCAGAACACCTTGGTCTACACGGAGATAGAAATGCAATATTCGCTTCTGTAATACCACACTCAAACCACTCGAACCCAGAACTGCTACCAGTGCCTGACAGGACCACAAGAACATTAAACCATGTCCTGAGTGATGTAAAACTATAGTGCATCAAACAGGTATGTAGTTAGTGGCTACAAAAGTAAAATCAATAAATAGAGCTTCAGAGGAGGGGTATACCCAGAAGACTTAAATAAGGTTACTTGCATTGTCACTAGCTAGGTCTTAAAAGGTCCATACAATTGCTGAACCTCTTGTAGTTTTCTCAGTAGTGAAATTGTTGTTTTGTGAGAATTACTTGAATATATGAACAACTGTTGAAAGTGAGGAAGCAACAAAGTACAAGTGTGAAGTGTAGTGAAACTGAAAATTCTAGGTTTGAATTGTGGAGAGGTCTCTAGCTATCAGTTCCTTTGTCAATCAGAGGGGTTAATACACAATGAAATAAGTGAGTCTCAAGGTATAATTAACAAGAATGATACCATGGGTTGAGTTGGGCAGCAGAAAGAGTAGTCTGGGAAAAAGGTATCTCTGGAGAACATCTAGAAGTGCCAGTGCTACTGAGGAATGGGTCGTGAAGTTAACAGCTTAGATTTAGCCCCATAGTGCATGAGGGAACTCAGGCTCATGCTTTGGAGTGAGGGAGTGGTATAATCAGTCACAGTGAAAGAATGAACTTTGAGACTCTGTGAGAAACAAAAGAAAGGGGTGTACTAGAGGTGAGGTGGTTTGTACTAAATAGCTTAGGTGAGCTGTAGTTTGATCTACAGCAGGAGGTGGGGTAATAACTATTTAACGAGTGACCCATAAATCTCCAGTAAGTTTCCCAGCCTGGTACAAGACATTTTTAGGTGACTCTTTTCTTTACAGCAGCCGTGAAGGCCCCTGGTACCACTGTCATTTTAAAGATGAGGATAGCCATAACCCATCCAGAGCATACGTAGTCAGTATGGTATACTGACTTGAGAGTTGCAGAGGAAGGAGTTACACCGAGGAGAAAAGTGGGGAGTTGGGAGCTGGTTGTGTTGTGAAGGATCGCGCTAAACTGTGGACCCACCTCTTCAGGCTTTGCCTTTCCAGATTTGGTGGAGAACTAAGGTGAAGCTGGTTTTGATTTCTTTGGAAACTTACTTGTTTTTGTTCAGATTATTTAGTAATTATTACCTCAGTAAGTCAGACCTTTCAGTTTGTTCTGTGACATTGAACATCAGTCTCATTATGAGGAAGGATCCTTAACCACTTTGAAAATGCCTAATAACCATTTTTAAAAGATCATCTGATATGATGGGTAATGTGTTAAAAATTATGAATTTGGGAGAGAAAAATAACAGCTAAATACTTTTGAAAGTAAAACTAAAATCACTGTCCATTTGAGTAACTTAGCTGTCTACATTAACCACCCAGAGAAGAAATGAGAATCCACTTTTTTACCATTCAGGTACTTGGCTGAGCATACTGAATCAGTTGTTTTATATTCCAAAGCCCCCTTTCTTGAACAGATCACCTTTTTTCCCTCTCAGGTCTTCACATTTCTTTGCCTTCTATAGACAGTATAGATTTATACACAGAAATCCACTTTGTTTTTTATTCAAGCCTTCTTTTTAATTGCATTTATTTCTGAAATGTCTTTTCTCAGCTTTCCCCCCTCCTCCCTTCAGTAACCCCAGAGATTTGAGTCATGTAGATGCCTATAAATATTAGGATGTGTTCAGCTATTCTATACGAAGTCTTAAGGATTTATTGCAACAAATTGCTATTAATCCTTTGCCTGTGTATTCACCAGTCCGCTGAATGAACTATATTACCTTGCACCAAATATTTTTGTGTTTTTTTTTTTAACTTTGTATGCCCTGAATATCTTGTATTGTCTGTAGGTTTAAATCATAATCTCCAACATCTTTCATTTGTTTGGCATTGAACTTAGTCCAGTGTAAACAGGCTCTTACTTTAAAAAGAGTTTTATTAAGTTTTATTAAGAAAGGCTCTTACTTTAAAAAAAGTTTTATTTAATATTTCGTGTGTTTTCATCTACAATTGGAAGAAATACTAAAGGTAAAGGAAATGGTTTGGGGAGTATTAAATTGCTGAGTTTATAGAAGTAATTTTTAAATACCACATGAAGAGAAATATATTTGAAAACGCTGCCTGATGCATGATAAAGTAATTTTGCATGAGGGGCGCCTGGGTGGCTCAGTTGGTTAAGCAACTGCCTTCGGCTCAGGTCATGATCCTGGAGTCCCTGGATCGAGTCCTGCATCGGGCTCCCTGCTCGGCAGGGAGTCTGCTTCTCCCTCTGACCCTCCCTCCCTCTCATGTGCTCTCTCTCATTCTCTCTCTCTCTCAAATAAATAAATAAAAATCTTTAAAAAAAAAAAATAAAAAAATAAAGTAATTTTGCATTGTTTCTGCCAATCTAAGATTTATATTAAATTAATATTTTAAATACAAAGTCATACCATTGCCTTAATGGTGACAGTGGGATAGAATTATTTCCAAGAATGCAGCCATTGTTAAAAGAAAGACTTACGTGGGATGGCATTTTACAGTCATCCTTTTTTTTTTTTTTTTTAAGAGTGTAATTATGTTTGGGGAAGGAAATAAAAATCTGATTGAAATGTGTTTTAAATTATGGCATCAAAAGGTAACATGGAATGTTCTTGTTCTGGATTTAAAGAAAAAAACATTTCATGTATGTTTGAAATTTAGAAGTTTGGAGGTGGGAGGCATTTGCTGAGCAGACAATTGTTTATTTCATTCATACACTCAAGATCCTCCTTAAAACACTGTGTTAGGCTGACATTTCCACGTGTGCTACGTAGTTCAGATGCTTTGCCAAGTGTTCAACCTTTAGCTAACAGGAAGCAAAGGTATTAAGAAGCCCAGTAATGCATTCTCACATAAGCTGTATATACTCTGGCCAGTGGAACGGGAGAGAGATTGTTCGCATTAAGTGGGATGGGTAAAGAAAGGCACTTCTGCCATTGATGTGAGACTCCTTAAATGAAAAATGACTTCAAACAATGGTGCCAGGATGGTGTGATTTAGTTGGCCCGGGTTCATCTTAGAACAGAAAGTTCTTGGAGAGAGCTAATTTTTCTCATTGTGTCATTTGTAATTCTTAGAATGGGTTTAGTTTTAAAACATAGAAGGTGAAATTGGATTGTATCTTTTGAGCTAAATTTCATCAAACAAATCCTGATTTTTTTTTATAAGTAAAACTGCCTACATCATGATTAAAATCTCCTTGGTACTTTGCACCTCAACCTGATACTGAAGAACATGGCAAAGTAGCCAGTGAAATCTAAAATTGTTCATAACATGCATTTAATTTTGAATTATTTTAAATATTACTTTTGTATATAAGCAGCATTAGGGATAGAATCCTATTACTACAGGTAACATTGATTACCAGTTTTCTTTTATTACAAAACAAAAGCTGTAGCCAAAACCTGTCTCCTTAAATTCAGCCAATTTTAATAGCTTAAGAGTCAACCTACATTTGGTTGTATTTGGGTTCTTATAACTGTTATATGCCTGCAACTTCAGGAGCAATTTTGAATGCACTCCTCTTCTCCCAGTTTCTTGGGACACTGCTGTCTGTCATGTTCTTTCAATTTCTCAGAGCCTTTTGCCTGGGTAACAAGCAAACGTGAATCAAGTGGTTACCCTTTCCCAGTTCTTTCTCCTTTTTTGCTGATGATGGGGCAGATTGTTCTGTCTTGGATAGAATTCACTCATCTTCTCATTTTGTCTGCCACCTTAGGGATTTTACTCCTGTTGCACAAATGAGAGTTTTGATTAGAGTATTCAAGACTGAACTGAGTTACTTTCAGGGTGGTTTTTAAATTCCAATTCAACACTTCCACCCCCTCTTCACTTTTTATAGCAGCTTGCTTGTTTGAAAGGGTATAAAAAGAATGAATGTGGTTCCTGGGATGTAGCTACAGATGTTACAGATGTGTTTGGGAACACCAGCAGTTGGGTTAAACCTAGGAGGAATAGGGGAGGACCTATCTCTAATGTTTAAGGAGCAGCTAGGAGAAACAAAAGCTATCTCTGAGAAGTTTGTTAGGAGAACCATCCCCAAGACAAATGGTTCTCTATCCAGACTTCACATTCGAGTCTCCTGGGAGCTATTTAAAATACTTCAATACTTCAATAAAATGTGTAGGATTAAATTTTAATCTAGGAGGTGAAAAACCTCATACTCCCCCAAACTGTAAGACATTGAAGTTGAAGACAGTATAAACAAATACATGGAGAGGTATACCATGCACATGGATTAGAAGACTTGGTATTGTCAGAATGTCCATACTACTCAAAGCAGTCTACAGATTCAGTGCAATCCCTATGAAAAATACCAGTAGCGTTTTTTCACAGACCTATAAAACAATTCCAAAATTTGTATGGAAGTACAAAAGACCTGGACTAGCCAAAGTATTCTTGAATAAGAACAAAACTGGAGGTATCGCAATCCCAGATATGAAGAAATAGTACAAAGCTACAGTAATCAGAACAGTATTGTACTGGCACAAAAATAGGCACAGGTCAGTGGAACAGGATAGAGGACCCAAAACCCATTCCTGTATGGTCAATTAATCTATGCCAAAGGTGGCAAGAATATACAGTTGGGAAAAGATAGTTTCTTAGAATGAAACTGGACCACTTTCTTAAACCGTACATAAAATAAACTCAAAATGGAGTTTGACTTATATGTGAGACCTGGATCCATAAAACTCCTAAGAGAAAACATTGGTGGTAATCTCCTAGACATCGACCATAGCAACATTTTTCTAGATATGTCTCCTCAGACAAGGGATGCAAAAGCAAAAATAAATTATTGGGACTACACCAAAATAAAAAGCTTCTGTACAGCAAAGGAAACCTAATGAATAGAAGATATTTACAAATGACATATCTAATATCCAAAATATATAAAGACATCACCAAAAAAACATTCCAATTTAAAAATGAACAGAGGACCTGAATAGACATTTTTCCAAAGACCTATGGATGGCCAACAGGCATATGAAAAGATGTTCCAACATCACTAATTAGAGAAATGCAAATCAGAACCACAATGAGATATATCACCTTATGCCTCTTTGGTAAAATCAAAGACAAGAAATAACAGGTGTTGGCAAGGATATGAAGAAAAGGGAATCCTCATGCATTATTGGTGAGATTGTAAATTGGTGCAACCACTGTGGAAAACAGTATGGATGTTCCTCAAAAATAAAAAATAGAAATACCATAGGATCTAGTAACTCTACTGGGTATTTACTCAGAGAAACAAAAACACTAATTCAGAAGGATAAATGTATCCCTATGTTTACTGCAGCATTATTTGCAATAGCCAAGATAGAAAGTAAGCCAAGTATCCATAGATAGATGAATAAAGATAAGGTATTTTGACAGTGGAATATTACTCAGCCATAAAAAAAAAAAATGGGATAGGGAGGTGGATGAGCAAATAGATGAAAGGGATTAAGAGCTGCACACTTCCAGTAAAATAAATCATAAGTAACAGAGATGAGAAGTACAGCATAGGGAATATAGTCAGTAATACTACAATAATATTGTATGGTGACTACACTTATTGTGAGCATTGAATAGTGTATATAATTGTGAAGTCAATATGTTGTACACCTGAAACTAATATGATCTTGTAAGCCAGTTATACTTGAGTTATAAATAACATGTAGACTGGGAAAAATAGGTAAAATAAAATGCATTTGCCTAGATGGCCTCCATCTCTGACCCATTAAATCAGTATTACTCTTGGTGGGGCCATAGCATCCTTGTTCTTTAAAGGCTCCCCAGTTGATTCTAATGTGCAGTTAGATTTGAGAATTGCAGATCTCTAAGGGTAAGCATGATTGGGAATCAGTGATATGAATTTGATAGGACTGGCTACTAGGCTGCTGATTGGTTTAGCAACTTGCATATTAAAATTTCAACACATCTCTGTTGATGTATTTAACTTTATTCAGCAAGTAAATTTTAAGTTTTTTACTATAGTAGCAGAATAAGGAATTTATGGCAAGTGGAATATAGGATTCCTAATTAATAGTGCCTATCTGGCTCCTTGCCTGCTCTTCCGGCCTCATCTTTTGCTGCCTGGTCTCCGCAAATCGGCTACCTTGGTCTTGTTTTAGTATTACCTAACACCGTAAGACTTTGTTTCCTACCGAGTGCCATTTTCCATTTTTACCCTACCTGAGACTTTAGTCCTTGACTTTTCCCTCCCCACATCCCTCATTAACACCCTCACCCCAAGACTACTTTCTCTGAATATGCCCTTGACGTTTCTTTGGAACATTTTCCTCCTTTGTAATTTGCTATTTCTGTGTGATTATTTGCTGGTTTGACTCTATTTAGACAAAGCTGTTTAAGAGCAGGGATCAGCCTGTTTTTACCCACCGTTGTATTTCTAGCATCTAGCACAGCACTTGAGATATAGCATATGTTGAGTGAATGAATAAATGAAAGTGCAGAGTAACTGGACAAAAATTCCATTAGCTATATGTGTCTGCAGAACCAAATAAAGAATAGGAGAGCTAATAGAAGCTCAGAGACTGCTGAGGCTGGAGACAGTGTCATGAACAAACAGGAGCAGTCAGGAAAAGCTTTGGAATGGAGGTAGGAAAGGGAATAGTTGTCATTTTGGGGGTGAACAGGGTCAGTAGCCGGGCATATTTGTTAAGGATATAGCTGTCATGCTGGGGAAAGGCAGGCTTGAGTTTGGTGTTACATCGTGGGCTTTAGGATTGACTTTCTAGGTATTTGAAAGACAGTGAAGATTTTAGAGGAAGGATCATAGTCATATTTTTTTTTTAGATTTTTTTTTTTTTTTATTTGACAGAGGGAGACACAGCGAGAGAGGGAACACAAGCAGGGGGAGTGGGAGAGGGAGAAGCAGGCTTCCCACTGAGCAGGGAGCCCGATGCGGGGCTCCATCCCAGAACCCTGGGATCACGACCTGAGCTGAAGGCAGATGCTTAATGACTGAGCCACCTAGGCGCCCCTATAGTCTTATTTTAAAAGATGATTTTGGCGTTAGTGTAGAGGCTAAGGTGGGAAAAAAAAAAGGAACTGGAAATACTAGGAATGAGAAAATAGGTTATGAATTTTATCTTACAGCTTTCTGGAGGGTAGTTTTGAGGATTCTGGAGCCTCATCTGGTCTCTCCCATGTTTGCTCTGGGTTTGGAAGGGAGAGAATTGGTGCTAGCTATTTGTCATTCCTATTTGTGGGATGGATGGTAAGGAGTCAGTGTGAGAAAACTTGTAGTGGAGAAATAATAAAGAGCAGTTATTTTGTAAATAAGGTACTTGTGACTTCGCTGGATGGGATTTTTTTGAGATGGAGATAATCTTAAGTCCAAAATTGGCAGGCAGACCAATTGTTCATTAATTTTTTGATGCTTATTGATAGTAGATGAGTCTTAGAACAAATTTCTAATACTTAAGAGTATATATTCAGGATATTTATATGAAATTTTATAAGGAAGGCAGTGTTATGGAATAAAAAAGGGAAGACCACTATACCCAGGAGTTAGGAGAGACAAAATGACAGTAAAACATTTGGAAAATCATTAAGTATCTGCATTTCATTTTTGTCATCTGTAAAACAAGAGAAATTGGAGTAAATATTTTCTAATTGGAAGAATCAATAGAACATGGTTACCTACTATTCTTTTTTTTTTGTCTGGACTTAACCTCACAGCTTTAAATAAGACATGTCCTAATACATAAACTAAGGAAAAGATTATAATCACGGTTGACTTTTTTTTATTAGTTATATCTGTTTTTAATTGTCGAGGGACTAAAATGCACAGAGATTTATCAGTGTTCTTTGCTAATGACTGGCCTTGCCAGAAGCTTATGCTTGTTTAGTGGTTAAACTCACCGGAAAGCATTGGCAAAGCCGGAATATCCATGGCAGTATCCTGAAGACCTTTCTGTGATCCTGGTGGGGACCTCTGCTGAAAATTTTCCAGGTGAGAATCACCTTACATGGCCTGTGATGCAGAACTTTAGGGAGGTCAGTTCAGTAACTTGTCCATGTGCTGAGATGGGCTCTCCAGATAACAAAAAATGGAGACACTGCCTATAGCTTTCTCTGTTGTTCACCCCCCAGGCGGGTAGATAGCCTGGTTTTAAGTGCCTTAATTGTTGTCATACCTCAGCACTTACCTTCTGTCTGGTTGCTAGTATCTAGACCCTCATCAGAAAATTTCTCCTCCAACTGATTCTGTTTAGCTTCTTCCCAAAATTGACAAAAACAAAAAATTACTGATACTAAAGGAAGATTAGAGAGACTCCTTAGTCCATTTACTCCTAAACTCTCTTCCTTAATGATCAAATGGCCCCAACCAGGATCTGTTACTCAGTGGTTTTCACATGTACCCAGGAGAGCCTTGGGAAACTCCGAGCCAAAATTTGAAGTTCGATGAACTATAGCAACAGTGTTATGTGTTGTTTTTCCTAGTCCTCATTTTCTGCTTTTGTTTTTCATTTAGTATTGATTTTTTATATATAAATATTTAAGCTGTGACTTAAAAAAATTGTAAGCCATCTCATCCTTTGTAGAACACAGAGGAAGGAGAATAATGGTCAGATTTTTTTTAAGTCCCAAATCTCATTTAAACATTAGTTTCATTTCCACGCTTTACTTTGAAACATTTAGGTCTTTTTTTTTTTTTTTTTTAAGATTTTATTTATTTATTTGACAGAGAGCACAAGCAGGGGGAGCGGCAGGCAGAGGGAGAGGGAGAAGCAGGCTCCCCACGGAGCAGGGAGCCCGACGCAGGGCTCGATCCCAGGACCCTGAGACCGTGACCTGAGTGAGCCAAAGGCCAACGCTTAACAACTGAGCCACCCAGGCGTCCCTAAACATTTAGGTCTTTTCTATTCCTCTCTTCAACCCTCATTAAAGTAATTTATGGAATAGATTTTTATTGGCGAGAAGATGATTAGCCATGGCACAGCACTAAATTTATTAAGAAATAAATTTAAGAAAACGTAAGTTTTCGTAAAACATCGAATTTTCCTGAAGTGCTTTATATTTTTCAGTTTTTAAAAAATTTTGCTTCAGTATGGACTCTTAAGTACATTCACAACTTTATGCTAAGTATACCTAAAATATTGAAGACTCTAAACAGTTTCTCAGTACATAGTGTGCGTGGATTCAGACTGGATCCTTGCTGTCACCATATGCCAAAGATAGGATAATGATGTTGACCCTAAATGCTTTCAGTCACTAAGCAGGATACTCTGTAGCCAAGTTGAGTGCAAGACTGGATATAATTTCCCAATAAGTACCTGGTATCCATTTGTGGCAAATGTAGCTTGATCGTGTTACTTTCCTATAGGGGTTTTCAGGGTCCTTGATTGGCCCACCAGACTGATTTCAAGTTCTTGAGTGATATTTTCCCTTAAGAGAGTGCATTTAACAGGAAGTCTTTGGGGGGGGGGGTGGAGAATTCTATGGAGATTAATGGGTCTGTAATGTTAGAGACAGGGATAAAACACTTCTTAAGGCAGGTTAACAAGAAGATTGGCATTCTCCATGGAAGACATTCATTGGCTTAGAGAATTCTCCTAATATGAGAACCTAAGCAAATGGAGTATTTTCCAGACCTTACTTTCTTTTCATTTTCTTTTCCTCTTTTTAGTATAACACCTGCTTACCACCTAATATCAGTTAAGGAGACAGAATTAACTTATTTCAGGTTTCTTATTTGTTTTAAATATGTATCAGTCATGGATTTTTACCATTCAGAATATTCAGATGTAATAAATTCTAGTTCTGTCATGTGGAATATGAATCCCAGAGAAAACAAACAACTGGGCAAAGACTGAGCAGCTAGTCACAGAGTGTAAGGACTAGATGTTGGAGGTCTCCTGACTCTTACATTATAATGAGGGGCTAATGTAGTATGATTAACCCAGACACCCATTGGTGCAAATAAACTGAATTTACAGAGCTGTGTGCTGTAGATATATATATAGATATATAGGATACACTATATATATTATATATATATATAATAATATATATCTCAAAACTTTAAAGGAGAAAAAGGTGTGAGATAATACATTTAAGTTGCAATTTGGGGGACAGTTTGTTACACAGCCATAGATAACTCATACATACACACACACCCCTCTTACATTTCCCAAATATACAGTAAATATATATATATATATATATATGGAGGAAACTAACTTTTGATGAGTTTTAAAGCCAGAGGGTGTGATGATGGTAATAGTTGAAGGTGAGTAGTAGAATTCCTTGTTGTGTTGGCTATAACCAGTATGTCATTTTTGCTACTCAAACCGCTTGTTTAATGATAAATTTATTTGCTGGGAATATTACCATTATCGCTCTCTTGCCCTTAATATTCTTACTGAAACAAATTTGCATTTCCTTCAGTTTGACAGGAATGCTGTCTTTGTTCTTCTGACTCTGGGGTTGAGATACTGTTAACTTTGGAATGGCAAGCCTTACTGTCTTAGGAAAAAGCAGCCATTCTAGTTAATAAGGTGTTTTTTTGTTTTTGTTTTTGTTTTGTTTTACTATTATTTGCATAATGTGCAGCCTATGGGGAAGTCCTTTGAAATACAGACACCGAAAGTTTTGGATTGCTTTTATATGAGGGACCATATACTTTTTTGTAGTCTAGGCTCTGAAGCTGACCACCTGTATTTATAGGGTCTAGAGAGCTCAGAATGGTCTTTACATTTTAAATGGTTGTTATATAAGTGTGTCCATAATCTTTATTTTTGCCTTTTGGCCTACAGAGCCCAAAACAGCCACTGTCAAAAGTTGGCTGACTCCTGGTCTAAAGGAATACAGTAACTATTGACAGTATTTGATTGAATATCTGAAGAGTTGACTATGAGGTCATAGCTGGGTTACTTTAAGATTCACTTCGAGCTTCCTCAGATTAACCTTTATTCTCTCTAGAGTGGATCTGATCAGGATGTATAACCTCAAGGGTTTTGTAGAAAATAGATGTTTTATAATCTGGAACATGTACCTTTTTTCCTAGACTTTTTTTTTTTTTAACTTTATTTAAAAAATACTGTATATTTGGGAAATGTGGGAGGTGTGTATGTATGTATGAGTTATCTATGGGTGTGTAACACATTATCCTCTAAATAGCAACTTTAAACATATTATCTCACACCCTTTTTTCCTTTAAAGTTTTATTGATATATAATTGACATACAGCACTATTAAGGCATACAGCATAAGGAGTTGACTTACATATATTGTGAAATGGTTGCCACAGTAAGTTCTGTCACCTCATAGAGTTAAAAAAAACAAAACAGTGAGGGGGAAGGTTTTTCCCTTCTGATGAGAACCTTTAGGATTTACTCTCTTAGTAACTTTCACATATACCATGAGTGGTGTTAATATATCCATCATGTTGTACATTACATCCCCAGTCCTTATAAAAGTGGAAGTTTGTAGCTTTTAACCATGTTTATTCAATTCTCACACCCTCTCTCAGAGGTAGAAATCTAGAAATGGTTTACCTGGGTGGTTCTGGCTCAGGGTCCCTAATGAGCTTGTAACAAGATGTTGGGTTGGGCTGCAGTCATCTGAAGGCTTGACTGAGGTTGGGGGTCTGCTTCTCAAAATGACTTACTAAATGACTTTGCTGAAGACCTCAGTTCCTTGCTGGCTGGAGGTCTTGGTTGCTTACCATATGAACCTCTCCTTAAGGCTTTGTAAGTTTCCCCATGACCATGACTGCTGGCTTCTCAACAGTGGTCCAAGAGTGAGCAAGGAGGAAGCCACAATGTTTATATTCTAAGCTCAGAAGTCACTTAAGTCAGACTCCGTTTGTTAGATGCATGTCACTAAGTGCAGCCCCTGGTCAAGAAGAAGAAACTGTTAACTGGAGTACTGTTTTACCTGGAAGGAAGGCTGATTGGTTAGAAAGAGTAGACTCTTATCAGGGATGTTGGATTTCATTTGGAGGCCTCCAGGAGAGGTCACATCTCTGCTTTTGAAAGCTGCCATTGCCCCAAACTGGCTACACAGGCCTGTGGAACTCATCTTACCCAAGCCACTCCATTTTATTCTACCCCCATCAACTCACTCAAGGATCTGCTTGAGCAATTGCCAAACTCCCTTAATAGTTACATTTTCAAATTGGGCCCAGTAGATTCAGCTATGAAGGAGATTGAATAAACCTTTTTTAAAAAGACTTATTCCCTCATGTTGGAACATATTCCAAAATATCTCTATTCTGAAAGGACTTCAGAGTACCGATTTTGAACTCAGGGCTAATGTTCAGGGTGTCATAGGAGACTAGAAACACAACTTCTCTCAATCCTGTAATATTAGATGTTGGTAATCCTCTTCATCTTCAAGATAATATTTTACAGAGGGCTCGGATTTCAAAAAAGAAGAAGTGAACTGTTCTTGATCATAAAATAATTAGGGAATTTCGGGGCACCTGGGTGGCTCAGATGGTTAGGCGTCTGCCTTCGGCTCAGGTCATGATCCCAGGGTCCTGAGATTGAGCCCCACATTGGGCTCCTGGCTCAGGTGGGAGCCTGCTTCTCCCTCTCCCTCTGCCTCCCCCCCCCACTCATGCTCTCTCTCTCTCTCTCTCTCTCTCTCTCTCTGTGTGTCTCAAAGAATAAATAAAATATTTAAAAAAAAATAATTAGGGAATTTAAACACACAGGCAAAAACTCAATTTTAGAATAGATAAATAAGTTTAAAAGTAAAAGACTTTGCTAATTTGTCTGTAATAAAAGGCGATGACAGGGCTGAGTGGAGAGGGAAAGATGGAATAATTCTTGGATGTGGATATTGTACCTTAGTGGAAATAATGTAGGTGACTTACAGAAAAAAAGGATGGCAAAAAAACAGTAAGAAAAGGTAGGATGGCATTTGTGTGTGTGTGCGTGCGCATGCCCTTCTCAATCATTTTAATTTAGCTATGTTTTTGGATACTCTTCAAGGCATGATCCACTACTTAAATGCTGAATTTGTAGTTCTCCTAGTGGATAAGTTAAGAGAAGAATGAGACAGCTTGAACATTAACATTCTGAGATTCTGCAAGTTCCAGATGGAATCTTGGCCCGTCATCCCTATTCTTGTTTGTTTTTATATAAATCAGTATTTGTTGGACCAGTCGTAACTGTGGGATCTACAGATCTGAAATTGCATGCAGGTAATTGTGTGTGCACTTTCTTCTGAGTAGGTTAATAACTTTATTACCTCATTCACAAAAGCTTCCACAGAAGACCCACCATGTTGAGTACTGAAGAATTTGAGATATAGGTAGTGTTCTTTATTTCTGTTACCTTAGCACAGTGAATAAATATATCCCAGGGACACAAGTGGTATTTTTCTGGGAAAATTTATTACTGTAGGTGTCCCATAATTCCCTCTACTAACCCATGCTCTTTTCTCCTTGGGACCCAGAACAGCAGAATAAAATGCAGATCAATTTTAAAAAGAGTATTTTTCCTGGATCATTTGGAAAATTTTTATTTTTTTTAAGGTACTTTTAAAAAAAGCAATTGACAGGGGCACCTGGGTGGCTCAGTAGGTTAAGCATCTGCCTTCAGCTCAGATCATGGTCCCAGGGTCCTGGGATTGAGCCCTGTGTCAGGCTCCCTGCTCATGCTCTCTCTCATTCTCTCACTCGCTTGCACTCGCTCGCTCGCTCGCTCTCTCATAAATAAAATCTTTTAAAAAATAAAATGAAAAGCAATTGACAGAAATATGGTTAACAGCCACTTCCCTGAAGCTTTAGATTACATATTAATAAAAGCTAACTATTTTGGAAGGAGGAGTCTAATCTGACTTTAGAATTAGAATATTGGAGTATTTTTAAGTTAATTCAGTTTTATTTTTAAACACTATTATCTATTGCAGTGGTAACTGTTCTAGGCAAGTGTTAAGTGATCATAGGAATAAATCAAATCATACCCTGTTTTGCCTGTTCTGATACATCACTTTCCCGTATTTTAATCTTTCTGAAATAGTAACACATACTAAAATTGTTGACATCTCATTTGGTGTTAGAAAGTGGGAAGTGTAAAAATTTCCCTTTGACACCTGGTAATATTAGGAAAACATGACATCACTTGGGGCTTGGAGTAGATGAATAAGATTTGTTTTAGGCAGTGATCCTTCTATTATAAGCTGGGAAAAATGTTTAGGAGTCTTGGTTAGGCACTTACCTGGTTGTTACTGTGTGTTAAATGCAACCCAGCTTCTTGAGAAAATTACTAGTTATCTCTAAGCCTCTTTATTCATCTGTAAAATAAATTATTTATTACTATGAAAAAACAATAGACCTTCCTTGACTTATGATGGGGTTACATCCCAATAAACTCATTGTGAGTTGAAAATATCAAGTCTACAGTGCATGTATAATAACACCTAACCTGTGGAACATCACAACTTGGCCTGACCTACCGTAAATGTGCTCAGAATACTTAGGTTAGCCTGCAGTTGGGCAAAATCATCTAACACATAGCCTTTTTTTATGGGATGTGTGTATTTTATAATAATATCTCATGTAAGGGGCACCTGGTGGCTCAGTCAGTTAAATATGACTCTTGGTTTGAGCTCAGGTCGTGATCTCAGGCCCATGAGATCATGCCCCACATTGGGCTTCTCACTGGATGTGGAGCCTGCTTAAGATTCTCTCTCTCCTTTTCCATCTGCCCCCCCCCAAAAAATAAAAATAAGTAAATAAAAATAATAGCTCGTGTAATTTGTTGAATTCTGTACTGAAAGTGAATAATAGAATGGTTGTCAGTGTATTGGTTGTTTACCCTTGTGATCATGGGACTGACTGGGAGCTGCATGCGCAGCTGCCCAGCATCACAAGAGAGGATCATACCACGTGCCACTAGTCCCGAAAAAGATCCACATCCAGAATTTGAAGTATGGCCTCTACTGATTGTGCATCGCTTTTGCACTATCAAGTCATGCCACTGTAAGTCGGGGACCCTCTGCACTTTGAAATTGAACAAAAGAGCGAGGATCGAGCTTACTCCAGCAACCTCTGCAGATATTCTCCTATCAACATTTTTGGAAGGCATTTATAATCATGTAACTACAATAAGATTACCCTGGGAATTGTAATTTGTAAAATGTTTAAACTCATTACCCTATTGGCTACTAACTCAAAACTTTTATCACAGACACTTAGCACTTTTTGGAGTTAACTTTTATTACTAGAGAAAAAAGGAAATGAACCACAACTTCCTTTAGGAGAGCAGAGAGAATACCACCCCCACCCTGCTCTCCTCAAAAAAAGAAAAAAAAAAAAAAAAAAAAGGCTCCAGTCTTCACAGTTCAGTTCACTGGTGAGGCAGATGGAACAGAGAAAGAAAATCCTCTGAAAAGTTAGAAATTCAATGAATATGAACAGGGAAAACTAGCAAAACCAAAGAAGTTTCTGTGATTAAATAAATGTGGAATCTTTGGGTAAAGACAAAGTTATGTGGGTTTAATGTACGATTTTTAGTCTTTGATGTTTACTGTCTATTGTGAACTTTGAGGATACTAGGACATTTTTCTCAAATGTATTTCTTCGAGAAACCTCTATTTGTACCTCTTGGCAACTGCTCTAGGTTTCTGTAAAGTCACATTTTGACTACAAGCCCAGGCTAGGTCTTCAAAAGTTTGAAAATCCTGTTTATTCCTCACAGTCCCCTTGAAACGTTTCCTCCTCCTCCTTGGAGATATTTCTTATCACAATACTGGATGTATTTTCCCTTTTGCACAAAACTCTGATGTACTTTGTACTTTTTTAGTAGATATCCTATAGTACCTCATTCTGGTCCCTGTCTTACTTGCCTTCATTCTCTTGCAACATTTCATATGGGGCCAATTTTGCATTAGTAGACCCTTAAGTATGTATAGACTTGAATTTTCATCCTCCCTCCTAAGGAACAGAAGTGAGAGAAGCTTCTGGCTTTTTTCCTAAGTACTGTTGATTTCCTTTCAGTGGTGCAGCTCTGCACAGGCAGAATTGGGGCTTCGGGCAGGATCCTTTTGACCAAGAGGTGGGCTTCTCAGGAGCTTGGGTGCATGTGGCAGTACCCTCCTATCCAGTCTGCGGACCTTGGACTGTGGATGATTACTCACAATTCAAAAAATTAGGGTTGGGGGATTGCTGTATGCTGTATCTCCCCCCACAGTTGAACCACTTGCTCTGCTTATCACTCTCTTCAAGCATGTTCATATATTTCTTAATCCAGTGAGATAGTTCAGTTTTGCCAAAAGCTGGTGAGCAAGGGGCTTATCACATTCTTCAACAGGTGAAAAGGTGGGATGAAGCTAATTCTTTTATTCAAAACAAATAAGTTAAATTGATAATTAGTGAATATTATTTAGAGTTTTGTAAATTTCTAATTTTATGTAATTTTCTAAAAATAAAGAATTTGCTAATTCTTTCAAGAGAAGATGGGTCATTTGTTGGGTAGGAAACACCTCTGTATGATTAAGATTTTAATGGTTAGTCCTGATACGTCCTCACCCATTTCCCTACCAATTAAAAATAAATTTGCTAGCTGCTCTTTGAAGGGAACAGCTTTGGTCTTGATTTCCTGTATTTGTCATTCCTGTGAGATATTTCCTACTTGTAGGATGAAGATGACTATTGATGTGTTTGTCTTTTTCAAGTTTTCCTTACTAGATTATAGGTTTGGGATGTGTATACATATTGAGATAACATGGCTGTGATTTATTACTAAGAACAGTTAAGTATAATTTTTAAATGTGTTTTTTATGTGTGATGGATTTATTGCAGTAATAACTCATTTAAGAGAGCAAACTTCTTGTAAAGTCGTTTGGAGAAGATACTGGATGAGTGGTCAAACACTGAGTGCATAGTAACCTGCTTCTTTAACAATTATATTTTCAATTCTAGCCTGTTATTTTATAAGTGCGTTCCAGGCTCCGTTATTGGCCCTTTATTAACAGCAGGAATGATGGGCAGGTGCTAAGTAACAGAAATGGCACTGCTGTGGCACACTCATCGACATGGACGGTGAAGACTGTGGCGTGGACTGTAAGGGCTTGGAGGTGCTCTGCATACTTCTCTGGGGAACCTCATTGTAATCGCCTAAAATAATCAGAAGAAGGTTAAATTATTTTCCATGTGGTATTTAATAATATGAGAAATGTAGTGTATAATTTTTAAAAGCTTTTTTTTTCCTTTTTACACTGTTTGGCCCTGGGCAGATTTACGTACCTGGAAAATTGATTTTATCACCACGGGTACTCAATAAACATAGTGTGGCAATGAAGGCTTGCCTTTTTTTCTTGTTGGAGTATTTATGTAGCATCATATTGATATGAAACTTGGGGAAATATTCTTTCATTTTTACTAAAACCAAAGTTTTTAAAACTTGAATATGCAAAAGAGGGTGTGAAAACCAAAATAGGTCTTCTATACTTGTCTCCCCAAGTATTTGTTTTGCTGGTCCAACATTTTATCCTCAACCCTATGAGAGGAATGTAGGACTGGTCTTTTCTTTTTAACCAAGGCTGAAGGCTGTGGTTCTTGTTAAGTTATTCTGCAAATTGAGAAAAAGAACCAGAGCTGAAATTCCATTTTCTTAACATCTAGGAATCTTTTCACTACACCAGTTATATTTAGATTAAGAAATACAAGAAGCAGATTATCTCCATTAATATTGCTATTTTGTGAAATCTTGTCTGATCTCAAATCCATTATTCCAGTTTGTTGAACCTCTTCAGAATTTCATTCTGTCATCTAAAGTGGTAGCTCTCTTTTCTAGTCTTGTTACCTGTCTACTGTGTCTGTATCTTACTACTTATTTTTACAAACCTTTATATATAGCATGTACACTCTTACTCATCTGGGTCAATTGGGTAATTTATAGGAGTTCGTTCATAGTGGTTTCTTAAAGCTGTTTAGTTCAGAGTCAAAAATGCTTTATTTCATTACTCTGTGCCAAGTAGTCATCTTTACCTCATTCTCTTCTGAGTTCTTGTATATCAGTTAAAACATTAACACATTCTTTGGGCATGCAACCCAGCAGGCTTCTGGTTTATTTATATTTAACAAACACAGTTTAAACACGAAAGTAGAGACAACAGTCTCCCTGCCCATCACCCAGCTTCAGCATTAATCTATTGGCAAGCTTCTTGATCTTCACGAATATTATAAAATCTTACTGTTTCTGGTAAGCCACCAACCATCCTAGGCAAAAAGTTGGCTGAACATCATCAGTCTGTGGGGAATTACATGTTAAAACCACATTGAGATACTACTGTACACCCACTAGAATGACTCAAATTAAAAAGACTGACAGTACCAAGTGTTGAAGATGTGGAGCATTTGGAATGCCCATACTTTGCTGGAGAAAATGTAACACAGCACAATCCCATTGAAAAATAGTTTGGCAGTTTCTTAAAAAGTTGAATACACACTTGCCACAAAGTTTAAATATATACCTGCCATAGGAATTTTAGCCAAGAGAAATGAAAACATGTCCACACAAAGATTTGTGCATGAATGTTCGTAGCAACCTTAATCATGATAGCTAAAAATTGGCAGTAGCCCAAATGTCCATCATTAGGAGACTGGGTAAACAAATACAGCACCATGGGTGAATCTCAGAATATTATGTTAAACAAAAATAGCTATACACAAAAGAAGACTATATGCCATATAATTTTACATGAATTTATGTGAAACTCTGATTTAATCCATAGTGACAAAAAACAAATTGGTGGCCTCCTGGAGCTGGGAGTGCAGGTTGCCTGGAAGGGGGACGCAAAGGAACCGTGATTGGGGATGATTACTGCTGTATACATTTGTCAAAACTTAAACTGTACTCTTAAAACTATGTGCATTTTGTTTTATGTAAATTGTGCCATCTTAAAGTGTTTCTTAGGCAAAAGTTGTTTCATTTAGCAGACCATAGCACCTGTTACTCTTCCTACCTGCCTCCCTTGTTTTTGTTTGGATGGCAGGTGATGATCATGCACTTGTAAGCAAGTGGGGAGTCATTTTGGAAGTGCCACTGGTTATTCCTTCTAAAGCTGTGGACAGAGTTGCACAAAGGGGACAGGAGGGGCTTCTTTGTTTCCCATGCCATGGGCTGTTTACTCTTTGGAGCATGCACTCAGCTTTGGCTCTTGTACCCTTTCCTATTTCCAGTTTCTTCCAGAGCCTGAAATTTGCCCCTCCTCCCCCCAATGCCAGAAAAATGTGTTTTATGTTTTAGAGAACATTTTCTAACCAACTGAAATCCATCATCACTCCTCCCGGCAATTTTACCTCTGGCCACAAAATGTTTGATGATCAAGTATGTCTTTAGAACGCAGCAGTTTTCTGTTAGTAGAAGCATTAGATTGGTGAGTACATTAAGAGAAAATGTGCTCTCTAGTGCTCCCACTTGCTTACTTGCTTAGACATCCACCCAATTTCTGTTAATAGTTGTGCTGTCTGGAATATAACACTGATTGGGATAGGATGTATGTAAGTGAGAGTGTTTTATTCCTTTTCTAGCTGGGCTGTAATGGTTTTGGGTACAGTGCTTAGGAATGTAAAATAGTCCTAGGAACAGTTGATCCGAAAACCTGGACTTTAACGGCTCAGAAAAGGATGAGGGCTCTTCAAAAGAACTGAACCTGAAGAAGCTGGAACAATTTGAGCAACGAAATAAATAATGGTAGTATTGGATTTTATTTATTTTATTTATTTTTAAAGAGTTTATTTCTTTGAGAGACAGAGTGAGCGAGAGAGCACATGAACAGGGGCAGAGGGGGAGGGAGAAGCAGGCTCCCCCCTGAGCAGGGAGCCCAACGTGGGGCTTGATCCCAGGACCTGTGAGATCACGACCTGAACCGAAGGCAGACACTTAACCCACTGTGCCACCCAGGCATCCAGGTAGTATTGGATTTTAACCTATAGAAAAAGAGTAAATACCCATGAATTCATACTGATACAAATAAATGGGAGAGAAGAGACTGCCCGTACCTACAGAATTCCAGTTAATAAATATAGAAGGAAAGAGGGAATTAGAAAACCACCATTAGGCAAAAACAAAACAAAGTAGTAATTTTTGCACAATCCACATGTGGATGCTAAAGTTAGTGGGTGAAAGTTTGAGGAGAAACTGCATATTCTTATATATAGTCTCAAGATACCTTTTTTAAGATGTTGATTTAAAAGACAGTAACTTTAAAGAAACCTGACTAGCACCATCGTAGCCAGGCGGTTATGGTTAACATCACAAATAGTAAGAACCCTCTGATACAACGCGTACAGGAGGACACGCGTCTTGGCTGTGGTGGTGTCAAAACGTATGACCTCATTTTGATCATGAGGAAATATCAGACAAACCGAAAATGAAGGAAATTTCTACAAAATAAGTGACCAGTACTCTTCAAAGTTCTCAAGGCCGTCAAAGACCAGGAAACTGAGGAGCTATTGAGAAGTAACAACAGAATGCAATGTGGGGAACCTAAACAGGATGCTGAAAGAAAAAAGGACATTGGTGGGACAAGGGGTGAGAATAAAAAAAAAAGTGTTCAGAGGCACCTGGGTGGCTCAGTGGGTTAAATGATTTGATTTTGGTTTTGGCTCAGGTCATGATCTCAGGGTTGGGATCAAGCCCTGTGTCAGGCTCCATGCTGGGTACCGAGCCTGCTTGATATTCTCTATCTCCCCCTCCCCCCCCCCAACTCGTGTGCACACATTTGCTCTCTCTCTCTCTCTAAAAATAAATGTCCTTAGATAACAGTATTGTACCCTGGTGTTAATTTTTTTGGTTTTGATAGTTATGTTTATATAAGAAATAAACAGTAGGAGAAGCTGGTTATATGCTAACTTGGTACTATTTTTGCAACTCAAATTAATTAAAAATGGAACATGTAAAACTTACTTTCAGACTTCTGAAACAAAGCATTTGAAAAATCTCTTTTTGCAAGTTAATGAATCAGATTTTCAGCAAATCTTTGAAGAAAGTGAAGTTACAGCAGTTTGGCTTAAGAGGGGAAAAGTCCATTTCAAACAAAGACATTTAAGAGTCATTTTTGGAAATCCACAGGATTCTTACCTTTACCTACAAAGTTGTGCAAATTGGCTTACATTGATGCCAGATGCAGATACTTGATTTGGAGTGGAGTACCAACTTGAAAAGTTCCTGTATTGGAATAGTGCGGATACTTCCTGTATGCACTATACGTATACATCATCTCAGTTTGTACAAATATCTCTTTATAAGTGAAGGATTTAGATAAATCTGTGTAATTGGAGAGCTTGCGGGTAGTAGGAGAATCCCACTTGATGCAACAGTACTTACTCTTGTGATAATGTGGTTCCTGTAAGGCTAAGTAAGCAGACTTATTAATTGTGCAGTGCTTTGAGAAGTCATTTGTTATTATAGATCTTTTTACATTGCTAGAGAAACAGAAAAGATCAAGAGCATTCCTTAGGCTTGACTGCCTAAGAATTTTGTACCAATTCATTGGCCTTAGATATTTAAAAATAACAGGCATTGTACAACACAGTGTCAGAGTCTGCTTTCTTCATACCTATATAGTTGTGAGTGTAGGTTGGATATGTTGAAATAATTGGGATATTTGAGGTAGGAGGAAAGGTGAAGGGGCATATATGTAATGTAGTGAAGGAATGGAAGAGAAACATGTCTTGGGGCGCCTGGGTGTCTCAGTTAGTTGGGCGACTGCCTTCGGCTCAGGTCATGATCCTGGAGACCCGGGATCGAGTCCCGCATCGGGCTCCCCGCTCGGCGGGGAGTCTGCTTCTCCCTCTGACCCTCCCCCCTCTCATGCTCTCTCTCTCATTCTCTCTCTCTCAAATAAATAAATAAAATTTAAAAAAGAAAAAAAAAAAAAAAAGAAACATGTCTTTTGCAAATGCACCTCCTTGATTAACAGATTCAGAGACCTGTTTTTTTCAGTCCTCATTTGCTGCAACTTTAAATATTATGGCTATTCTTTCCTGGAATCAATCAGTCTCTCTCTCTCTCTCTCTCTCTCTCTCTCCCTCTCTCTCTGTCTCTGTATACCATTCTCTTTTGTTATCCTCACTTTCACTGGCTTCAGTTCACTTCCCTTCCTTCTTGAGATTCACTGGGTGGGCAGTGTGGGTTGGTGGAAAGAGCATAAACTTGGATTAAACTCCACCAGCTCTGGCCTTCTATTTAAGGTTGGATGACCTCCAGGCTTTGGTTCCTTCAGTGACTTCAAAAAGTTGTGAGAGTTTGAGATGATACATGCAGGACACTCAACACGGTGACTCTTCTCAGGATGCATTTCATTGTCGATTACTTTTCTTGCTTCTTTCCTCCCCTTTTAAACTGGGAGCCGTTCTGTACCTGGGGTAGATATTTATATTCATTGAGAACCTACTGTGTCCTAGGCTTTTGCTGGGGAATGGCAGTATAAAAGATGAGTTGTACAAAGTCCCTCAGTTCTGAGGCCCAGAGAGAATGTTAAGTACAGTATTATTATTATAAAATCTTGTGTTACATGCTGATACAGCATCTGCTGTGTGCACCACAATGTACAGAGGACATGCATTCCTGCAGCCAGCATTAACGGGGCTACTGTCAGGAAACAATTGTTTTGAAGCAAGTTTGGGAAGTATAACATAAAATTTAAAATGTCAGTACTGCTTCAGAGATGTTCATCATCTCATAAGAAGAGACGGATAAATAGAGTGGTATTATAATGTAGAGTATTAAGTAGTAGAGGTAGATCAGGGCATTTGCGAACCCTGAAAATCTGGCCACAAAGTGGTATTAGCCAGGAGAATTTGCGAAAGCGGTGGCATTTGGTCTGGGTCTTCAAGTAGGTATGGGTTTTGCACATCAGTTATGGGGAAGGACATTTCAGAAGCTAAGGGATCAGTAGGTAAGCAAGGACAGCAAGTGGTAAAAGGTATCTTCTGAAAAAGCTGAGCTAAAGTACATGTGGCTTGAGCTAGAACTCAGGAGCAACCTGAGGTGGTGAGTGTGGAGAAATGGTGAGCTTGAGAGGAATGTTGGAACTGAATTGAGGGGAGCCCTTTGCATCAAGTTAGGGGGTTATAACGATTTACTTCTGTAAACCACTGGCAGAGCTTTTAGACAGAGAAATAGGCAGTTACACTTTTTCAGACCCTTGGTCTCAATAGCGTCACGTGAGATTAACTAGAGGGAAGACTGAAAATTAGCGGTAGGACACTAAGGAGGATGGTGCTTAGGTCCTGAAGTAGAATGGAGGAAGACAGTGAAGATGTAGAAGTGGGGTAGGAGAGATTGAGGCAAAGTGGACAATGTTCTGAGGTAATGGTGTAGCATGTGAATAATGAGGAGGAGAGAATATACCAGAGTATTCCCAGGAAGGTGTTCTGAACACAGTAGTAACAAATGTTTGGCACTGAAAACATTAGGCAGCACCCATTATGGTAGATTTGTACGACATCAGTTTGCCACACTTAATTGCTAGGAAAGTTGTTCTGAGAATTTTGCTTAAGTTAAAATACTTACGGGTAGGGGCTGTGCACAGAATTAACTTTTTATATGGAAATGTTTATTAATGTAATGTCCTTAACATCACGTTCTTTGGCCCTTCAGAATTAGAGGGATTCATTCTAGAAAGAAGTGGCTGTCAGTATTTCCCAACAAATGTTTTCTTTATCTAAAAGCAGATTTTGATACTTGCCTGACTAATTTCTTAGGCACTAAGATGTGCCTACTTGGACGTGTTTGGGTGTGATACGTGGCTGCTAACAGTGTATCTCAACATATCCTCGTCTTTATTTAGGTTTCTGTTCTTACTCAGATAATTCTCATGATTTTCTGGTTTTTCGAGAAATGTCATTCATGTGTAACAAATAGGACCAGACGTTGAATTCAGAGATTCACTGTACTGTTGAAGTTGATCCCTGAAGTCCCATCTGCACCCTGTGCCACACTGTCCCATACTCCGCTCGCAAAACAAAATCACAGTTACCGAGTTGAAGGAATTCTCAGACTCCAGTGCTAGTTTCTCTAGCTGAGAGCTACTGGTGGTTTCAGAGTCCTCATCTGCATTCACATCTAATTTTTCAACCGTTTGAAGTAATGAGATACCCTAAAATTTCCCTTTGCTTACTGGAAATAAAAATCGTGATTAACCTTAAACACCTGAAATCTGGATAACCTTGATAGTCAGAGATGAAATTGTGAGAGACCATCAAATAGTCTTTCCTCTGGCATCTCTTCGGTGATGGATCAGCCTGGTCTCATGGTTATTAATATACAGAAGTTGCTTTCCCCCTTGGAATAGGTGCTACACATTAAAATGATGTTACTTAGATCTGAGCAGTTGGTGAGTTCCTGACTAAATGTGTGATGCTTGGCTATATATGGAATTACCAAAGACCTGTATTTAATATCCGTGTAAATGATATATCTTACAATGGGTAAATCCTTTTGTTGCTATGCAGTACAGAACTTTAATAAAATTATTGCACAGTGTTTGAGGAGTGATCATACAACTTCATAAAAAATAAGTGTGAATATATTCAAAGTTCTTCAGATTCTTTTTCCTAAATCCCACTCTCTAATAAATAACCCCCAACAACTAGAATCATGAACACATTACACATATTTTTGGTGAATATCTTTTGATAAAATTTTAACAGAAGTGCTGTTGTAATCTGGGCTGTTTTCCCATGTTTGTAAATATTTCTGCTTCTCTATATTATATTCTTGTACAGACCAGTGGTTTTCACCTGGGAATGATTTTGCCTCCCAGAGAACATTTGGCAGTGTCTGGAGAAATTTTTCCATCAAAACTTGGGGGTGGGGTGCTACTGGCATCTGGTAGGTAGAGGCCAGGGATGCTGTTAAATATTCCTCAGTGCGTAAGCACAGTCCCTACAGCAAAAAATTACGAGGTCCAAAATATCAACAGTGCTGAGGCTGAGAAAACCTTGCAGTAGACAGCCTTTCAAAGTGATGGCAGGCTTTAAGTTTTGATTACCAGTGATTTAGGAAACCCATTATAACATGATAATTTGACCAGGAACTAGCTTGTTAGAACTGTTATTTTCTAGGATATACGTTTTTGTTTTGTTTTTAAGGATTAGATTTGAAGGAATCCTTAAAGATTAACTTAATTAAGCCCAACCCTTTAATTTTACCGGTGAGAAAACCAAGACCTGAAGGAAGACTACTGACTTGTTAGACCTCAGATTCCTTTGAATTATCTAATCACTTTTTCCCCTTTGAAGATGTACTAATTCTTTTGTGTGGTTTGCAAGTGCCCAGTTTTGTGACATGAACTGTAATTTCAAAGTGGTGAAATGCATTTTAAATGGGATCTGTGACAGTTGTAATTTGCAGAGTAGATTGGATTGCTTTAGTGTTTCTTGGAGAGAGAAAGACTTGGCTCATCATTGGGTTTATTTGCATCTGAAAATGTGGTTTGCTTAGAGATCTGTAGTTTCTGTGATTCCTCTTAAATCATTGACATGATTTATAAGGTAATTTTGTGTGTCTTTTGCAGAAGAGAGAGGTCATATCAGAGTCACTAAACCAACAGCATAGTTTGTAGAAATGTACCTCATGATGTTTAATCAAACCGTTTTTAAAAAAGAGGCTAAATGAGTTACTAACAGCATAAACTGAAAACTTGCCTCTACCTTGAGAACAAATACTCTAGTGGTCTGTATTAAATATTGAATACAGGTATCTTAGTTAAAGGAGCCTTTAGAGATCACTTACTTCTAATCTCCTTTGCCATTGAGGAAACGAAAGTTTGGAGAGGATAAGTATGTAACTCACCCACGGTCACACTGAGTTAGGTCCCACAATAAATACAGAAAGCAAAGGGGGAGAGCTTAGGCATTTCACCTGTTAAGTCCTGTGATCCAGCTTGTGTGACAGAGATCACCCCATAAAACACAAAGGACCCTCACCAGCGATCTGGACCATTGGAATCTATTTTGTCTTATCAACTCCTTGGAAAAATGAGCATATATCCACACACATCCCGAGTGCATAGCGCCCTGACTCGGCATATAGTAGGCACAAGCAAGGAAAAACATGTTCAGTGAATTTGAAAACAAAAGCCAGAATACCAGAGGTGAAAGTGGGAGAGGAGACAGCACAAGGCATGCCATGTCTCTGCTCCTTTACTCAAATGGGCTTTGAGACGTAGAAGATGCTAGCCCAGGAAGTAGGGATTGGATGCCTGTGTGGACTTTCTCCTTGGAAAGAGGGGGTGACGGGAGTTGGGGCTCTACCGCACCTGCACTCGCACGGACAGCGGCCTCGGACCAAATCCTCAGGCAAGCAAAAGCAGCTTTTCAGTCTGGACACTGAAGCCTTTCGCAGTGGAATTAAATTTATGTTGAAAATAATGAATGTGGAGGTATTAAAAAGAAATTCAGTTAGCCGTCTTCAAAGAAGGTCCAGTTTAAAAACAATTTAGGAAAGTTTTCCTTACTTTTAAACTCAGCTCGTACATTCTTAATCAGTGAGTGGGCTTGCTTTTGAGAAATGGCTGTGGGAGATCTAAAGGGCGTATTTATTATGGGACATTTACTTAAAATATTTGAATGACCACAATAAAAATCTGTTATTTTAGACACTATAGGGGAGAGGAAATAGTAGAAGGATGCCAGATTCATAGTCAATGGTTGAAATGCTTTAAGCCCACTCCTTAAGTTGTTCTCATGTTTAGTAAGTTTAAAATTTTTCTTTATTTTCAAACTTTTTTAACCTGCATTTGGAGGTAGGTAGTGTTGCTTTTCATGTTTCTTTCCTTCTCATGTTTCGTTTTTGAAGTTTTGCTGAGGAGAACATAAGCTTATTTTAAGAAGTGGCCTTCTAAAGTGTCTTCTTTGCCTGTAATAAAGCAAGACTTGCACAGTAAAAAAATTTGGCAGTTCTAGGATAGCAGTTCTCAAGCTTTTTGGTCAGAAGTTCTGTTGATAAAATTATTGTAGATCCCAAGGAGCTTTCACTCATATTGGTTGTATCTATCTATAGATATTTTCCATAACAGAAATTAAAACTGAGAAATGTTTAAAACACAAGACTATACAGTTGACCCTTGAACAACATGGGGGTTACAGGCACTGACCTCCCTTGCCCAACCCCTGCAGTCACATCTGCATATAACTTTTGACTCCCCCAAAACTTAAGTAACTACTAATTGCCTACTGTTATCATTTCTTACTGATAACATAGTTAACATGTATTTTGTATAGGTATTACTGTATCCCTACAGTAAAGTAAGCTAGAGAAAACATTAAGAAAATCATAAGAAAAAAATGCATTTACAGTACTGTATTGTATCAAAAAAGATCTGTGTATAAGCAGTCCTGTATAGTTCAAACCTGTGTTGTTCAAGGGTCAGCTGTACAAACATACATTTCAGGGGCGCCTGGGTGGCTCATTCGTTAAGCTTTGCCTTCTGCTCAGGTCATGATCCCAGGGTCCTGGGATTGAGCCCTGCATCAGGCTCCCTGCTCCGCGGGAAGCCTGCTTCTCCCTCTCCCTCTCCCCCTACTTGTGTTCCCTCTCTTGCAATGTCTCTGTCAAATAAATAAATAAAATCTTAAAAAACAAAACAAAACATACATTTCATTAGATGTCAGAGCAGTGATGTCACATGTCATGTAATCTTTGGAAAGTGAAAAGGCAAGTAATGTTTTAGAATTATTGTGGAAATTATTATGGAAAATAAAATTATTATGGAAATAGTTTTGGCCTTTGTAGGTAGACCCTCCTTGAAAAGGGTGTAGAGGACCCCCCCCCCCCTCCCCGCCCCAGGAGTCTCTGGATCACACTTTGAGAACCATCAGGCTAAGCTACTCATTGCTACCAGGTTGTTTTATAAAATAGATGTCTTGGGGCGCCTGGGTGGCTCAGTCGGTTAAGTGTCTGCCTTCAGCTCAGGTCATGATCCTGGAGTCCTGGGTTCTAGCCAGGCATCTGGCTCCCTGCTCAGCGGGGAGTCTGCTTCTCCCTCTCCTCCGCGCTTGTGGTCTTTCTCTCACTCTCTCTTGCTCTCAAATAAATAAATAAAATCTTCAAAAAAAGATAAAATAGATGTCTTTGAAGACTGCAAACCACCTGTAGCTCCTTTTGCCTATTGAATGTGTTTCTGAGTTCTAGAGAAGTTATATAGTGCCTATACTTAGTGGTTATTTGTAAAGTAAGTGTGTTTTCAGGGCATAAGGGACATTTGAATATTCAAAATGACAGTTTTGAATCTAGGATAGAACATTGCTGATTCTGCTGTTTATTAATGATGCTTATATTAGTTCTGTTGGAGCTAGTTGTTTGTTCCTAACCAAGTTGTATCTGGTGAGAGTTTATGTAATACCGTTAGGTAGTGTACAGTTGGTCTGGTGACTTACCCTAAAGGCATTCTCTTTTAAAAGGAATATCTGCAAAACCACAATTCTGATACTGATATGCAGAAATATTGGTAGCTATGTTGATGAGGATCCTTAATGCTGCTCTTGCTGCTAGATAGCATGATTAACTTGAGGATACTAACACATGTGAAGGATTTATGTCTCTACAACCATTTCCTAGGGCAAGGCTTACCAACTTCTTTCATTTGTAAATCTTGCCCTTTGCTTCCCAGTATCTGAGGAAGGGTGGTAGACACATCTGCAGCTGGAAAAGTAGTGCTTGAAAATGTATAGATTACTTTGAAGGGGAATCATTTTGTTGAGTATCTATGCATTCTGTGTACATGTACTATGATAAGCTAAGTGAACTTCACCTCGTTTAATCTTGACTTCAGCTGTGTTAAATGAGATATGGCCCCATTCCCATTTTGAGTAACTACTACTATTAGCTCTCAGTAGTGGGGGGCCTATATTAAGTCCAAAGGCTGTCGTAACGCCAGAGTCTTTGCTTTCCCTGTCAGCTGTGTGTGAAGATGGCAGAAGGAAAGATACGTGAGACAAAGGGGATGGTTTGGGTTTTTTAAAAACTTGATAGTTGGAGTCAGACTTGAGAGAAAGCTTTAGTTTTCTGGTACAGAGTAGAGTGGTACAACCTGAGTCAAGGATGTGTACTGTTGGGAAGGAGTAACCTAGAATGATAACTAAGACGCCTTGGGTCACTTAATGGCTCATTCTAAAAGATAAGCCAAAGGATATGGGAAATTTCATGAAGGTAAGCGTGTACATGAGAGATGAAAGAACATTTTCTTTACATTTGGGAGGAAAAGAACGCAAGAAGAGATACTGTTTAGGAAGCAGAGACATTGATAATGCCATACCATGTATGATCCTAGCAACGTTAAGTGATAGTTGACTTTTAAAGTTACCCATATTATAATGATGGTTGGGTTCAGTGAAAGTCACAAGGTCATACAGGTTTCTTTTTACCCTGGTGTGCTGCATGGCCTGACATTGTGGCAAGAGCAGCTCTGGAGAAGGCCACAAGTACTGATCTTTCACAGCAAAGCCAGCTAGGTCTAAGTAATGTTGACATGGGCCCCAGCTAGCCAGCTTTCTGAAAGGGCACTCTGGTCATTGGGACTAACAACGGGTACAACAAGGTCTTGTGTTTCCAGCATCATGGAGGAATTAGGTTGGGGACGGTTTCATCTTCCCATAGCTGAACATATGAATATTTGTTCAGTGGTCTGTTTAGATAATCAGTCCTTTGAAATAGTGGCAAAGAAAGCACTTACCTAGAAACTCCCTGGGGATTTACTTTTGAACCAGATTATCTGCTGTATTTCCTCATCTGTTATTCTTCGTTGGGCTAGTTGATCACGTTGGTGATTCTTAGTAATTATACTATCCTATAACACTGCAACAAATACGAAAAAGTACAGAAATTAAGAGATTAAAACCCTTTATTTAAAAAAGTCTCAGCCTCACATGGCGTAGCTGAAAGAATACCACACTATAGTCTGGAGATTCTGCTTCTCTTTGTAGTTGTTAACTCTCTCATTTTTTATTTTATTTTTTTAATTAATTAATTTTTTTTAACTGAGAATCTTACTGGCTGTCTAGCTTAACTTTTAGAATTGTTGAGGATAAAGTGAGATGATAGTTATTTAAAAGTAAGTAATACATGAAGGGGGAAGAGCCCTAAAAGTGGCCTATTAACTTTAAATCTATACATTGCTAGATTTTAAAAATTTTCTATCACCTTGTAAGGTCTCGTGCTCATTGATGTTGGAGCTGGAATTCTAATTTCTGTTTCTGTTCCCAGCATTTCTCTTTGCTATATAAAAAAAATTGGATTGGGTGAGGAGCTGGTGGGTAAAATGAACAGAAAACAGGTTGTTCTTGTAGGGCCTCTTGTCCGTACTAGTCATCAAAGCCAGGGCCATTAGTGTGTCTTGGACAGTGTTGTTGACCCAATGTGTACATTGCCTTAGAAGTAAATACGGACATTGCTATGTTCCCAGCTGGTATATTTTTGTTTTGGGGCATCATTAATACAAAAGTTCAGTTACTGAGTGGGGTAGAATCTGTCCTAGCTGGCCCAGTACATATGTATAGAATGACCTTTTGATAGGAAAATGGGTCGTGTGCAGGTTCCTTTTATATGACCATGTGATACATCATAAAGAATCGTGGGCTCCTGATAGGAGTGAGCTACTAGTGGGAAGGCATTCTCAGAACTGTTAAATTCTTGAAGTTGCGAGTTCTTCAACTAACAGATTGCCAAGGCAAGAAAAGGGTTGGAGAGTTGTAAACATCCAGAGGACTCAAGAATGGTATAAGCTGACTTAGTGAAGATGTTTTATAAGTTTGTAAAGCACCTTTAAAAAAAAGAAGAAAAGGATGAGTCGACTGTCTGATTCCAGAGTCTTTTGGGGGGGGGGGGTATTTTAATTGAAAAGTGAGACACCAGATAGAATTCCCTAAGTTGGCAAGATGCACAAATGATAATTTAGGAAAAGCTGAACATAATCAAGGAAAAGATAAAATTTGTTAGAGATTCTTCTTGTTCTTTGTTGCCTGAACCACAAGAAAATGGGTTTGTCTTGTTGCTTGTTTGGTAGCTGAGATACAGAGAAGTGCATGAGAAATGATTTGTAAGATCTCATGTTACCCTGAGTAGTACACAAGCAGACAAGAAAAAGGGTATAGGGTAAACACCTCTTAAAAAAATAGGTTTGACTAAAAAAAAAAAAGTTTGTGTGCCCCCGAGGTGGCATGAGTACACATAACAAAAACAATTCAGAAAGATTGTTTTGTGCTGTCATTTCTATTCATTCATTCATGTATGTTCAAACTCTGAAATTTTTCCTAGTCTAAAATTAAGGTTGTCCCTACATGAAGATGTGCTTCACCTTTTATGGAATGGACTCTTTTCTGAAATATTAGCTGTTTTTTTTTAAGATTTTATTTGTCAGGGAGCCGAGCGCACAAGCAGGGGGAGCCAGCAGAGGGAGAAGCAGACTCCCCGCTGAGCAGGGAGCCCATTGGGGGCCTCCATCCCAGGACCCTGGGATCATGACCTGAGCCGAGAGCAGACGCTTAACCGACTGAGCCACCCAGGCGTCCCAGTATTAACTGTTTTAAATGCAAATACATAGACCTGTTTTCTTAATGTCTATTATTGAAATTTCACAGCAAATTTTCATTTGTAAATGTTTATTGAAACAGCAACAATAAACCTATAAAATAATTTTAAGACAACTTTTTTCCATTAAAAGTCTTGAAGAAGATACAAAACACTTGAGTGTCAACTTTATTCTTTAAAGAAAGGAAACTAGGCCCCCTTGTTTATAACATTTCTCAAATAGGGTTTTTCATTTGTTTGGTGGTGTTAGTTGATTTGCTTTAATTCAGGGCTTAGACATCTAGAGCTTAAGCCATGTGCTTTGATCTAATGCTTTCCACTGTATTGTGAAGGCTATTAATTGCTTATTTTAGGCTTGTTAGTTGAGAAACAGGTAATTTTGAAGAACTCAGACTGGCACCTGCATAGTGCAGAATTGACTTTTTGCAACATGTTGAAAGTTGTGCCCATTAAATGCGCTGTCTGTGTGTTGTATGACACTTAGAAGACAGATTAGGCAATGTAAATCTGTGGAAGGTGATGATTTCTTACTGATCCGCAGTATCCCATATCATGATAAGGGTTCACTCCTTCCTGGGAATGTTCCATAGGCAATGGAAAGCATTCTTGCTAGCCCCCCTGCCCTTTTCTCTTCCCTTAAGGACAACCAACGAGTCCTTTCCAGAACGAGGATGGTGAGGCTAACGAGGCTGCTGGCATTCTTGGGGAGTTGTCTAGTGAAACTGCAGCCTGGGTTAGCCTGGGGTTTTCATCCCTGGTACCCCAGGCCCGAGTCTCTCACAGACAGACAGGCGCGCGCGCACACACGCATGCACATGCACACACATCTGGGCTCTTTAAAGGCAGGAGACTCATTTGAGGTTACCTTCATAACAGGAGTCCAGAGAGAGTCCAGATAGATCTGGGTTAAAAATCGCAGCTCAGCTACTTAATTAATTGTTAGTCTTATACAAGTTTCTTTTTCTTTTCTTTTTTTTTTTTTTTAAAAGATTTTATTTAGGGATGCCTGGGTGGCTCAGTCGGTTAAGCGGCTGCCTTCGGCTCAGGTCATGATCCCAGGGTCCTGGGATCGAGTCCCACATCGGGCTCCTTGCTCGGCAGGGAGCCTGCTTCTCCCTCTGCCTGCCTCTCCCCCTGCTTGTGTTCTGTCTCTCTGACAAATAAATAAATAAATAAATAATCTTAAAAAAAATAAAAGATTTTATTTATTTGACAGACACAGTGAGAGAGGGAACACAAGCAGGGTGAGTGTGAGAGGGAGAAGCAGGCTTCCCGCGGAGCAGGGAGCCCAATGTGGGGCTCGATCCCAGGACCCCGGGATCATGACCGGAGCCGAAGGCAGACGCTTAATGACTGAGCCATCCAGGTGCCCTGACAAGTTTCTTTTATATTGCAGCTCCTCATTCTTCTTACTTTGTAAAGTGGGGATAGTCCATCCCTCCTGGAGAGGCGCTGCGCTGTGTGCCCTGCATGCTGGCCCGTCCTGTGACGGCCGTGCAAGGGCTCTGCCTCTGCCACCGCACGTGGTTCGTAGGGTCTCGTCCGGAGGAGCCGGCACGGCCTCACAGGAGGAGAGCGTGCCGTTGTTGTGCGGATCGGGCATTCCCGTTCTTCCACGTGCAGTCACAACACGAGCCTAAGAACAAGAAGGGGACAGGTAGGGCGCCTGGGTGGCTCAGTTGGTTAAGCGACTGCCTTCGGCTCAGGTCATGATCCTGGAGTCCCAGGATCGAGTCCCGCATCGGGCTCCCTGCTCGGCAGGGAGTCTGCTTCTCCCTCTGACCCTCCTGCCTCTCATGCTCTCTGTCTCTCATTCTCTCTCTCTCAAATAAATAAATAAAATCTTAAAAATAATAATAATAAAGAAGGGGACAGGTGGCAGGAGCTACGGGACCAGTTCCAACAGGGTGGCACTTGGGGGGTGTGTTCACACTGGTGGGCCTTCTAGTTTTCTTTACCTTCCCCTTCCAAAGTGGTTGGCTTTGCTTTCTGAACCAGTAAGTATTGGTATGCACTTTGTTCAGAAACACTGTGCACCTTTTAAAAAACTTTTTAGGTGTGGGGCACCTGGCTGGCTCAGTCAGAAGAGTTGTGCGACTCTTGATCCCAGGGCTCTGAGTTCGAGCCCCACGTTGGGTGTAGAGATTACTTAAAAATAAAATCTTTAAAAAAAAATTGGTTAGGTTTATACTACCTCATCCCGAACCCTGATTCTAGAAGTTCTGTGGGACTTGGGGGTGGGGGGGAGTTTGAAAAAGCTGCTATAGTAATTTAAGTAATAAATGCTTGTCTGTTGTGGAGGGTTTTTTGTGGGGAGGGTGCAAGTAATGCCTGATGAGTTAGGTTGTTACTTTGGGACATATATGACATAAAACAGCAATATTTTTGACACAACACAGATGCTTTTAGCAGACACCCTGTATTTCTTATTTGCTTATTATCAGATCCCAAAAGCTTTGGGTCCTTTTCATTTATGAGGTTGTGGCCTGGTAGGCTATTGGAGGAGAACAGCACTCAGCCTCACCGTTCTAGTCCAATATTCATTTTCCTAGAGGCAAGTAAGAACAGTCCCATCGCTTTGCACATGTGCTGCATATTAAGAATTATAGCTGAATTTTACCTTCTGTACATATAGATTTTTTTCCCTATAGATAACTGGACTGTGGTGCATGTGCTGAAGAAGAATTCTGACAGTATATTTGTGGAAGTGTTGGGGAATGATCACCAGGGGCAGAACCACACAGGCACCTCACCTGTTGTCCTTGGTATGCCCAGAGCCTTGGCAGGCTGCCCTTGTTGGGAGTACTCCATCCTGGACAAGCATGATGTCTGGCTGGTTTCGAGCTTCTTTATGGCCCCCACACTCATGGGCCCCCCCCACACACACACACGCACTCAAGATACAAGTAACTTCCTTTTTGATGGAAGCTACATTTGTGGTGAGCGTAGCATATAGAGCTGTTGAATCACCTGAAAGTAATGTAACACTGTATGTCAGCTTTACTCAAAAAATTAAAACAAGCCATTTCCTTCTCTCTCTGATCATCGCTAGCTCTTTTTTCTGCTCTTAGTGCCCGCTACTCACTGAACCAGACACCACTTCTAATGTCCATGGTCTCTGATTCTCTTCTCTGACTTCTGTTTTCTGCTCATAACCCCCCTTTTACCTAGCATCCCTCTTCCATCTCAGAAGAAAAGTGTCCGCATTCCTTTTCCAGGACTGTTCTTTTTTTTTTTTTTTTAAGATTTTATTTATTTATTTGACAGAGACACAGTGAGAGAGGAACACAAGCAGGGGGAGTGGGAGAGGGAGAAGCAGGCTCCCCGCCGAGGAGGGAACCCGGTGCGGGGCTCGATCCCAGGACCCCGGGATCATGACCTGAGCCGAAGGCAGACGCTTAACGACTAAGCTACCCAGGCGCCCCATCCAGAACTGTTCTTGATTGTACTTTCTCTCCTTTGCCCACCTTCGGCCTTTTCCCCTTCTTGCGGCGTACGACATGATTTAAGTCTCCTTTTCCTATAGAAATCTCAAACCTGGCATGCTGCTTTCGATAATGGCCAGAGCCATCCTCTACCTCAGCACCACGATGCTCAGAGAAGGGTTCCTGTTTTCCATCTCTGTACTAGTCCTCCTGCAGCCTGTAATCCATCAGGTCTTTGCAGCTCTTGATCTCATGTGGCCTGCTCTCCTGGAAGTCGGCATTGCTGTCCTCCCGATCGCCAAAGCTTGGACCCTCTTGTCCATTCTCATTTTACTTGGTCTTTCTCTGCTGTGGTCACCTATTCTTTATTCATCCAGTAGATAATTTTATTGAGTACCTGCCACCGTGCTGAATGACATTGTGACAAGAATGATTAAGATCTTGCCACTGAGGATTTACAGTTGATTGGCAATTTCAGTACAGCGTTGTAAGTGACAGAACTTTGTAGGGTGTTCTAGAGTGAGACAGATCCCTCTAACTCAGATTGGGTGGGCCTGTTGATTAGGATGGCGGTTACCTTTGATTCTGTCACTGTTGAAGGTTTTCTTAGACTGGTGTCCAGGTGTCCCCTCTTGTTTTTGCGTGTCAGAGTGCTCTGGAATAAAGTGCACATACTGGCTTAACTGAAATTCTCAAAGTGTAGTTTTTCATAAAGTTTTTATGGCTTTTTCACAGTATTAACTCTGGTCGAGTTACTCATTTTGACACCTGAGTATTGTTTAGTGTATGGCATTTTATTTTAACGGATTTAAACTGCTCCGTAATCCCTTTAGACGGCTGATTGTCCCCCGTGAGTGCTTGTGAAATGTTTGGTAGTGGTGATTATCTTCCTTGTAAGTATCTAACACAGTTATACTTACTCTTTGGCAGAGTAGCTGCCGCCTTGCTCTCAGAACCTGTCAGAAGAGAAGGTTACCTTTTACGTGTGTGTTTGGGGACCTGGGGGCTTAGAGTAAGTACATTCCTCCCTTTCCCTAGGGTACTTGACGTCTGTGTTTGAATCTCTTGCCCAGTGACAAGAGACTGTGGTCCAGGCTGGAGGTGTACCTGTGACTGGGTTTCACGTGTGCCACGCCATGACCAAGGCCTGTGTTGTTGGAGGCTGATAGGAAACTTGATCTGAGATTGCACCTTCGTTGATCTGTTTTCAGGCAAAGCCACACTAGCACCGAAGAAGTACTGGAACAGAGCAAACCCAGTTTCCTTCCATGCTCTGGCTCACCTTGGTGAGCTCATGGGAGTGAGCCATCTGTCTCCTCCTCCTCCTGCTTTCCTCCTCATCCACACCACATCTGCTCTCAGGAGTTCCAGGAACATAGGGGTTAACTTAGGGGTTCAGCATGTCATGTATCTAGGGGTTGTTAGTTTTGTTTTTCCAAATTTGTTGTTTTGTCGTCCCCCTCCCCAGTGTTCCACCACTGGCCTTCCCACTGATGAGCCAGGCCTAGGGTGTCTGATTATGTTTTCTGGCCCAGTTCTCCATCCTGGGGAATGAGAGGGAGCTGTAGGGTCTGAAGGTGATGGTTACATTGAGACAGCCAGTCGTTCACCTCATTAATGACCCGTCTGAGTATTTGTTTCCTACCTTGTTTTTGGAGACTTTATTCTGTTATAAATGGCAATCTAGATGGGAATGTCTTTGAAAATGAATATTGTATAGAAATAATGCGTAGGCTCTTTCTCCCTTTCCCATTTGGGTTTGAATGCTCATGTATTGTGCAGAGTGTTTGGCAGCACTTAGAATTTGTAAACAATAGTGTTAAGAGCCGGTGTCAGTTGGAGATTGGCGGGGACGGAATGGTTGATGGCACAATGAATGTATCACTTGTCTGAGGTTTTTTTATAGTGACTCTCAGTCTTTCACCCCTTGGGAGCTAGTATGAACCACAGTTACCTTTTATTGCTCTATATGTGTTGTCCATGCCAATCACAGAGCTGCAGGGGAGCCGAGCAAGTTGGGATAATTAGATTGAGAAGTGAATGTCACACTTCTAATTTCATTCTCCTTTCAAGGGATTACCAGTGTCCATTTAATAAAATGAGATTAACCCTCTGCAGCAGGAGTATTTGAAAGCTGTCAGTCAGTATAATCTTGACAGCTCAAAAGAAGTAGTGTTGTCAGCACTCTTAGAAACAGTGTCATGTTTTATGAGCTGAAAGACTTTTTTACTGCAAAGGGATGTGTATGTTTGAGCACATGTGTATGTGTCGTTAAAGGTAGATATATATACAGGAGGTGGATTTGAAAGAGGAAAAGTTTTACGGACTTATCCATACTGCACAGAAACAGTCATGTAGAAATAACAAGTAATTTAGTTTCAAGTTGCCAGATATCAGTAATAAAATACCTAAGAAATTATAAAACCAAAATTAAAAAAAGGAGAGAAATAATTTATAAAGGAAAGAATGATGTGTCTTTTCTTGAATGTTCTAGAAAACCTCGGATCAATTCTCAGCTGGTGGCACAACAAGTGGCACAACAGTATGCCACCCCACCACCCCCTAAAAAGGAGAAGAAGGAGAAAGTGGAAAAGCAAGACAAAGAGAAACCTGAGAAAGATAAGGAAATTAGTCCTAGTGTCACCAAGAAAAATACCAACAAGAAAACAAAGTAAGTTCCCGTTCCCAGCTAACTCAGCACACTGTATATTATTTTGCAGGTGAATCTAAGCTGTGTTTTTAAATGCCTTTTTTTTGTGTGTCCCCACCTTAGACCAAAGTCTGATATCCTGAAAGATCCTCCGAGCGAAGCAAACAGTATACAGTCTGCAAATGCTACAACAAAGACCAGTGAAACGAATCACACCTCAAGGTATTTGGAACTAGAATGAAATACAGCATTGATGCTCTGATTTACAATTGGTCCTAGTCAAGGACCCCAGGGCGGTTTTGTGCCTCTGGGTTTGCAGGCTGAGAACGGTGTTGGGGGGCGTGAGCTGGGTATGGGCTGTCAGCTTTGAAGACACACGTGTGTGTGTATGTGGGCTCTTTCTGTATCACTGGGGCCACAACATGAGAAAGATAAACTGATGATAATTTTGCATTGGTCCAAAGCTTTGTTTAATGGTGGTTTCTGTTGCTAAAGTAGTAAGCTTTGGTATGTGTGGTGGCAATTTATGAAGTCTCGTGTGTATTGATGAAGAAGACGCTTTGAATCCATAGCTTATTTAATCGGCTATTCCCCGGGGTGTTGCTTTCAGGCCCCGGCTGAAAAACGTGGACAGGAGCACCGCACAGCAGTTGGCAGTGACTGTGGGCAACGTCACCGTCATTATCACAGACTTTAAGGAAAAGACTCGCTCCTCCTCGACATCCTCATCCACAGTGACCTCCAGTGCAGGGTCGGAACAGCAGAACCAGAGCAGCTCGGGGTCGGAGAGCACAGACAAGGGCTCCTCCCGTTCCTCCACGCCAAAGGGCGACATGTCAGCAGTAAATGATGAATCTTTCTGAAATTGCACATGGAATTGTGAAAACTATGAATCAGGGTATGAAATTCAAATCCTCCACCTGCCCATGCTGCTTGCAAACCCCTGGAGAATCTTCTGTGGACATCGGCCTCTTAGTGAAGCTGCCAGGATAATTTCTGCTTGCCATGGGCATCTGGCCACCAAGGAATTTCGCACCCTGACGATTACTCTTGACACTTTTATGTATTCCATTGTTTTATATGATTTTCCTAACAATCATTTATAATTGGATGTGCTCCTGAATCTACTTTTTATAAAAAAAAAAAAAATCTGCTGTGCACAATTTTCCATGTACATTACAACTGGTTTTTGTTTTTGTTTTGTTGCGGGGGGGGGGGTTGGGAGGGGGAGGGAACTTTTATTTATTGTGTTCACAAACTCCATCCTTTCAGCATATCCTTTTAAGTTTAGTTCTTTCTTCCAGTTATACTATGTACTATCAGTTTTGATATAACTATATATATATAAATATAAAATTATATATAAAGGGTTATTTGAAACCAATCCATGGCAACGCTGGTGCTTGATACACTGTGAAGTGAATACAACATTGAACAGTTAACAGATCTGGGACAGTCCCTTCTATGAAAGTGCTGAAATTAAATTAAAGTCAGTCTTACATGAAGTCTGTTCCAACCCACGTGGGAACTTGACTCTCTCATCTGTCTAAAGAGTACTGGACGATAGAAAAATATATATTTTTTAAACAATGTGATCTCAAATTTAAAGACTGCTCCAGATAGCCTGCATTTGCAATGGAATAACTGACAAATCACAAATGGTTTAGTTGGGAGGGCTTTGATCGTTCAAAAGTAACTAAACTAGCTCCAGAATGCCAAGTATTCGTGTAAGTTCCGGTTACATGTTAACATTGCTGTTCTTATATAAGCACTCATGAAAATATGGTATTCTGTAACTCGAATTCCATCCATTTTCCAGACCTCTACTCATGACTGAGGTAAATATAAATTGTCTCTTAGTTTTAGGATTAAAACCGTCTAAACTGTATTTTTGGTCCATAAAAGAAGCAACTCCCTATTTCCACTTTGCACGTGACATTGCAGTCGTGGTTTTCGTAATTGAAATTGGTTTGCCTCGTGTCCCCTCCTTTTCCTTACCCTACCAATTTAGTTATGAGAATTCTTTCTCTTTCTTAAAATCTACTCTTGTTTGCTTTACTGAACAAAGGTTATCAACTGCACATCCAGTCCCGACATGGAGCTTTTCAGTGTTTGGAGACATTTCTCAATTCCCTGCTGTGGGAAGGAACTCAAGTGGTGAATGGTTTAAGCACTAGCAGCCAGAATTGCGGGGAAAGCTCATACTTCCTGCGAGCCTGTGATCTTTTTCTTTCTCATCATAAGGATAGCTTGAGCAAACTCTTTCAAGGTTTCTTTTCACTCATTTTTTACTGTCTTGCGAAAACAAAAAACAAAGACCACTAATAAGGATTCTACCCCCTCCTTATTTTTCAAATGTTTTGTTTTGCTTTGTTTGGATTTAGGGTCTCTCTTCTGTTTGACTCTTACATTCATATCCACACGGTTCATAGGCTTCAGAGTCATTTCAAGCATGGGAACTTGGTGTTACCTTCCTTTACTTTATCATACTGAAGGACTCACGGGAGGGCAGCCGATTTGTGATGAAGCACCACGTTTTTGGTGTGAAAAACCTGGTTTGCTTAAGAACAGAAGTACCTGTCTGTGGAGGCAACGAGTAAAAAAGAAACAATTAACAGCTTGATTTGAGTAGCCAACAGGAAAGGTTCCTTTCACATTTACATTAAAACTATTCTGTAGTCACTAATGCACCATAATTCAAATTCTGTTCTCAAAGGTATAGATGATAAAGCAGTGCCATTTGTTGCTGTGGTCCTATTCTCAAATGCATGGACAATTGTTCCCCTCTTTTTAAAAATAATGCTTGTATCTGGGATGCAAGCTATGCTATCTTTTTAAATACATTTTTAAAGTATTTATTAATGAACCAAAGGAAATCAGATGCTTTCTGTAAGCATCAGAATATATAATATAGTGATTTGACTATGAATTTTAAATCCACATTTTAATATTAGTGGGATATTGCAAAGACATTCCTTCTAAAGTTTTAATATTCCTTTTATTAAGGGTCTCAGGGAGGGTAAATTAGTCAGCCATATTTATTTTCCAGAGATGTAAGGAATTGCTACGTTTTTTAATTAACTTTTTAAAAAAATTTAAATGCCACCAAACTCCTGTGGGTTGCACTGCTTTTTGAACCAGTAAGTGTTGGTATGCACTTTGTTCAGAGACACTGTGTACTTGTTCAAAATTAGTTTCATGTAAAGTGATTGGACCCCTAGATTAGTGGAAAAAGCTGATTAACCAGCTACTCATAGGCTGCTAATTAATTCATTGCCAATGTCTTGGTTTTTCAGTTTTGCCTCCGTGATAAATCAATACATGAAAGAATGGGGAGGGGTGAAGGAAGGGAGGATTGCTTTAGAACAGGTGAGATGAAATTGGCATTTGGATAGAACTGCAGCTAGCAGTGGGACTTCTCTCAGCAGATGTTACCGCTCCAGTCCTCCAGCTGCTGTTGTGTCTTCTGTTGAGGTAGTGAGGTGGTGGGCACCTTAAACTTTTAGTTTCCGAAATTGATGACATCCCTCAGGCATGTATTCTGGAAATGGAATTCCTGTAACTTCTTGCATTTGCAGTTTGCCCTACAATTAGTAGGCAGCGTGTAAAAACACTAGTGTAGATTATAAAGATATATATTAAAAGAGGACCAGAAATACTTGGTATTCAGTGGCACAGTAAGCAGGTTATAAAAACAAAACAAAAAAAACAAAAGCACAGTGTTAACGCTTGCAAGTTTCCATTTGTTTTAATACCACACGATCTTTCACACTCGTGCGTGCGCACACACACACACACACAGAGCTTACCTGACTTGCTCTGCTTGAGTCATGCAGTTTTAAAAAAAGGTAAAGACGACACCCACAAAATATTTTAATCAAAACTTTTCAGTTTCAATCTGGATCTTTAAAAACATTGGCAGAAGCTTCTGTGAGTTTAGTTCCACTAAGATGTTCCACCTGCCTTATCAAGACCATTCTCAGTCTACTTTTTTAAGCTACCGTATCTTAAATTATTGAAAATTTATTAATTGCTGAATATATAATAACCTTTGCTTGTATGTAACCGAAAATGGTTTAAGAGCCAACATTTAGAGTATGACAATGGAGCTGAACAGTTTTTAATGCGCAAGCAGTTCTGTTCTTGTGTATGACTTGTAACCTTAATTTACTGTGTAAAGATGGTTACATTATTTCCTTAGCTTTGTTTGTTGGAGACAAATAGAGAATGCTTGTTAAGTATGTCCAAACATAATCTTATCTTGTGAATTTTTGTTAATGTATTATACGAGCTATATTTTTCATTTGCCCAGAAAGACAGCTTGTATAACGCTTTTGGAAGTTTCTGCTCTGTAACGTCTTTAGAGCTGACAGTCTGTTAGGTTTGTTTTTTTCTTCATGCTAAAGTGTCAGTTGGTGGTTTTGTGAACTGGTCAGAAATTCACAGGTCTTAAATGTTTTGGGAAAATTTATATTGGACACTGCTCTTTGTCTAGCAAATAAAAGATGTTAATATATTCCTGTTACTGGCATGTGCACGACTATGTTATTAGAAGCCACTTTATCATTTTCCTGCTTTAAATAGAAATGTCTATTTATGAATTCTGCTTGTAGTTTTTTCACAAATAAAATAGTAAAATTTACACGGAAATCTTTATTTTCTTGTGTATAGATTTTAGCCCTTAGGAAAATGGTTACTTATTGTACTTGGATTTTTAGCTTGTGGGATATTTCCAGTGGGAGCAGGAGGCTAAGGAGGACTCGAGTTGTTTATCAGAAGCGCAAGTTGATTTGGGTGTCTCGGGACATGTGTCTAAGCTGCAGCAGCAAGCACGATTGAACGAAAGAATGTCCAGATTGGGGAAGAAAACCAGCTAATGTGTGTAAGCTCATCCTTTGAGATCGATTGCAGTGATTTAAAGGAGATGATGGCTGACGACGGTTCAGTGGATGACTGAAAACCCTCAGAAGACACCCTGTTTCTGGCCACGTGCAGTTAGGTACCCTGTGACTCGGATGTCAGCGAAATGCAGCATCAGGCCTAAAAGCCACACAAACAGAGCTGGGGGCCTGCTGCCCAGAGGCCACGGCAGTCGCCGTAGCCTTCCAAAGAATATGGAAACCACTTGAAACACTTCAAGATCCACCCCCGATTACTCCTCTTTGTCCCGAGTTTGCACTTGAACTAGCACTGAAAGGAAGACCGTGTAAAATGGTGCGGGACGCCGAATTGGAAAATGGGCCTGTCCTGGTAAGAGGAAACAGCAAACTATGTTCTCCTTTGTCCCTTTTCCAGTACCGAGTCTTAACCCGAGTCTGACTCCTCAGAAGTCTCAGAAAGGATCTGGAAGGGTGGAAGGGTAGGGATCAGATGACGTCTCATGTTTCCCAGGGGCCAGTGTGGGTACAGACGGGCGATGGGCTGTACCCCTCACCCCTCACCCCTCAGCTTTCTTTGGTACCTAAGGAGTCCTGTGGGAGGGTCCCCACTGCTGGCGGCACTGGCTCCACCCTTTTGGGGAGGCTGGAAGCTGCCCCTCACCCTAGACAGAGGCATACATACAGCAAGAGAGGTTGGCCCTTTGAGTGAAAGGGCAAGGATGTCTCTTAGGGAAAGAGTATGGATCCTTTCTAGTCATGAGGACAAGAGGGGAGGCAAAGGCTCCTTCCCTCTTGCCCTCGGCTAAACCCCAGCGTTGACACAGGTCCGGACCCTCCACTGAGGAACGCCCTGGCTAGGGTGTGATACCGACATGGTAAGACACTGGCTAAAGTGGTCTTGGTTAAGGACAGGGTGATCTCTGAAGCTAGGAAGTGCCCAGGCTTCTGCTCTGCTTTCAGAGTCCCGTGACATGGCAAGCAGCCAGCCCCTGCCTGGGGCAGCGAAGGGAAGATGAGGGGTGTCAGGGAGGCCCTTGGTCTGTCTCGTCCCTGACCTCCCAGCAGTTCCGAAGAGTTACTCTGAAACCTTAAAGTCACAGCAAGGGGAGGTTCAGAACCATCTTTGTATTGGAATTAAAAACTTGATCAGGGTCCTGTCAAAGAAGCCAGGGTCTAACGTGGCCGCCCCTCATGGTGTGGGGAAGGCACAGCCTTCTCCCCAGCAGTCTGGGCTCTGTTACGGGCAATGGAAATGGACCACTGAAGACTGCAGGGAAGGCTCCCCGATGTTTCTAGAAAAGGTCATGGGACATGTCTGGAAAGATGAAGGCAGGGCTCAGGTCAGGGCAGACCCGAGAGTGGAAGTAGATAATCCAGGAGTTCTCTTCTGCCTGGGAAATCTGCCTTCTCTCCAGGCATTCATCACAAAGCTGCGACTGGGGGCTCGCTGTGGGCCGTCTGGTGACTAGGTATTTTCTGTAGTGCCAATTAACGGCTATGCTAAAACACAGCTAAGGGGGAGGACGAGTGTGTGGATTCAGACTGAAATGGGCCCACTCCTGCAGGTGCTTTTGACCTAGACCTGGCATACAAGAGACAGCCCCCATACCTGTCATGTGCCGGACACCATGCAGCAGTCACAGGACTCCTTTCTTTTTTTTTTTTTCAGCTGAATTCAGACTCCGAAACCTCAGCACAGCTCTGCGGGCTTCATGACCCCATGTTCCTGTGTGGTAAAACTCATTTGCCATTCCTGCCCTGGACCAAGCCCACCCACAGCAGTTGGAGAACCCTACAAGGCTGAATTTAATCAACACTTCAGTTGCGGGGCACTCCCTGGGGCCACTGGAATTCCAAACGGAAGGCCGGCTGGGAGGCTTGGAGGAGTGAGGAGAGAGGAAAACTAAATATCCAACGGCAGCTCTTCAGAAGGCTCAGCTTTCCTGTTCAAAATGGGAGAGGAGGAGAAGGCCGGTGCTCAGCCCTGTAGCTTTAAATGCCAGACCCAGAGGACTGCTGGCAGTGACGGGCGTCGCCGTGGAGGTCTGCCATGTAGGCCAGATGGGGACCGCCCAGGCTGTCACACCGGTTCTGCCAACCCCAGGGACTCTCAAATAACAAGGCAAAACACCAAACGGATGTGATTCCTGGAAGCAGCAAGATACACCCTTGGAGTCAGAACTGTAGAAGGCTCCCACCTCTACCTGCCTGGGTGACCTTGGGCAAGTCAGCCGCCTTAGGCTCATTTTCCTCATCTCTGAAACAAACCCTCCTCCTCTGCCCTGTTCTCTGCTCCCAGGGGCAAAGGGCCAGTGCCCTCGGGGTGGTCTCTGTCATGGTTTTAATACGGATAGGGAGCAACCTTCTTTTCAGAACATTCACTCGGATGCTTCACTGATGTCAACACTGGGAATGAGTGAGAAAGCTTTGCTCTTTTGTATTGTTTTTTCTTTTTATATTATATATACATATATATGTATACGTACGTGTGTGTGTGTGTGTGTATAATATATATATATATATATATATGTGTTTATCTGTTGCGTCCTGGCCAGCGCAGGTGGTTTGCAAGCCACGTGTAAATCGATCCAGTGGTATTTTTCACAGCTGCTTGGTGTTTCTTACCTACAGACACTGTTACAATGCATATGGCTTTCCTTCATTGAAAGTTTGATTTTTTTTTTTTTTTAAATGATGTCCCCTGCCCTGTTATTACCAAAAAAAGGGAAAGTTTCCAGTCAGTGGGAGAACTCGAGCCCTGCAGGGTGCCTGGCATCACCACACGGCAGGAGCGTAGTAAGGGTCAGTCGCGGGTCGCACATGTGTACCGTACCTGCTTCCGTGTAGGTGCGTACATACATGTGTATATGTGCACGCGCGTACTGACGGAGAGGGGGGTTTTCACGCAGGCATAAAGGTCACAAGCTCCTGGCACAGAGAAGTCTTTTGCAACAAACCACTAGATCAGCCACAAATACACTGGTGGAGAGTGAATTGTAGACGAGACCCGTTTTTCCAGCCTGAGTGATTCAGCCATCACAGAAGCCCCAGAAGCAGGAGAGCTCCGTGTCTGGGAGCAAGGCAGATACAGAAATTGTATTCACTGCCTCTTCACATTTCAAGGAATTTGTACCCGTTTGGAGAAGTCTCCAGTAGAGTCATCTCATTGGCTGGAATTATAACAATCTGCCAGAGTGGAAAATGTGTGAATGTGAGGCGTTCCCAAGAGGCCAGACCCTCTAATAAATTATACTGTAACGTTCCAAGCGACTCCCGCGTGCAGAGATCATTCTGACAATGCAGACGAAGGCAGCAGACAAATAGGCTAATAAGAGGGAGCATTGCAAGCACCTCCATTCATCTGGCAGCAATCAGCAGCCGCTGGTGGACAGATGGGCCAGCTCGCCGGTGTGGCCGGCAAGAGGTGGGGACCACTGTGGTGGCCGCTGGGCAGAGGTGGGCGCCGACAACTGGCTGGGCTCACTGCTCTTCTGTAGAAGCCCCTAAATCCCTAGCGGGAGCTTATGCCTCAGTGGCACTGAGTGAACTGGGAATGGTGGGTCCTGGGAACGACAGTTGCCTGGAACCATTTTTTATGTTCCCAGCTCGATGACAAGTCCTCATTTCATCCTGACTCTAAATCCATTCTACTCTACGTGGAGGGGCATCACCTCAGCGAAATTTATTTAAGCAGCAAGAACAGCACACTTTCTTGGTACTGATTTTAGTGCCTGACTAGCTCACTGAATCCTCACAGAAACACTATGGAATAGAGTCAGGGCGGGCGAATTATAGCCCGTGGGCCAAATCCTTCCCCACTGCCTGTTTCTGTACAGCCCATGAGCTAAGGATGGATTTTACGTTTTTAAACGGTTGAAAAAAAATGTTAAAGAATCATATTTGTGATGTAAAAATTATATGAAACTCAAATTTCAGTGTCTATCAATAAAGTTTTATTGGAACACAGCCTCACCCATTCGTTCATGTATTGTCTATGGCTGCTTTCCTGCTACGAAGGCAGAGTGGAGCTGCTGCAGTGGAGACCGTTTGGCCCCCAGAGCCTACGATATTTATTACCTGGCCCCTTAGAGAAAAAAAGGTACTGCTCCCTGGAATACCCTCCCATCTTCCACGTTCTATGAGGTAAGCGCTGACATGGCCCTCAGAGTCCAGAAGGGTTCCTGGCAGAGTGGGCTGGATAAATG